>NC_137098.1:78572836-78990336 GCF_949357685.1 Gobio gobio | reverse complement strand
TAATAAGGCATGTATGTAGAAAATTGTGGGTCACACAACAAGCACGAAGCCCTGTATGCTTTCATCTGTTCTTTCGTAAGATTATTTTTAGAGAATCGTGAATGAAAAACAAGCTGACTTACTGAACTGATGAATTATTAATGTTAATCAATGAATGAGTAAACGTAACGTGTTTTCAGTCGTGAATTAAAGGTGCAGTGTGTAATATTCATGAGGATCTATTGACAGAAATGCAGTATAACACACATAACTGTGTTCTCAGTGGAGTATAAGCGACTCGAGTCGACTAAGGGAGCTGTTCGGATGAATATTATCACTTACACTTAATTTTGTGGTTCAATAAACAAGTAGTTAATAAGTTACTTACATTTTAGACAAAAACAATCTTTTTGTTGTATTTCACTGACGAAAATGGTTCCAAAGGAAAGCCACACTCAGCCCTGAACGATTCAGTGTTTGAATGAATCGTTTGAATGAACGACTCAGTGACTCACTCATTCAGACGGTCACCTGCTGCCACCTACTGGCCGTTTAGTTTCATGTTTAAAATATAATCATATTTTACTTATTTGTATATTCAAATGTTTAAAACATCAATCTCATAACATTATGTATTGTAGTTGTAATTTTGCAGTGTAAATTATTTTATGTGATTGGTAACAGCCTTATAGTGTCTTATTATAATAAATGAATTTATTGATCAAATGTGAGAATTTGACATGAAAGATGATGCATTTAAAGCAGCACTAGGTAACTTTTCAACCTTCATAATATATTTTCAAGACTCTTGTGATGATACATCGACTTACAATAGGTTGAATGCCACGTCTGCCATAGCCTGACAGGGTCTGTATCGTTTTTAATCGTACTTTTAAACTTCGGGTTTCAGGTAGTAACCCGAGAACAAAAAGAACTACAAAATTCGACTGCTATACAAAAGTCAATACGTAAGACGTACAAAATCATCTTTTAGGATACCTAACATGTCTGTGATATTGGTTTATTTGTCTTGCCTCAAGCTTTCATGCAAATCGATTTTTCAAATGTGCAGATTCATCTATGGTAGCTTGATATTATAATATTGACGATATATGGTTATTACCTACCACTCAAACATTGAATTGAAGTATCATATAGATTCTGTAAAACGGGAACCAATAGACTAGGCTACTATTATGACACTGGCTTGTAAACGTGAGCAACGCGATCATTTGGTGTTTGAAAAAAATAACTAGTGCTGCTTTAATGAGGTTGAAAAATTGCCTTTGTAAAGTAAATATGCAGATTTAAGTTTGTGAAAGCTAAAATAACACTGAGAATTTTGATTCGTTACCCAGTGTCCATCCCCATTACCCAGTGTTCATCCCCGTTACCCAGTGTTCATCCCCGTTACCCAGTGTCCATCCCCGTTACCCAGTGTCCATCCCCGTTACCCAGTGTCCATCCCCGTTACCCAGTGTCCATCCCCGTTACCCAGTGTCCATCCCCGTTACCCAGTGTCCATCCCCGTTACCCAGTGTCCATCCCCGTTACCCAGTGTCCATCCCCGTTACCCAGTGTCCATCCCCGTTACCCAGTGTCCATCCCCGTTACCCAGTGTCCATCCCCGTTACCCAGTGTCCATCCCCGTTACCCAGTGTCCATCCCCGTTACCCAGTGTCCATCCCCGTTACCCAGTGTCCATCCCCGTTACCCAGTGTTCATCCCCTTTACCCAGTGTCCATCCCCGTTACCCAGTGTCCATCCCCGTTACCCAGTGTCCATCCCCGTTACCCAGTGTTCATCCCCGTTACCCAGTGTTCATCCCCTTTACCCAGTGTTCATCCCCGTTACCCAGTGTCCATCCCCTTTACCCAGTGTCCATCCCCGTTACCCAGTGTCCATCCCCGTTACCCAGTGTTCATCCCCGTTACCCTGTGTTCATCCCCGTTACCCAGTGTCCATCCCCGTTACCCAGTGTCCATCCCCGTTACCCAGTGTCCATCCCCGTTACCCAGTGTCCATCCCCGTTACCCAGTGTTCATCCCCGTTACCCAGTGTTCATCCCCGTTACCCAGTGTCCATCCCCGTTACCCAGTGTCCATCCCCGTTACCCAGTGTCCATCCCCGTTACCCAGTGTTCATCCCCGTTACCCAGTGTCCATCCCCGTTACCCAGTGTCCATCCCCTTTACCCAGTGTTCATCCCCGTTACCCAGTGTCCATCCCCGTTACCCAGTGTTCATCCCCGTTACCCAGTGTTCATCCCTGTTACCCAGTGTCCATCCCCGTTACCCAGTGTCCATCCCCGTTACCCAGTGTTCATCCCCGTTACCCAGTGTCCATCCCCGTTACCCAGTGTTCATCCCCGTTACCCAGTGTCCATCCCTGTTACCCAGTGTCCATCCCCGTTACCCAGTGTTCATCCCCTTTACCCAGTGTCCATCCCCTTTACCCAGTGTTCATCCCTGTTACCCAGTGTTCATCCCCGTTACCCAGTGTCCATCCCCGTTACCCAGTGTTCATCCCCATTACCCAGTGTTCATCCCCGTTACCCAGTGTCCATCCCCGTTACCCAGTGTTCATCCCCGTTACCCAGTGTCCATCCCCGTTACCCAGTGTCCATCCCCGTTACCCTGTGTCCATCCCCATTACCCAGTGTCCATCCCGTTACCCAGTGTCCATCCCCGTTACCCAGTGTCCATCCCCGTTACCCAGTGTCCATCCCCGTTACCCAGTGTCCATCCCCGTTACCCAGTGTCCATCCCCATTACCCAGTGTTCATCCCCGTTACCCAGTGTCCATCCCCGTTACCCAGTGTCCATCCCCGTTACCCAGTGTCCATCCCCGTTACCCAGTGTTCATCCCCGTTACCCAGTGTCCATCCCCTTTACCCAGTGTTCATCCCCGTTACCCAGTGTCCATCCCCGTTACCCAGTGTTCATCCCCTTTACCCAGTGTTCATCCCCGTTACCCAGTGTCCATCCCCGTTACCCAGTGTTCATCCCCGTTACCCAGTGTCCATCCCCTTTACCCAGTGTCCATCCCCGTTACCCAGTGTCCATCCCCTTTACCCAGTGTTCATCCCCGTTACCCAGTGTCCATCCCCGTTACCCAGTGTCCATCCCCATTACCCAGTGTTCATCCCCGTTACCCAGTGTCCATCCCCGTTACCCAGTGTTCATCCCCGTTACCCAGTGTCCATCCCCGTTACCCAGTGTTCAACCCCGTTACCCAGTGTCCATCCCCGTTACCCAGTGTTCATCCCCGTTACCCAGTGTCCATCCCCTTTACCCAGTGTCCATCCCCGTTACCCAGTGTCCATCCCCTTTACCCAGTGTCCATCCCCGTTACCCAGTGTCCATCCCCGTTACCCAGTGTCCATCCCCATTACCCAGTGTTCATCCCCGTTACCCAGTGTCCATCCCCGTTACCCAGTGTTCATCCCCGTTACCCAGTGTCCATCCCCGTTACCCAGTGTTCATCCCCGTTACCCAGTGTCCATCCCCTTTACCCAGTGTTCATCCCCGTTACCCAGTGTCCATCCCCGTTACCCAGTGTTCATCCCCTTTACCCAGTGTTCATCCCCGTTACCCAGTGTCCATCCCCGTTACCCAGTGTTCATCCCCGTTACCCAGTGTCCATCCCCTTTACCCAGTGTCCATCCCCGTTACCCAGTGTCCATCCCCTTTACCCAGTGTTCATCCCCGTTACCCAGTGTTCATCCCCATTACCCAGTGTTCATCCCCGTTACCCAGTGTCCATCCCCTTTACCCAGTGTTCATCCCCGTTACCCAGTGTTCATCCCCGTTACCCAGTGTTCATCCCCGTTACCCAGTGTTCATCCCCGTTACCCAGTGTTCATCCCCGTTACCCAGTGTCCATCCCCGTTACCCAGTGTCCATCCCCGTTACCCAGTGTCCATCCCCGTTACCCAGTGTCCATCCCCGTTACCCAGTGTTCATCCCCTTTACCCAGTGTCCATCCCCTTTACCCAGTGTTCATCCCCGTTACCCAGTGTCCATCCCCGTTACCCAGTGTTCATCCCCGTTACCCAGTGTCCATCCCCGTTACCCAGTGTCCATCCCCATTACCCAGTGTTCATCCCCGTTACCCAGTGTCCATCCCCGTTACCCAGTGTTCATCCCCGTTACCCAGTGTCCATCCCCGTTACCCAGTGTCCATCCCCGTTACCCTGTGTCCATCCCCATTACCCAGTGTCCATCCCGTTACCCAGTGTCCATCCCCGTTACCCAGTGTCCATCCCCGTTACCCAGTGTCCATCCCCGTTACCCAGTGTCCATCCCCGTTACCCAGTGTCCATCCCCGTTACCCAGTGTTCATCCCCTTTACCCAGTGTTCATCCCCGTTACCCAGTGTCCATCCCCGTTACCCAGTGTTCATCCCCGTTACCCAGTGTCCATCCCCTTTACCCAGTGTCCATCCCGTTACCCAGTGTCCATCCCCGTTACCCAGTGTCCATCCCCGTTACCCAGTGTCCATCCCCGTTACCCAGTGTTCATCCCCGTTACCCAGTGTCCATCCCCGTTACCCAGTGTTCATCCCCGTTACCCAGTGTCCATCCCCGTTACCCAGTGTCCATCCCCGTTACCCAGTGTTCATCCCCTTTACCCAGTGTCCATCCCCATTACCCAGTGTTCATCCCCGTTACCCAGTGTTCATCCCTGTTACCCAGTGTTCATCCCCGTTACCCAGTGTCCATCCCCGTTACCCAGTGTCCATCCCCGTTACCCTGTGTCCATCCCCGTTACCCAGTGTCCATCCCGTTACCCAGTGTCCATCCCCGTTACCCAGTGTCCATCCCCGTTACCCAGTGTCCATCCCCGTTTCCCAGTGTCCATCCCCGTTACCCAGTGTTCATCCCCGTTACCCAGTGTTCATCCCCGTTACCCAGTGTCCATCCCCATTACCCAGTGTTCATCCCCTTTACCCAGTGTTCATCCCCGTTACCCAGTGTTCATCCCCGTTACCCAGTGTCCATCCCCGTTACCCAGTGTCCATCCCCGTTACCCAGTGTCCATCCCCGTTACCCAGTGTTCATCCCCTTTACCCAGTGTCCATCCCCATTACCCAGTGTTCATCCCCGTTACCCAGTGTTCATCCCTGTTACCCAGTGTTCATCCCCGTTACCCAGTGTTCATCCCCGTTACCCAGTGTCCATCCCCGTTACCCAGTGTTCATCCCCGTTACCCAGTGTTCATCCCCGTTACCCAGTGTTCAACCCCGTTACCCAGTGTTCATCCCTGTTACCCAGTGTCCATCCCCGTTACCCAGTGTCCATCCCCATTACCCAGTGTTCAACCCCGTTACCCAGTGTCCATCCCCGTTACCTAGTGTTCATCCCCGTTACCCAGTGTTCATCCCCGTTACCCAGTGTTCAACCCCGTTACCCAGTGTTCATCCCCGTTACCCAGTGTTCATCCCCGTTACCCAGTGTCCATCCCCGTTACCCAGTGTTCATCCCCGTTACCCAGTGTCCATCCCGTTACCCAGTGTTCATCCCCGTTACCCAGTGTCCATCCCCGTTACCCAGTGTCCATCCCCGTTACCCAGTGTCCATACCCGTTACCCAGTGTCCATCCCCGTTACCCAGTGTCCATCCCCGTTACCCAGTGTCCATCCCCGTTACCCAGTGTTCATCCCCGTTACCCAGTGTTCATCCCCGTTACCCAGTGTCCATCCCCGTTACCCAGTGTTCATCCCCGTTACCCAGTGTTACCCTTCCCCTCTGGCTCTCAGCGAAGGCGGTCGCATTCTCTCCTCTCTCCTCTCGTCTCCTTACTCCCTCTTCTCCTGCTTGCTTCTCTCGTCTCGTCTAGTCTACTGTCTACTAGTCTACTGTCTAGTCTACTGTCTTAAACTTGGGAGACTCTCCACGCACTGCTCTCGAAGTAAAAATTATGGATTTGATCAACTGGTCTCTCAACGCAATTGACACCATCTTCTCGACGAGAAGCTTGGGTTCGGGGGAACCTAACTGCCCTGCCGGAACGTTTGCTGCTGGCTACACGATGGACGCGTGGGAGAGGTGGCATGTTGTGTGTCTGGCGGCACTTTCCGTAGAGGACATTGAAGACATCTACCTATTCGGATTCATGGTAACAGGGTTTCTGCTGATTGGATCAGGCATTGCCCTGGGATATCGAAAAATTCAGAAAGCGGTGACAGCTGTTCAAAGCTCCACAGGGCTGCCCGTCATGATTGAAGCAGTGGGCAGAGCGGTCATCTCCCAAACTGGGACTACTAACCGCAACATGGATAACATCATGGAGTTGCAACGCAAGATGGATGTCATCACGGAAAAGCTCACTGCTTTGTAAAATGGTTTCAGAGACCAGAACGAACTAAGAGAGTAGTCATAAATTGTGGCTACTCGCTCCCAGACCAAACAAATTCCAATCTTATCTGCTTTCGGCTCCCTCAACCAGCACGGTCTTGGCCAAGGCCGCTGCTGAGACAACAACTCCTCCAGAAGAGCACTGCAGGGAGACGCTCTTGCATTCATCCCCCAACCACCTGTTGACTCGGACTGGGATCTGGTCAAGGTTGTCTCCATAACAACGGGAGCACCGAGATTAGGGTGCCAGGCGTGACTCTCCAGGCCTACACAAACATGCACATGAACTTTACAGGCACACACACACTTATGCACACACCCATCTCTCACCTTCGCCGCTTTGTACCCCCAGTCTGACAAGCGGGTCTGTGACCAGCGCCTGAGATGGCTGCAGGACCGGGACGCCTGGCTGTGCTGGGACACCTCAACCCCCCACTCCTCTCCCCTGTTGCAAGTCGTGTTTCATGTTGTATTGTGTGCTCGTGTTGCTGAGATGTTTTTTTACTGGTCTCAAACTGTGCTCCCGTAGGAGCATAGTCTGGGGGTTGTTTTTTTTTTTTTTCATCTCCTCACCCCTCCCTACCTATCCTCATGTTATGCTGTATTTTCTGTCCAACTCAAGAAGGCGCCGCATTGAATGGCGACTCGGTGTGACTCGCATAACACCAAATACATTTCACTGCCAGTTGTATATTGCATATAATTATATAGATGAAGCTGTGATTGAGCTACGGCGCATGCGCGGGTTGTGAGCGCGTTGTTTGTGTTTGAGCTCCGTCAAATTGATTCATAATCCTTGATTTTCTTCTTAATACTCGCTTACAAACGAATACTTTCTATTATTTACAGCGTGTGAACATATCTCCGATACGATTCTCTATAAAAAACAATCGGATTGCTTTGATATCGCTACTTATATCCGAACTTCCGCTACTAGCCGTAGCCCGCTAGCCTTGCACGCGTGGTAACTTGTTTAACGTTACACCCGGTAAACACTGATAGCTACAATTCGCCATCGTAGCACTTCTGCTACAATGGCGAATAACTCGGATGTGTGTCTAATGTTACCTTTGAGTGCAGGTGAGGACACGTTCGAGCTGCATTCGGTGCAGTTAGAGCTGGAGTCGTTGGCGAGGCAGATTCGCGACCTACTAGACAGACAAGCTGTGCTGAGAGAGCGGCGAACGGCGCTTGAAACATCACGCGCCGATGCACACAAGTCAGTGGATACTAACATTTTGACTCCGACCTCGTCTACTCCGCGTGTTTCTCTGCACAGGACCCAAGCACCCAGGACGCGATCATCATCCCTGGTTTCGTTCACTCCGGCACCGACACAGCGCCATGGACCCTGGGTGTTTCCACAGCGGAAGACGCGAGCCAGGACCAGAGCGAGGACCTCTCCGCCCCTCCCGGTCTTCGAGATCTCCACCCGGAACCGCTTCTCCCCTCTTCGCGAGACGGAATGCGACGCTGTGGTCATCGGTACTTCCATCGTCCGCCATGTCCACGCTACCTCAGGTAAAGGCAAGGTTACCACTCACTGCTTTCCTGGTGCTCGAGTTCTCGATGTCGCTGCGCAGGTTCCCGAGATCCTGAACGGTGACGAGCGCATCGGAGCTGTCGTGCTGCACGCGGGAACGAACGACACCAGGCTGCGGCAGACGGAGGTTCTGAAGAAGGACTACAGGAGCCTGATCGAGACGGTGCGCAGAACATCGCCTGAAGCAACGATCATCGTGTCCGGACCGCTTCCCACGTACCGACTAGGACATGAAAAGTTCAGTAGATTATTTGCTCTAAATGAATGGTTAATGTCATGGTGTAATGAACAGAAGCTGCTCTTTGTAAATAATTGGAATCTGTTTTGGGAGCGACCTAGGCTCTTCCGTCCTGATGGCCTTCACCCCAGCAGAATCGGAGCGGCTCTTCTGTCGGACAACATCTCGAGAGCGCTGCACACCGCCATCATATGACTAGTAAGTCAAAGTCCAAATCACAGTATTTGCTGTCCTAACTTAATTGAAAGTACCAATGTAGAACATTATATAGAAACTGTGTCTGAACATAACTGTGTAGAACATTATATAGAAACTGTGTCTGAACATAACTGTGTAGAACATTATATAGAAACTGTGTCTATTCCTCGTTTAGTGAGGTCAAACATTAAATCTACTGTAAGATCTAGGAAAAATCTAATTGTGATTAAACCAGAAAATCTCAATATTAGTGAACAAAAACAATGCTGTCCAAACTTAATTGACATAAGTACCAATGTAGAACATTATATAGAAACTGTGTCTATTCCTCGTTTAGTGAGGTCAAACATTAAATCTACTGTAGGATCTTGGAAAAATCTAATTGTTATTAAACCAGAAAATCGCAATATTAGTGAACAAAAACAATTTCTAAAACTAGGTCTTCTAAACATTAGATCGCTCACACCTAAGGCGGTTATTGTAAATGAAATGGTCACAGATAATAGTTTCGATGTACTTTGCCTTACTGAAACCTGGCTTAAGCCAAATGATTATTTCGGTCTTAATGAGTCTACTCCGCCAGGATACTGTTATAAGCATGAGCCCCGTCTGATTGGTCGTGGCGGCGGTGTTGCAACAATCTATAGAGATATTCTTAATGTTACCCAGAAAACAGGTCACAGGTTTAATTCATTTGAAGTACTAGTGCTAAATGTTACGCTATTAGATGTAAGAAAGAAATCTGTATTATCTCTAGCCTTAGCTACTGTATATAGACCTCCAGGGCCCTATGCTGATTTCCTAAAAGAGTTTGCAGACTTTCTCTCAGATCTATTGGTCAACGTCGATAAAGCATTAATTGTTGGAGATTTTAACATACACGTAGATAACACAAATGACGCGTTAGGGGCTGCGTTTACAGATCTATTAAACTCCTTTGGGGTCAAGCAAAACGTCACTGGTCCCACTCATCGTCTTAATCACACACTAGATTTAATTATATCACATGGAACCAACCCAACCGATATAGATATTATACCACAAAGTGATGATGTCACTGACCATTACATGGTAACTTGCATACTGCGTACTGCTGAAATCTGTCATGTTGCGCCACGTTATCGACCAGGCAGAACAATCCTTCCAAATACTATAGATAGATTCTCAAATAGCTTACCTGATCTGTCTCAGCTGCTCAGTGAACCCAAACAAACAGATGAACTAGAGGAAATGACTAGCAGTATGAGCACCATTTTCTCTAGTACATTAGAAATTGTAGCACCAATTAGATTAAAAAAGGTTAAAGAGAAAACTAAAGCACCATGGTACAACAGTGCTACACATGTTATCAAGAGAGAAACTCGTAACTTAGAGCGTAAATGGAAACAAACTAATTTAGAGGTCTTTAGAATCGCATGGAAAGAAAGTATGTCACGTTATAAAAAGGCCCTAAAAACAGCCAGAGCTGAGCATCTCCGCAAACTAATAGAAAATAACCAAAATAACCCAAGGTTTTTATTTAACACTGTGGCTAGACTAACAAATAAACAAGCATCGCCTGAACAAAATATTCCGTTACAGTTTAGTAGTAATGATTTTATGAACTTCTTCGCTGACAAAATAGAAAGCATCAGAAACAAAATTGTAAATGTACAATCATTAATGATGTCTTATGATTCAACCGCAATTATCGCCCCTCAAGAACTACTACACCGCTTTACAACTATAGGACAGGAAGAGCTAAATAAACTTATCATTGCATCTAAACCAACAACATGTTTATTAGATCCAATACCCACTAAACTACTGAAAGAGTTGTTACCTGTAGTGGAAGAGCCTCTTCTCAATATTATTAACTCGTCTTTATCTTTAGGTCATGTTCCAAGAATATTCAAGTTGGCAGTCATAAAGCCTCTCATTAAGAAGCCACAATTAGATCATAATAACCTAGCAAATTACAGACCAATATCAAATCTTCCATTCATGTCTAAAATACTAGAAAAAGTTGTGTCCGCTCAATTGTGCTCTTTCTTGCAAGAAAATGATATCTATGAAAAATTTCAATCAGGATTCAGGCCGCATCACAGCACAGAAACCGCACTCGTTAAAATCACAAATGATTTACTTCTAGCTTCTGATCAAGGCTGTATCTCAATACTAGTTCTACTCGATCTTAGTGCTGCGTTCGATACTATAGATCATAAAATACTATTAGATCGACTTCAAAATTACACTGGTGTTCAGGGACAGGCATTAAACTGGTTTAGATCGTATTTATCAGACCGCTACCATTTTGTCTGTCTAAATGGGGAAAAATCAAAGATAACATCAGTAGACTATGGGGTGCCGCAAGGATCCGTGCTAGGCCCTCTGCTATTCTCAATATATATGCTGCCACTTGGTAATATTATAAGAAAACATGGAATTAATTTCCACTGTTATGCTGATGACACTCAATTATATATTTCATCACGCCCAGATGAAAACGCTAAATTATCTAAACTGACAGCGTGTGTTGATGATATTAAACACTGGATGACGTGTAATTTTCTGCTATTGAATTCAGATAAAACGGAGGTATTACTTATTGGTCCAAAAAACTGCCCACAAAACCTCTCACAATACAACTTTAACTTAGAAGGATGTCCTGTCGCTTTATCCACTACAGTAAAAGACCTGGGTGTTATATTAGACCGCAACTTGTCTTTCGAAAGTCATATTTCATATGTTACAAGAACGGCATTTTTCCACCTTAGAAACATTGCTAAGCTACGTAACATGCTATCTATTTCTGATGCAGAAAAGTTAATTCATGCATTCATGACCTCGAGACTAGATTACTGTAATGCTTTATTAGCTGGTTGTCCTGCATCCTCAATAAACAAACTACAGTTAGTCCAAAACGCAGCTGCTAGAGTTCTTACTAGGTCAAGAAAATATGATCATATAACACCAATTTTATCATCTCTACACTGGTTACCTATTAAGTTCCGTATCAATTACAAAGTATTGCTACTGACCTATAAAGCCCTAAATGGTTTAGCTCCAGTGTATTTAACTGATCTTTTATCGCCCTACAATCCATCGCGCTCTTTAAGATCACTAAACTCGAGGCTTCTGGTCATTCCTAGGATATCTAAGTCCACTAAAGGAGGGAGGGCATTTTCACATTTAGCTCCTAAACTCTGGAATAGTCTTCCGGATATTGTTCGAGGTTCAGACTCGCTGTCCCAGTTTAAAACTAGATTAAAGACGCATCTCTTTAGCCAAGCATTCACATTATAAATAAGTTTTATACTACAGTTAAATCGCACCAACAGCATTAATATTCTGAACAGCAGCTATGCTAATTATTTCCCATCTGCTTTTCTGTTGTTATCTCGGGACACTAGTCCCGAGGTAACTAGTTCGTCAGCTCCAGTTTGTATCCAGCCTCTCATGGAGATTTCAGATGCCCCTGTGATGAGACGACTCGACGCCTGTGAAGAGACGACTCAACGCCAGCGTTGTTATGGCCTAAAATAATACATGATTGATTAACTTATCCTAACATTTTTCTTTAACATTCTCTTTCTAACATTTTTCAATGTACATTTATGAAATGCACTTTCTGTGAAGCTGCTTTGAAACAATGTGTATTGTGAAAAGCGCTATACAAATAAATTTGAATTGAATTGAATTGAATAATTGTGTATGTGACAAATAAAATCTCTTGAATCTTGAATCTTGAATCTTGAATCATCCCCGTTACCCAGTGTTCATCCCCGTTACCCAGTGTCCATCCCCGTTACCCAGTGTTCATCCCCGTTACCCAGTGTCCATCCCCGTTACCCAGTGTTCATCCCTGTTACCCAGTGTTCAACCCCGTTACCCAGTGTTCATCCCCGTTACCCAGTGTCCATCCCCGTTACCCAGTGTTCATCCCCGTTACCCAGTGTCCATCCCCGTTACCCAGTGTTCATCCCCGTTACCCAGTGTTCATCCCCGTTACCCAGTGTCCATCCCCGTTACCCAGTGTCCATCCCCGTTACCCAGTGTTCATCCCCGTTACCCAGTGTTCATCCCCGTTACCCAGTGTCCATCCCCGTTACCCAGTGTCCATCCCCGTTACCCAGTGTTCATCCGTTACCCAGTGTCCATCCCGTTACCCAGTGTTCATCCCTGTTACCCAGTGTCCATCCCCGTTACCCAGTGTCCATCCCCGTTACCCAGTGTCCATCCCCGTTACCCAGTGTTCATCCCCGTTACCCAGTGTTCATCCCCGTTACCCAGTGTCCATCCCCGTTACCCAGTGTCCATCCCCGTTACCCAGTGTTCATCCCCGTTACCCAGTGTTCATCCCCGTTACCCAGTGTTCATCCCCGTTACCCAGTGTTCATCCCCGTTACCCAGTGTCCATCCCCGTTACCCAGTGTTCATCCCCATTACCCAGTGTCCATCCCCATTACCCAGTGTCCATCCCCGTTACCCAGTGTCCATCCCCGTTACCCAGTGTTCATCCGTTACCCAGTGTCCATCCCGTTACCCAGTGTTCATCCCTGTTACCCAGTGTCCATCCCCGTTACCCAGTGTTCATCCGTTACCCAGTGTCCATCCCGTTACCCAGTGTCCATCCCCGTTACCCAGTGTTCATCCGTTACCCAGTGTCCATCCCGTTACCCAGTGTTCATCCCCGTTACCCAGTGTCCATCCCCGTTACCCAGTGTCCATCCCCGTTACCCAGTGTTCATCCGTTACCCAGTGTCCATCCCGTTACCCAGTGTTCATCCCTGTTACCCAGTGTCCATCCCCGTTACCCAGTGTCCATCCCGTTACCCAGTGTTCATCCCCGTTACCCAGTGTCCATCCCCGTTACCCAGTGTCCATCCCCGTTACCCAGTGTCCATCCCCTTTACCCAGTGTCCATCCCCGTTACCCAGTGTCCATCCCCGTTACCCAGTGTCCATCCCCGTTACCCAGTGTTCATCCGTTACCCAGTGTTCATCCGTTACCCAGTGTTCATCCCCATTACCCAGTGTCCATCCCCGTTACCCAGTGTTCATCCCCGTTACCCAGTGTTCATCCCCGTTACCCAGTGTCCATCCCCGTTACCCTGTGTCCATCCCCATTACCCAGTGTCCATCCCGTTACCCAGTGTTCATCCCCGTTACCCAGTGTCCATCCCCGTTACCCAGTGTCCATCCCCGTTACCCAGTGTCCATCCCCTTTACCCAGTGTCCATCCCCGTTACCCAGTGTCCATCCCCGTTACCCAGTGTCCATCCCCGTTACCCAGTGTTCATCCGTTACCCAGTGTTCATCCGTTACCCAGTGTTCATCCCCATTACCCAGTGTCCATCCCCGTTACCCAGTGTTCATCCCCGTTACCCAGTGTTCATCCCCGTTACCCAGTGTCCATCCCCGTTACCCTGTGTCCATCCCCGTTACCCAGTGTCCATCCCCATTACCCAGTGTTCATCCCCGTTACCCAGTGTCCATCCCCGTTACCCAGTGTTCATCCCTGTTACCCAGTGTCCATCCCCGTTACCCAGTGTTCATCCCCGTTACCCAGTGTTCATCCCCGTTACCCAGTGTCCATCCCCGTTACCCAGTGTCCATCCCCGTTACCCAGTGTCCATCCCCGTTACCCAGTGTTCATCCCCGTTACCCAGTGTCCATCCCCGTTACCCAGTGTTCAACCCCGTTACCCAGTGTTCATCCCCGTTACCCAGTGTTAAACCCCGTTACCCAGTGTTCATCCCCGTTACCCAGTGTCCATCCCCGTTACCCAGTGTCCATCCCCGTTACCCAGTGTTCAACCCCGTTACCCAGTGTTCATCCCCGTTACCCAGTGTCCATCCCCGTTACCCAGTGTCCATCCCTGTTACCCAGTGTTCATCCCCGTTACCCAGTGTTCATCCCCGTTACCCAGTGTCCATCCCCGTTACCCAGTGTTCAACCCCGTTACCCAGTGTTCATCCCCGTTACCCAGTGTCCATCCCCGTTACCCAGTGTTCAACCCCGTTACCCAGTGTTCATCCCCGTTACCCAGTGTTAAACCCCGTTACCCAGTGTTCAACCCCGTTACCCAGTGTTCATCCCTGTTACCCAGTGTCCATCCCCGTTACCCAGTGTCCATCCCCATTACCCAGTGTTCAACCCCGTTACCCAGTGTTCATCCCTGTTACCCAGTGTCCATCCCCGTTACCCAGTGTCCATCCCCGTTACCCAGTGTCCATCCCCGTTACCCAGTGTCCATCCCCGTTACCCAGTGTCCATCCCCGTTACCCAGTGTCCATCCCCGTTACCCAGTGTTCATCCCTGTTACCCAGTGTCCATCCCCATTACCCAGTGTCTATCCCCGTTACCCAGTGTCCATCCCCGTTACCCAGTGTCCATCCCTGTTACCCAGTGTCCATCCCCTTTACCCAGTGTCCATCCCCGTTACCCAGTGTTCATCCCTGTTACCCAGTGTCCATCCCCATTACCCAGTGTCCATCCCCGTTACCCAGTGTCCATCCCCGTTACCCAGTGTTCATCCCTGTTACCCAGTGTCCATCCCCGTTACCCAGTGTCCATCCCCGTTACCCAGTGTTCATCCCCGTTACCCAGTGTTTATCCCCGTTACCCAGTGTCCATCCCCGTTACCCAGTGTCCATCCCCGTTACCCAGTGTCCATCCGCGTTACCCAGTGTCCATCCCCGTTACCCAGTGTCCATCCCCTTTACCCAGTGTCCATCCCCTTTACCCAGTGTCCATCCCCGTTACCCAGTGTTCATCCCCGTTACCCAGTGTTTATCCCCGTTACCCAGTGTCCATCCCCGTTACCCAGTGTCCATCCCCGTTACCCAGTGTCCATCCCCGTTACCCAGTGTCCATCCGCGTTACCCAGTGTCCATCCCCGTTACCCAGTGTTCATCCGTTACCCAGTGTCCATCCCCTTTACCCAGTGTCCATCCCCATTACCCAGTGTTCATCCCCGTTACCCAGTGTCCATCCCCGTTACCCAGTGTTCATCCGTTACCCAGTGTCCATCCCCTTTACCCAGTGTCCATCCCCATTACCCAGTGTTCATCCCCGTTACCCAGTGTCCATCCGCGTTACCCAGTGTCCATCCCCGTTACCCAGTGTCCATCCCCGTTACCCAGTGTCCATCCGCGTTACCCAGTGTCCATCCCCGTTACCCAGTGTTCATCCGTTACCCAGTGTTCATCCCCGTTACCCAGTGTCCATCCATGTGTGCATATTGTGAATTAATTTATTAAACTTAGTTTCCTAGCTTTCCTGGTAGCCTTCAGTAAATTAACGTGTCTAAGAAAATGATTAATAAAACATATGAATATCAGTAAACCATGTTTACTACTTTCTTCACTGATGAAAATGTCTGCCCACTGACATGGTTTTCAAGCTATTGTTATCACATTTTTTGGCCTTCAGAACATCTTAAAATGCACATATGTAGATCATAGAAATACAAATTTTCTCGGGGGAGCATGCCCCAGAACCCCCCTAACCTCACATTTGAGCATTTTTAGTTGCTACTAATGTTGAAATGAGTGTCTTTTCAGTGCAGATTTAGAGATGGAGGCATTTTTAGTTCATCATATTTTTGTCAGACATGGTTACTGGTTGAGTTTAGATATTTTGTACCAAAGCAACTTAAAGGGGTGGTAAACCACGATTTCACTATTCTAACTTTAGCTAGCGTGTAATGTTGCTGCTTGAGCATAAACAACATCTGCAAAGTTACAACGTTCAAAGTTTAAAGCAAAGGGAGATATTTGCTTTTAAAAAAATCAGTTTCTAAGGACTACAGCAAACGGCCAGTAGGCGACTACACACATTCCTCCAGGGTTGGTGACATCACCAGGCTCAATATTTACATAAACCCCTCCTCCGAGAATATTAAATAGGGGGGGGTGAGGCCATTTTGTATCGCTGTTGTTGTGGTATAGTTAGGCTGGAGTGTTGTTGCCGCGATGCCGAGGAAACGCTGTTATTTTCATCCAGATTGCAGGTCTGGGGTACTTGCTTTGTTCTTCGCAAGTTCAATGCCGGATTTGCACAACGTCAGCTGCGTGAGACAAACGCCGCCAGTGTGTGAATGCACGACGCGCGCGGGGCTCCCTCCCGCAGCACATTTCACGGAGGAAAACTTCCACAATGTTCGCGAGTTCAATACAGGATATGCACAACGGCTTGTCCTGAAAGCTGGATTTACAAACAGAAGCTGTTTACGGGCCACAACCTGTAAGTCTGATTTATTTTTCATCGATGTGTTTTCCTGTAATAGGTTGTAGCAAGGAAGTAAACAGATGACAACACTGTTCTGCAAACCAGTCTGTTAAATGCTCATTCATACTTAACGTTATCCGACGAACACCTAAAGTTACAAACACTAACGTTAAAATCTCAACAGCGAACCTGACATTAGTGTAAATGATTCTTTGATTAGAGCTTTTATGTGTTGTTTATCTACAGGCATGCTAAACATGGTTCTGTGTGTGATTTGGCTAACTTACTAGTTAAAGCCAGTGCTTAGTGTTCGTTTTGGGTTAATAGTTCTTGCGACAGATATTTGGCTATAATCGTTCTAAAAATACAAAAGTAATAGTGCCATTCAGTAGTGATCATTATAGATCCGCAGTCTTTACTCTTGAGGACTGAACAGGTTCTGCTCGATCATCTTCACTCAAATGTTCTGGGTCTGATTCGGGCTCAGATTGGTATGGTTTTATTGACGCCATTGTTTCTAATACTGACCAAAGCACAGTCTACCGGTTAAGGTAAGGGGCGTGACGTTTCCGACAACCGTGCACTGCGGTTAGCGAATCACAACACACTGGGCCAGCTAACCAATCAGAGCCCACTGCGTATTTTTAAGGGACTGGCTTCACACAACCCGGAAAGCATCAGACCGTTTTACAAGGAGGGACAGAGCAGTGTAGAATAAAGGTCAAATATATGAAAAATAATGCAATTTTTTTTTAAACGAAGCATGAAGACATGTTACAGTGCAGCCCACAAACACAGTCAAGCCTTCAAAAGAATGTGTTTTACCACCCCTTTAAAGGACAGAACAACAACAACATCAGATCAATTTTGTGAAGGATTAGCCTACCTATGTTTGCTTTAACAATATGAACAGACATGTTTTGTCCATATGAGAACATATTATATTTTGTTAAATTAAGAACAAATACTATCTTCACTAATTTCTTTAGTCTGGCAATAAACATAAATTATTGTTTTTAGGTAAATAATTGTCCGGACCTCAGCCGGTGACCAGGGTTCATTTTTGGACCTCAAGCAATTTTAGTTGAAGACCCCTGGTGTAGAACATTAAATAAAGTTACCTGAGATTGACTCATACACATTTTGAATCGTCTTACGCCATGAGCTTCATTAATCTGTGTAGCACTTTCCAAGTTTATCTGTCTGTGTATCAATGGCTTTATTTGGTGAGAAAGCTTGAATATTGATCGCATATTTAAGAATAGCTCTGTGTTTTGGACTAGAACGTTCTCACTGTCATTTATAAGGTCATTTCCTTCTTCCTTTTAATTTGAAAGGTTTCTATGAAAAGTAGCCGCACAAATCATACAAATACTTGTTGCCTTGCAACATTGCATAGTACGTCTCAAAACATTTCAGACAAACGTCACTGGAAACTCTTCATGATCATGGGATCAGCAGCAACACACACTCACACACACACAGGCCACATAAATGAGATGCCACAAAGTAATAAATAAACAATGAATAAACAGGGTGAATGAGAAAAAAACTACTCACTGGAGTTCCTGAAATGTCTGTCCAATGTAGTTTTACTGGTTTGTGTTTTTGATGTGTATTTTTAGTAAAGAACAGGGCAGCGCTCAGACTGAGACGCTCATGCTTCACTATGAGAATCTTCAGCACTTTATAGATAAGCATAGTTTAGCCTTTGAAATGGTCAAGCTAGTATTTATTTCAATTATTTAAAATGGTTTTAGTTAACGGTAATAACCCTGGTTTGTTTGTTTAAGTTAAGGGCCATAACTTTAGTCATTTTTAGAATACTTTACAGTATAGAATGGACTAAAATTAAGGCCTAATGCGAGTAAAAATCAGCGCTCTTCAGTTACAGTGACCAGAACATGATCTGGCTCAGCGTGATATAATATAATAATATGAGCACACAAGCCTCCCACAGTTTACTGTAATGATGATGATCGCATTGGGCTGAGGAATTTCTGTGATTTTAGGTCACCTGTAACGTTCATTTGGTAACACGTGACAAACATCTTCCAAAGTTTGTCATGAGAATTGCTTAAAGTACACACAATGTTCCGGGAAACATGCAAGTATCTTCTGTTGCTTCTGAAGGGCAGCACTAAATGAAACAAAATTATATTTAAACAAAATAAGAAAAATTTGGACATCTTCATCCTGTTCAAAAGTTTTCACCCCCCGGCTCTTAATGCGTCGTGTTTCCTTCTGGAGCATCAGTGAATGTTTCAACCTTTTTTAGTAGTTGTGTTTGAGTCCCTCAATCGTCCTCAGTGTGAAAAGATGGATCTTAAAATCATACAGTCATTGCTGGAGAGGGTTCAAATATGAAGAAGAGGCTGAAAACTGAAGAATGTGCAGGACCTGGAGGATTTTTCTGAAGAACATTGGGCAGTTAAACTGCTCAGGACAAACAAGAGACTCATGAACAACCATCACAAAACACACACACACAGCCGTGGATCATCCAGGGAACGACACACACACACACACACACAGCCGTGGATCATCCAGGGAACGACACACACACACACACACACACACACACACACACACAGCCGTGGATCATCCAGGGAACGACACACACACACACACACACACAGCCGTGGATCATCCAGGGAACGACACACACACACACACACACACACACACACACACACACACACACAGCCGTGGATCATCCAGGGAACGACACACACACACACACACACACACTCACAGCCGTGGATCATCCAGGGAACGACACACACACACACACACACACACACACACACACACACACACACACACACACACAGCCGTGGATCATCCAGGGAACGACACACACACACACACACACACACACACACAGCCGTGGATCATCCAGGGAACGACACACACACACACACACACACACACACAAACACACACACACACACACACACACACACACACACTGCCCCTAAACCTAACCCTCACAGGAGACTGTGCAGTTCACTTTCTGTGAAAAAAAACTTGTTCTGTGTGATTTATAAGCATTTTGAAAAGTGAGGACATGGGGAACGTCCTCATATTTCTCCCTCTTTTTGTAATACCTCTGTCATTATACACATTTGTGTCCTGATATTTCACAAAAACATGCCCACACACACACACACACACACACACACACACACACACACACACACACACACACACACAGCCATGGATCATCCAGGGAACGTCACAGCACTGAGAATCAATGATTCAGAAACTTTTTATCAGGGTTATTTTAATAAATTCAGCTATTGTTTTGTCTTGTGGACTATATGTAAACATTTTTTATGTAAAATATCTTATTCAGGACAGTACTAAATAAAAAAACATGCATTTTGCATGATCCCTCTTATTTAGTTAAAATGATTCCCATTTTCACAGATTCTGCAAGCGGTTCACATACTGTTTCATGCCACTGTACATATTAGTATCGTAATTTTACTTAAAATCATTATAATAAGATTATTGTTTTTGTTTTATAGCATTAGCATATTTTTCACAGTACAATAATACAGTATTATTTCTACAGTAATATATTTTTTACTGATTTGTTTAATTTTATTGTTATTATTGTTTTGAATGGGTACCACAAAAACAATGAATGAGGCCAGAGACAACTGGAGAGATTTCTTTAAAAAACACACACAAAATATGCCAAGATACTCACAATGTGATATTAAAATCATGCAGTCATACACACAGGCAACACAAACCTGGAGATGTTTTAAGAAAATGGAAATGAATTGCAAACACAAAATTTCATCAGAAAAAAAAACAATTCTAGCATTGAAATTGCATTATTTCATTCAAAAACAAAAGTAGGAGAATCTAATTTGTTCTGTCTGGTTTTTTAAAGAAATAATGCAAATAAAATTTCATGACCAGTAAAAATATATGGCTGGTTAATGTTCCCAGCACACGACCATGAGTGAACAGCCTGAGGATTACATTGGCATTGATTTGTTGTAGAACACATGAGTACACTAGGGAGTTTTTATTATGATGTAAACTACCAGAGAGTAAAATGTATTCGATTTACTTGAGAAATGCACCTAGACATGTTGTGTATTTGAGCGCAATGTCAGAAACGAAAGACTGGAGGAGATTCTGTTTCTGGAAAGAGCTTGAAGACAATTGGTGTAGGGTTCAATCAGTTTTACACAATTTTCATTCACAAATAAATTCCAAAGAAACACAAAAATCTGTCCGACCAGGGAAGAATCGTGGGAACACTAGTATATAGTTTATTTTTTTAGTTTTAGTTTTATGAAAGTGCTTGTTGGCATGAAAGATTCACGATTCCTGATTATTGTTTGCACATTTAAAATTGACTCTGCATTTCTCACATTGCAGTTATTTGGCAATCACTATCTTTAGATCTTTAGATAAATCCATTTCCTTCTTCCTTATAATTTGACGTTTCTATGGAATGTAGTCAGACAGATCATACAAATACTCATTGTCTAGCAACATTGCATTGTGACTTCATGATCATGGGATCAGCTCTGAAATGAAACAAATACTAACAAACGCACAGGCCACAAAAAATGAGACACCACAGGGTAATAAATAAAGAATGAAATAACAGAAAAATGATAATAATAATAATAATAATAACAGAAAAAGTCTTCAGGAGAATCTCATGTCTAATCTCTCTATCAGCAGTGATAGCGTTCAGTGTATTGAGTTGTATGGGAAGTAAAAGCACTCCATGACTTGTGTTGAATAAGTCACTCGTTCTCTTGGCTCTCTTGCTTGTGATGTTTGTAAGTCGCTTTATAGTTCATCTTGTCCATCAAGCCTGTCCAAATGAAGGTCCAGTATCAACACTTTCATCGTGAGATTTATTTTTTAATACCATTGCATGATTGTGGCAATTCTAGTTTGAAGTGGCACGTAAGCTTTTCTGTTTTTAGTCTGTCGTGCCATCCTAAAAATGTAGCTATCATATCATGAAACATTAAAACAATCTGACTTCAGACTGGGTGAATGGATCTGGGGAATGCAGGTCAGCGATAGACTGATAGTAGTCAGTGATACGATAGAAAACACAATGTATTTACTTCTACAGGGATTCCTTAAATTATTTGCCGGCTACATGTGCATGCAATAGTGCGATTAAACTTGACCTCTAACGACGTTAGAATGTTATGGCTAGATGCTTAACAACTATCAGCCAATCACGTTCCTCATATTAGTGTGCTATGGACTGGCACGAAATGGCACGTATTGTAAACAATAGGCTGTATTTCAGGTAATGATGTTGATTGGTGACAGAAAATTTAATTCTTACCTTTATAGTCTGAAAATAGTTAATTAGTGGTGCTTGCGTAGCAAGGCATCACTATTACTATCTAGCCCGAAAACGGTTTTAGTGATGCCTTGCGAAGCAAGGCATCACCATCACTCTCAAACATACATATTAGTGTTGCTTGTGAAGCAATGCATCAATATTGTTATTCTCCATATTTTTATTATTAATGGTGCTTGCGTAGCAAGCCATAAAAATTATTATAACGGTTTATTATTATAATTATTCTTACTTCTGGACACTTTTTCGGCGCGCTACTCCTCCCACATTTTTTGTCACAGACCCATGAATGAGGCGTCAAATCGACCGGCCTATACGGGAATGGTGTGCTATATCTTTTCTAAGGGGTCGGGGGTGCGATGTTCGCCCCAGGGGCGAAAAAGTAGCCGAAAAATCCCATTGACTTAACATTGCGACGAATTTTAACGAGTCATAACTCTGAGAGAGGATTTCGGAGAAATTCGTGTGTCACCACATTTGAAGAGGCTGACAGGCCCTGTAAGATGACACATCGCAATGGGGTGTGAGTTCTACCCCTGGGGCGCTAGAGCTCCCCAAATTTCCTCAAATTTCCCCATTGACTTATAATGGGGAGGGACGTCCCATTAAACTCATGCGTTTCTCTTACTATAGGAAATTGCATAGGGATTTTGTATTGACCATAGCTCTGGCTCACAGTGTCTCAGAGACAAGGGGGTGGGCTCAATTTACTCAGACAGCCAATCACTATCTCAGGATGATTGTCAACCTATGAAGCCACGCCCTAGCAACCATTTAGAACTCCCTAGCAACTGATCCCATAGACTAACATTGAAAGAGATCAAAGGGATATCTTTGGATAGAAGTGTCATAGAAACACGAGGGTGGGTTTGTTTGATTCGGGGCATCAACAGCCAATCATAAATCACTGTCAACACTTCCTAGCCACGCCCTAGCAACCATTATCAAGCAGCCTAGCAACCGTTTAGCAACACCAATATCTCTGCCTCAGAACATCATAGAGGCATGGGGGTTGGTTTATATCATTCATACTGACAAGCTGCCTTTGGAGTATCATCAATGGATGCTGCCAAGCCACTCCATAGCAACCAAACAGAGTACCCTAGCAACCGTTTACCAAGACCTATATCTCTGCATCACAAAATCGTAGAGACATGGGGGTTGGTTTATATCATTCATACAGACAAGCAGTATCATCATTGGATGCTGCCATGCCACTCCATAGCAACCAAAAAGAGTACCCTAGCAACCGTTTACCAAGACTTATATCTCAGCCTCAGAACAACATAGAGACATGGGGGTTGGTTTATATCATTCATACAGACAAGCAGTATCATCATTGGATGCTGCCAAGCCCCCCTAGCAACCAAACAGAGTACCCTAGCAACCGTATACCAAGACCTATATCTCTGCTTCAGAACATCGTAGAGACTTGGGGGTTGGTTTATATCATTCATACAGACAAGCAGTATCATCATTGGATGCTGCCAAGCCCCCTAGCAACCAAACAGAGTACCCTAGCAACCGTATACCAAGACCTATATCTCTGCTTCAGAACATCATAGAGGCATGGGGGTTGGTTTATATCATTCACACAGACAAGCAGTATCATCATTGGATGCTGCCAAGCCCCCCTAGCAACCAAACAGAGTACCCTAGCAACCGTATACCAAGACCTATATCTCTGCTTCGGAACATCGTAGAGACATGGGGGTTGGTTTATATCATTCATACAGACAAGCAGTATCATCAATAGATGCTGCCAAGCCCCCCTAGCAACCAAACAGAGTACCCTAGCAACCGTATACCAAGACCTATATCTCTGCTTCAGAACATCGTAGAGACATGGGGGTTGGTTTATATCATTCATACAGACAAGCAGTATCATCATTGGATGCTGCCAAGCCCCCCTAGCAACCAAACAGAGTACCCTAGCAACCGTATACCAAGACCTATGTCTCTGCTTCAGAACATCATAGAGGCATGGGGGTTGGTTTATATCATTCATACAGACAAGCAGTATCATCATTGGATGCTGCCAAGCCCCCCTAGCAACCAAACAGAGTACCCTAGCAACCGTATACCAAGACCTATATCTCTGCTTCGGAACATCGTAGAGACATGGGGCTTGGTTTATATCATTCATACAGACAAGCAGTATCATCATTGGATGCTGCCAAGCCCCCCTAGCAACCAAACAGAGTACCCTAGCAACCGTATACCAACACCTATATCTCTGCTTCGGAACATCGTAGAGACATGGGGGTTGGTTTATATCATTCATACAGACAAGCAGTATCATCATTGGATGCTGCCAAGCCCCCCTAGCAACCAAACAGAGTACCCTAGCAACCGTATACCAAGACCTATATCTCTGCTTCAGAACATCATAGAGGCATGGGGGTTGGTTTATATCATTCATACAGACAAGCAGTATCATCATTGGATGCTGCCAAACCCCTCCATAGCAACCAAACAGAGTACCCTAGCAACCGTTTACCAAGACCTATATCTCTGCCTCAGAACATCCTAGAGACATGGGGGTTGGTTTATATCATTCTAACAGACAAGCAGTATCATCATTGGATGCTGCCAAGCCCCTCCATAGCAACCAAACAGAGTACCCTAGCAACCGTTTACAAGGACCTATATCTCTGCATCAGAACATCGTAGAGGCATGGGGGTTGGGTCTTTTGACTCAGACTGGCAAATAGTCTTTAAATGTCACCCCATAAATTGTATAGCCACTCCATAGCAACCATATAGAGTACCCTAGCAACCGTACAAACACATGAATAGGACATATCTCAGCTTCACAACATCGTACAGACTTGGGGGTGGCCTCTTTTGTTTCGGGTGAGAATCCAGTACACACAACATAGCATCCGAGAGGATTTTTTTGCCACGGCAAGCACCACTCACATTTTCTTCAGGAAATGTACATTCTAGTTATTAATTATAGTCCGGACATCATGCCAGAGTCTCCGGGCGTCATGGCCGCCATGCCAGAGTCTCCGGGCGTCATGCCAGAGTCTCCGGGCATCATGGCCGCCATGCCAGAGTCTCCGGGCGTCATGCCAGAGTCTCCGGGCGTCATGGCCGCCATGCCAGAGTCTCCGGGCATCATGGCCGCCATGCCAGAGTCTCCGGGCATCATGGACGCCATGCCAGAGTCTCCGGGCGTCATGGCCGCCATGCCAGAGTCTCCGGGCGTCATGGCCGCCATGCCAGAGTCTCCGGGCGTCATGGCCGCCATGCCAGAGTCTCCGGGCGTCATGGCCGCCATGCCAGAGTCTCCGGGCGTCATGGCCGTCATGCCAGAGTCTCCGGGCGTCATGGCCGCCATGCCAGAGTCTCCGGGCGTCATGGCCGCCATGCCAGAGTCTCCGCGCTTCATGGCCGCCATGCCAGAGTCTCAGGGCTTGAAGTGGAAAAAATAAACTCCCCAGAGGGGGCGAGGGTTTGTTGGGGGCGTGGTTATGGGGTCATTGTTTAGTCAATAATTCAAGAAGGTCCATATTTTAAAGATCTTTCTAACTTGTACTCAGCCTTAAAACTAACATATAGTTCTTGTAATTGTTTAAATAAAGTGTTTATTACAATAAGGGTTTATTTACAAAGCAACACCATTGACGGCACCTCTTTACCATGCAGGCCAATGAGAACTTTTCTCTTTTTTTTTTTCTAATCAAACAACAACAAAAATCTATTCCCTTAACTGATAATCTATTATAAATTCTACAACTAGTCAAAATTTGGGTGAATGGATCTGGGGAATGCAGGTCAGCGATAGACTGATAGTAGTCAGTGATACGATAGAAAACACAATGTATTTACTTCTACAGGGATTCCTTAAATTATTTGCCGGCTACATGTGCATGCAATAGTGCGATTAAACTTGACCTCTAACGACGTTAGAATGTTATGGCTAGATGCTTAACAACTATCAGCCAATCACGTTCCTCATATTAGTGTGCTATGGACTGGCACGAAATGGCACGTATTGTAAACAATAGGCTGTATTTCAGGTAATGATGTTGATTGGTGACAGAAAATTTAATTCTTACCTTTATAGTCTGAAAATAGTTAATTATTAATTATAGTCCGGGCATCATGCCAGAGTCTCCGGGCATCATGGCCGCCATGCCAGAGTCTCCGGGCGTCATGCCAGAGTCTCCGGGCGTCATGGCCGCCATGCCAGAGTCTCCGGGCATCATGGTCGCCATGCCAGAGTCTCCGGGCATCATGGCCGCCATGCCAGAGTCTCCGGGCATCATGGCCGCCATGCCAGAGTCTCAGGGCGTCATGGCCGCCATGCCAGAGTCTCCGGGCATCATGCCAGAGTCTCCGGGCATCATGGCCGCCATGCCAGAGTCTCCGGGCATCATGGTCGCCATGCCAGAGTCTCAGGGCGTCATGGCCGCCATGCCAGAGTCTCCGGGCATCATGGCCGCCATGCCAGAGTCTCAGGGCGTCATGGCCGCAACTTCAGAGTCTGCAGAGTCTCCAGCCGCCATGCCAGAGTCTCCGGGCGTCATGGCTGCCATGCCAGAGTCTCCGGGCATCATGGCCGCCATGCCAGAGTCTCAGGGCGTCATGGCCGCAACTCCAGAGTCTCCGGGCATCATGCCAGAGTCTCCGGGCATCATGGCCGCCATGCCAGAGTCTCAGGGCGTCATGGCCGCAACTTCAGAGTCTGCAGAGTCTCCAGCCGCCATGCCAGAGTCTCCGGGCGTCATGGCCGCCATGCCAGAGTCTCCGGGCATCATGGCCGCCATGCCAGAGTCTCCGGGCATCATGGCCGCCATGCCAGAGTCTCAGGGCTTGAAGTGGAAAAAATAAACTCCCCAGAGGGGGCGGGGGTTTGTTGGGGGCGTGGTTATGGGGTCATTGTTTAGTCAATAATTCAAGAAGGTCCATATTTTAAAGATCTTTCTAACTTGTACTCAGCCTTAAAACTAACATATAGTTCTTGTAATTGTTTAAATAAAGTGTTTATTACAATAAGGGTTTATTTACAAAGCAACACCATTGACGGCACCTCTTTACCATGCAGGCCAATGAGAACTTTTCTCTTTTTTTTTTCTAATCAAACAACAACAAAAATCTATTCCCTTAACTGATAATCTATTATAAATTCTACAACTAGTCAAAATTTGGGTGAATGGATCTGGGGAATGCAGGTCAGCCATAGACTGATAGTAGTCAGTGATACGATAGAAAACACAATGTATTTACTTCTACAGGGATTCCTTAAATTATTTGCCGGCTACATGTGCATGCAATAGTGCGATTAAACTTGACCTCTAACGACGTTAGAATGTTATGGCTAGATGCTTAACAACTATCAGCCAATCACGTTCCTCATATTAGTGTGCTATGGACTGGCACGAAATGGCACGTATTGTAAACAATAGGCTGTATTTCAGGTAATGATGTTGATTGGTGACAGAAAATTTAATTCTTACCTTTATAGTCTGAAAATAGTTAATTATTAATTATAGTCCGGGCATCATGCCAGAGTCTCCGGGCGTCATGGCCGCCATGCCAGAGTCTCCGGGCGTCATGCCAGAGTCTCCGGGCATCATGGCCGCCATGCCAGAGTCTCCGGGCGTCATGGCCGCCATGCCAGAGTCTCCGGGCGTCATGGCCGCCATGCCAGAGTCTCCGGGCTTCATGGCCGCCATGCCAGAGTCTCCGGGCATCATGGACGCCATGCCAGAGTCTCCGGGCATCATGGCCGCCATGCCAGAGTCTCCGGGCATCATGGCCGCCATGCCAGAGTCTCAGGGCGTCATGGCCGCCATGCCAGAGTCTCCGGGCATTATGGCCGCCATGCCAGAGTCTCAGGGCATCATGGCCGCAACTTCAGAGTCTGCAGAGTCTCCAGCCGCCATGCCAGAGTCTCCGGGCATCATGCCAGAGTCTCCGGGCATCATGGCCGCCATGCCAGAGTCTCCGGGCATCATGGCCGCCATGCCAGAGTCTCCGGGCATTATGGCCGCCATGCCAGAGTCTCAGGGCATCATGGCCGCAACTTCAGAGTCTGCAGAGTCTCCAGCCGCCATGCCAGAGTCTCAGGGCGTCATGGCCGCCATGCCAGAGTCTCCGGGCGTCATGGCCGCAACTCCAGAGTCTCCGGGCATCATGCCAGAGTCTCAGGGCGTCATGGCCGCCATGCCAGAGTCTCCGGACATCATGCCAGAGTCTCAGGGCGTCATGGCAGCAACTCCAGAGTCTGCAGCTGTCATGACCGTCACACCGGAGTCTCCAGCCGTCATGGATGACACGCCAGAGTCTGCAGCCAAGAACAGGCTCAGGTGCCATGTTCGCTCATACTCAGAGCTTGAAGTGGAAAAAATAAACTCCCCAGAGGGGGCGGGGCTTTGTTGGGGGCGTGGTTATGGGGTCATTGTTTAGTCAATAATTCAAGAAGGTCCATATTTTAAAGCTCTTTCTAACTTGTACTCAGCCTTAAAACTAACATATAGTTCTTGTAATTGTTTAACCCTTTAAGACCTAAGGGTATTTTTACAATTAATTTTCCGCCTGGTGTTATTTACTAAAAAAGCTTGTAAAACATCAACCCTGTTGTGCACAGACAATTGACACACCTCTTTTTTTTCAAGACAAGTAGCACTGTCAGTATTTTTGTGTTGCATTGATGTCACCTGAATGTAAAATAAGTTATGGGACCATAAAGACAAATGAAAACATAAAACGCAAATTGAATCACTCAAATATTTATTGAAAACACACACAAATAAATAAAAGCTAAGCATATTTCCTCTGGAAAACAGTTTGTTCAAGTCTTTGGAGTCCTGGAACTCAGGAATAAACATGATAACTTATACAGAACCAAAACTATTTACATTTTTCCAAAAAAAGTCCAGGCGCTTTTGGCCTCTTTGGATTTTGGATATTTACTGGTGCCAAGCCTCAAAACAGTTCCTATCAGGAACTTCTCCACAAACCTTCTTCTCAAACTTTTTCCTCAAACTTTCTCCACAAAACTGCAGCGCGTCTCTCTCTCTCTCTCCTCAACACTAGCCGTGCGTCTCTCTCTCTCTCTCCTCAACACTAGCCGTGCGTCTCTCTCTCTCCACAATAAAAGAGCTGTGGTTCATGCGTAATGACGCACACCAACGTGGATGACGGATCAGCCTGTCATTGGTCAAACCCTCATCCAAAATGGCAGCTAGCATCGCGCTAGCGGCAAAAATGACGGAAAATTTATAAATTATGGACATCAAGTGGATATATCTTGGATGTAAGCGTTTTGATTTATTGCTGAACAACTCCAAAAAGATGCACATGTTCCAGGCTGGATAGAAAACCTTCTGTAAAGGCTACAAAGACACCAAAGACACCCCCGTGATGGCTAGCTCGTTAGCTTTCTGCTGGAAAAAACGGTAAGAAAATCGATAAAAGTTTCATGAAATAATATAGATATTTATCGGAGGTGCCGTGTGACGTCGTGGGCGATGCCGTCGGGCTCTGAGGGTTAAATAAAGTGTTTATTACAATAAGGGTTTATTTACAAAGCAACACCATTGACGGCACCTCTTTACCATGCAGGCCAATGAGAACTTTTCTCTTTTTTTTTTCTAATCAAACAACAACAAAAATCTATTCCCTTAACTGATAATCTATTATAAATTCTACAACTAGTCAAAATTTACCACAATAAATACAATAGAATGTGATAAACTCTAGTAAATGTGGTCGTCATGAGTTTAAAAAGCCAGCAGGATGATGTTTCCCTCTTTTAATCACTCATTTTAGTGTCTGTTTTAGCTCATGTTGGACTTTCTCTGTAGTGTTTCAGGAAATTGGAACGATGAAATGACATCATCGCGGAGTGGCCGGCCGTGTGCGTTTGAGACCCCATTTTGTTTGCTGTTGTGCCAAGGGGACGAGGCGTGCACACAGTCAGCGGACACTCGCGCTGCCGAGCCAGGCGAAAGTATAAACAAGGCTTAACACTATTGGAGCGTGATGGTGAATGCACCTACAGTGATTCGCGCGCCACTTAATTAAACATTTTGGCGTCCGCTATAAAGGCGAGAAGTAGCGGTACGCAAGCAAAGGTGCAGGTACACTTAAGAGTAAAATGTAGAGGTGCCGGTACTGCGTACCCGTGAGTACCGCCCCACCTCCAGCACTGCTCATACTGAGTGTAATACTACTACTGTGGGATTACAAATTTAAGAAAGTACATTGCATTTAGCATTTAAGGTAAAAATGATGATATCAGATGAATTAGTCTGCTATGCAAATCTTCCAGGCCAGTTCCTGTTCTCTTCATTATAAGTAAAATGAGCACCATTTGTCTTTAATGGCTCTTGGAGCCCTTGAGTGATTGGATTAGCATCTATGCATTTGAATGACACTGTTATGCTGATTGAATCTGGACAGGTGACACAGTTATGTAGGGTGTGTCCTTTTACCTATACAACATTTGCATTGTGTTGTTCAGATTGTCTCCTCCCCTGCTGTATAATCCCTCCCCCTGAAATGTAGATAAATTACAAGGTACAACTCCTTTAGAGAGACTTGATGACCTCAGCGGAAAGACAGCACGTTTTTCTCAATAAAGAATCCTGCTGAAAAAACCTATCCAAGTTCTCCTGGTCTCTACTTCAAGAAACAAAAGAAGTTCACAACACTACTCACCACCAGAGGTGCTAGGGCGCCCTAGTGAATGGTATACCAGGTGGGTAGTAGAGCAAGTCAGATTTGTTGGACACACACTTGCGAATTTCCCTAAGCACTTTTGCTGCATAAAACAAATTCATGAGTAAAAGAGGCGTTTAAAGATATGTATCAGCTCCATAGTTAATTCCAAGTGATCAAGGGCATAGTGCGTTTCATTTAAACCGTATTCACCAGTAGTGGGCACTCATGCAACGTGAGCAATGATGCACATCCGAGTCCACGAGATGGAGGAAAGTTAGCGAGTGAAGGGCATAAAAATTGGAGTGGAACTAGGGCTGTGTATTGCCAAGAATCTGGCGATACGATCTGCATCACGATACAGGGGTTACGATATATTATTATATATTGCGATATTGTAAGAAAGGCAATATATTGCGATATTTCTTTTTTTATAGAAAGATCTAATTTAAAAGAATAAAGAACACAACCATATGCATAAAACCTGACTAGTAACTATTTAATTTAATTAATACAGTTTAATTTATATCACTAATCACTATTTTGTGCAATCTAAGTAAAGAGAAATAGTAAAGTGACTGCAGGATTCTTGTGTATATGTTTTAAAGGTTCACAGTATAGCAGTTTTGGAATTTCTAAACTATTTGACAACAGAAAGTGCATAGTCCATTCCATGTCTGATTGCTTTTTATTTAATACTGTAAAGCTGTTTGCTTTAAAGGCGTCTATTGTATAAAGTGCTGTTTAAAGTACTGAACTGCAGAGCTGGTGCATCCACATCCACATCGCTATGATCAGATGCTGTCGTTCTGCTGCCACCGCTGTCAATTTTGTTGTGTGTTTATTTTGTTACTGAGAGGAAAACGTGCTGAACATATTCTATCGAAACGCTTCTCAGCAGTGCGGATGACGTTGGGATGTTAAGCTGAGCCTGCTTGCATCTATACAGTTTAGTTTTCAGTATCCAGTGTTGGTTTATTATATTTGTTTGTTTATATCAAATTGCAAAAACACATTTTATTGCCTGATTGATTTATACCTGGTTTAGTTTATGTAAAAATAAATTGGCGGTTCCCCTCCTAGCAGTCTTACACTTAAAGTAACAAAAGTGATTCAGTCAAGAGCAGTGAGAGATTTGATTGCTAACTGCTTACTTCAACGGTTAACCACAATACTTAAAAACACAAGCAACCGATAAGCTTTCTTGACAGCGCACCACAGCAATGTCACATGAGGGAAACTGATAGAGACGATAGTCCAAAATCTCTACCGGCTGACAAATTTCTACCGGCTAATCATGTCTACCGGTATATCACTCACCCCTAGTAATAGACAATATAACAAAAGGAGCGGCAGTGGCCAGCTATGGCATATAAACATCATAAAATCATAAAATTATATCTTTCCGGAGCACCTCCGTGGCACTTCATTCCGCTCCCGCGGCTCTCGGCCCTGCCCTGCTTCATTCCTCAGTAACGTTAAATGTAATACATTAGCTCATCCGTGAACATGCCTCAAGTCCCTTCGGATTTCATTCCATCGGCTGTGGAGGCGAAACTTACATACTCTGTAAAATGGAAATACGGGAACGGGACTTTCTAACATTTACAGTTAAGGATATAACCATAAAATGTAAGTTATGCGCTGAGGAAAACACGTGTCAGAGGCAGTAAACAGCACTCGCATCTGTCAAAGCACGACAGGGCAAGACGCGGTAAACGCTTGAAGAGCTGAATATAAAGCATTCTCATGTTTCGGACAACTTGGATCATATACCTTTCCTGCAGAAGCATACTCTGTTTCCTCCACTATGCGTTTTGTCCGTAGAAAAAGTGATCGATAATAAGCGATTAGTTGTTCAAGTTCAAGTTCAGGTTTATTTATATAGTACGTTTAAGAATGGCCACAGGCCGACCAAAGTGCTGTACGACAGTAAAATACAAGTAACAAGTAAAAACATTAAAAACAACAATACTTATAATAGTAGTAATGTAAGAGATAAAAATTTTAACAACTTATATGTTAAAAGCCAAAGAGAACTACAGTACATGCCTAGAATGAACAGTGTCATAGTGTGGACGCTGATATAGTTACCATTATAATTATCATAATAGTTCTTGTTCTTGGTGTGAATGGGCTTTAAGAGTGCCACCCAAGCTATTGGGTATGCATTTACATTTAGGCTTTTTGGTATTTTACAGTGCCTTCCAGCTCTCTCTGTTCATAGGCATCTAAAATGAATCAACAACACAAATTAAACATAACAAAAATGCATTAAAATTTTGCTAAACATTCCTTATTTATCTGTAGTGTAAATAAGATGCTAAAATGGTTATTTATACAGTGATCCTGTCTTTCAGTGTAATGGATGACACTGTGGCGTAACAGAGAATGTACATTACCCTGAATGACGAAACTTCTGCTTCAGCTTGTATTACAGACCATCTGGCCACCTATATCAAACAGTGAGCTTGGCCAGTGAGGTTAATCACAATTATTCACAACATCTACTTATTTCTCCAAAAATAACAGAGATAGTTATATATTACATTTACATATTTATTTATCTATATAAATATACCATGTATATACAGTATATTACAATGGTATTGAGTACAGAGTGATGTGGCTAAAAATTACTAGATCATAAAGGTTATACCTGCTTCCACATCCAGTGTGAACAAGCAATACATTGATGAATTTGGAGAGATGCCCTTTGATTTGCAGATTACATAACAATATAGCATATGGCAATATAATTCTTTCAGAATAACTAATGACAGAAAGTACTTGTATGACTAGGCATGGTTCAGAATATACAGGTCCAGTGCTGAAATTCAATGTTTTGTCGTTTCAAGGTCAACTTTACATATATGTACGAGTCCTTCACTTGAGCAACATTTAGACCTGTCTGAATCAGTTATGATGGGATACCGTGTAGTTATGGTCAATCAAACCACTGAACCAGAAGTGACACAGCCACCAGGAGTAAAGCGGTCAGCACACTGACCTTCCTGCCGACTTCAGCTGAGGAATATACTGAGTTACAAAGAAAACAGAGCAGAACAGATAGAACCGATTTAATATCATTCACTGTCAATGTGGAATTTATCTAAAGCACGTCTATATTTACATGACTGTATTAATCAAAGTACACTATATTGCCAAAAGTGTTGTGACGCCTGCCTTCACCTGCTCATGAGCTTTAATGCCATCCCATTCTTCATCCTTAGGGTTTAATATGGAGTCAGCTCTAACAGCTTCAGCTCTTCTGCTCTTCTTTCCTCAAGGTTTACGAGTGTGTTTATGGGGATTCTTCTAGAAGCGCATTTGTGAGGTCAGGCACTGATGTTGGACGAGAAGGCCTGGCTCTCAGTCTCCGCTCTAATTCATCCCAAAGCTGTTCTATTGGGTTGAGGTCAGGTTCCTTCACACCAAACTCGCTCATCCATGTCTTTATGGAGCGACGCTTTGTGCACTGGAGCGCAGTCATGCTGGGACAGGAAGGGGCCGTCCCCAAACTGGTCCCACAAAGTTTGATTGATACCAATCTCTCATTTGAAAGCCACGTTTCTAGCATCTGTAAAACTGCATTCTACCATCTTAAAAATATCTCTAAATTACGGCACATACTCTCAATGCACATAAAAACACATCTCTTTACTGTGGCATAGTCGTAAAACACTTTTTCAATGAAATGATTGTTAGGCTGCATTAACTAGGTCAGCCGGAACCGGGAACACTTCCCATAACACCTGATGTACTCGTGACATCATCAGAAGAATGGCATCTACGCTAATGATAGTCTCTGTTTTATCCCGAGGTTTACTGCAGTCAGCCGGATCCGGGTCAGATGGTGGACCTGCACTGGACACGACCAACTCATCCCTGAAGTGTCTGAGAGACCGTGATTAGACTCCCCTGAAACTGCCTCATCGACATGGCATCCTCAATAAACCCGTCTCCGGCGTGATGACTCCGATATCTATTATGACCTCTGACCTGTAAAGCTGCCAGAATAATAATCATTCGCTGTTTGTTAATTGGCCAGAGGAGAACTGGCACCCCGACTGAGCCTGGTTTCTCCCAAGGTTTATTTTTCTCCATTAGGTCACCTACTGGGGTTTTGGTTTCCTTGCCACTGTTGCCTCTGGCTTGGCGTGCTCAGTTGGTGACACTACATTTTTCAATTAAATATCCAAATAAATTTAATTATTAAACTAAATTAACCATATAAACTAAATTACTGATCTAATTACTGTTCTAATGCCCACATTGTCACTGTATGATAATTTAAATGAGCTGATGACATCACCGCTTTCTCCAGAACAGCTATACGGCTGAATAAAATTCTGTTGCAGTATTTTCCTGTTTTACACTGTGAAGCTGCTTTGAAACAATCTGCACTGTTAAAAGCGCTGTATAAATAAAGTTGACTTGACTTGACTTGACAAAGTTGGGAGCATGAAATTGTCCAAAATGTCTTGGTGAAGCATTAAGAGTTCCTTTCACTGGAACTAAGGGGCCAAGCTCAACCCCTGAAAAACAACCCCACCCCATAATCCCACCTCCACCAAACTTTACACTTGGCACAATGCAGTCAGGCAAGTCCCGTTCTCCTGGCCACCGCCAAACCCAGACTCGTCCATGGGATTGTCAGACAGAGAAGCGTGATTGGTCACTCAGAGAACACGTCTCCACTGCTCTACAGTAGAGTCCAGTGGCGGCGCGCTTTACCCCACTGCATCCAACGCTTTGCATTGCTCTTGGTGATGTAAGGCTTGGATGAGCTGCTCGGCCATGGAAACCCATTCCATGAAGCTCTACACACTGTTCTTGAGCTCATTTGAAGGCCACAGAAGTTTGGAGGTCTGGAGCTCTTGACTCTGCAGAAAGTTGGCAACTTCTGTGACCCTCAGCATGCGCTGACCCGGCTCTGTGACCCTCAGCATGAGCTGACCCCACTCTGTGACCCTCAGCATGAGCTGACCCCGCTCTGTGACCCTCAGCATGCGCTGACCCCGCTCTGTGATCCTCAGCATGTGCTGACCCCGCTCTGTGACCCTCAGCATGCACTGACCCCGCTCTGTGACCCTCAGCATGTGCTGACCCCGCTCTGTGACCCTCAGCATGCGCTGACCCCGCTCTGTGACCCTCAGCATGTGCTGACCCTGCTCTGTGACCCTCAGCATGTGCTGACCCCGCTCTGTGACCCTCAGCATGTGCTGACCCCGCTCTGTGACCCTCAGCATGTGCTGACCCCGCTCTGTGACGCTCAGCATGCTCTGACCCCGCTCTGTGACCCTCAGCATGCGCTGACCCCGCTCTGTGACCCTCAGCATGCGCTGACCCCACTCTGTGACGCTCAGCATGCTCTGACCCCACTCTGTGACCCTCAGCATGCGCTGACCCCGCTCTGTGGCTGAGTTGCTGTTGTTCCCAATGGCTTCCACTTTGTTATAATCCCACTAACAGTTGAGTGTGGAATATTTAGTAGTGAGGAAATGTCCTGAATGGACTTATTGCACAGGTGTCCACCGATCACGGCCCCACGCTTGAGTTCTCTGAGCTCCTGAGAGCGGCCCATTCTCTCACTAATGTGTGTAGAAGCAAACACACACACACACACACACACACACACACACTCCTGAGAGCGGCCCATTCTCTCACTAATGTGTGTAGAAGCGAACACACACACACACACACACACACTCCTGAGAGCGGCCCATTCTCTCACTAATGTGTGTAGAAGCGAACACACACACAGACACACACTCCTGAGAGCGCCCATTCTCTCACTAATGTGTGTAGAAGCGAACACACACACACACACACACACACTCCTGAGAGCGGCCCATTCTTTCACTAATGTGTGTAGAAGCGTCTGCAGGCCTAGAGCTGGAGTTATACACCTGTGGCCATGAAGGGACTGAACACCTGAACTCAGGGATTTGAGGAGTGGCACAATACTTTTGGCAATATAGTGTATAAACACTAATGTGAGTAAACAGTATTTTCCTGTAGTACAAGATTAAAGTGCAACACTTACCTGTACCGTTTATCACAATTTCATATGTGAAGATCTGGAAGGGTAGTGTGTTGTTTTTGGCTGCTCGAACTATAGTGTTCACTATCTGGCTGCTGTTGGGTAGGAGGGTGTTCGCCGCAAATGTAAGATCCATGGAGTTTCGGATCGTGGACACACTCCTTGTTTTTACACTGGCATCACTGGAGAGAGTTTTAAGTAAAAATTCATTAAACTGAGTGCTATATGTCAACAGTTGTATTCAAGAACACCCAAGCATACACACATATGCATACCTGAAGTTTGTTACGGTTATGATGCTGAATGATGCAGGGTAATCAGCAGAGAAAAAAGGTTCGAGCTGCAAAACGAGTCGTTTCAACAAAATGAGTTTTCTTTTGTCATAGCATGTTACCCAAACTTCTTTAATAGATATTTCACACTTACCCCTGTTTTAATCATGGTTGCCCTTTTCTGAAATTCAATTGAACTTTTATTTAACAAAACCACCCCAAAGGTTCCATCAGTCAGGATTGTCAATGGAATTATCTGCAGTGATTCTACAAAGGTTTAAAATGAAGAAAACAGTGTATCAGGTGGATGTTAGCATCGAAGAACTCAAATTTCAAGTAATTTACTAGTAACTCACTGATAACAGTAATAGTGTTGACATCAATAGTGAGGTTGAAGCCTGAGTTTGGAGTTGTAGCTGCTTCTTTTAGAGTCTGCACAATGTCAGTGTTGCTGGGGATGGGTTCATTGGAGGTTTGGTCAAACACTAATTCCAGCTCTGCCTGTACATTTTGTTCTGCCCGGGTTTTGGCAAAAGTTCTGAAAGGAAACACATACAGTTTACATCTGTCAGTGTGGAAGAAATGAGGATTTGTCTTTTGTAAAATGTATAGAAACCCACCTGAAAGCAATCACAATAACCTTGATGAAAAGAGGTCCATACTTCTTTTTGTATACGTTGTTACACTGTGAAAGAGTCCGTTTTGGCAATGTTATTTAATATTGTATACATTAAAAGAAAATTATATTTAAGAATTAAGTGCAATATGCATTGTTCATGCTACATTTTCTTCTGAATAGTTTAGAACGATCACCAAAAGATCACAGCCAAGAGAGATGTTACATTTTATATAAAGATGAAAACTGCTCGGGTTATGTATATAACCCTTGTTCCCTGAGAAGGGGAACGAGCACTGCATCGGGACGACGCTTTGGGGATACTCCCTTAGCATCAGCGAATCTGAAACCAGAATGCCAACTAGGCCAATCCGATTGGCGTGCGTGATGACGTCATCGTGACGGCATACCCGGAAGTATAAAAGGGGTGCTGGAACGTAATGGCGGTAGTAATTGCTCTGAAGCATGCGCTCCAGGCGCGCCAAGGTGTGGCGTCGGGATGCAGTGCTCGTTCCCCTTCTCAGGGAACAAGGGTTATATACATAACCCGAGCAGTTCCCTTTCGAGGGAACTCGCACTGCATCGGGACGACGCTTTGGGGAACGAGTACCCACTAGGCCACACCGAAGGGTAGCGCCTGCCCTAGTGTGAAGCCGGAAACCGGGCACAGCTAGGACTGGAGCACCCTAGCACCAGGCGTCGTAGGGAGATCCAGGCTATAAAACCTGATAAAAGTGTGTGGGGTAGCCCACCCGGCCGCCTCGCAGATATCCTGCAAGGGGACCCCAGAAAGAAGGGCCACCGAAGAGGCCATGCCTCTGGTGGAATGAGCCCTCACAGCCACAGGTGAAGGCAAACTGCGCACCTGATAGGCCATGGTAATCGCCTGGACAATCCAATTACTGATTGTCTGAGTAGACGCAGGCAATCCCTTCTTAGGTGAGCCTAAACACACCAACAGTTGTTGTGATCTCCTCCACTGTGCAGACTTCGCCAAATAAACTCTGAGCGCCCTAACCGGGCAGAGTAGGTGAAGTCTCCCCTCTTCCGCCGTCACATGAGGCGGAGGATGAAATGCCTGCAGGACCAATGACCTGACCACCCTTGATGGCACCTTAGGCACGTAGCCCGGCCTAGGGTGTAAGATGGCCTTTACTCCTCCCGGGGCAAACTCCAGGCAGGTCGGCGTTACCGCCAAGGCCTGGAGATCTCCCACTCTCCTGAGAGAGGTAATGGCAAGGAGAAAAGCCACCTTAAGAGTCCGATCCTTTGGTCCAGCCGACTCCAATGGTTCGAAGGGGGCCTCAGCCATCCTTCGAGAACCACTGCCAGGTCCCAGGTTGGAACTCTGGTCCGAGCCGCAGGCCTCATCCTCCGAGCCCCACGGAGGAATTGTACAACCAGCTGGTGCCTACCCAGAGGCCCATCACCCAGAGGAGTGTGGAAAGCCGCAATGGCAGCCACGTACACCTTGAGTGTGGACGGGGTAAGCCCTGCAGAAAAACGATCTTGGAGGAACTCCAGCACTGAAGCCACTGGGCAGTTAACTGGGTCCACCTCACGTTCTCTGCACCAAGTGGAAAATACATTCCACTTGAGGCTGTACAGTCTCCTCGTAGACGGAGCCCTGGAGCTGAGTATGGTCTCTATCACCTCCGCCGATAGGCCAGCCTCTATGTACCTGGTCCCCTCAGGGGCCAGACCCATAGGTTCCAAATCTCCGGGCGGGGGTAAAATATCGTACCCGCCGCCTGAGATAGGAGATCCCTCCTCAGAGGAATCTCCCACGGCTGACCTGCTAGCAGAGCTATGATATCCGAGAACCAAACTCGAGTCGGCCAACGGGGTGCTACCAGAAGTAGACTGACCCCCTGTCGACGGACCCTTTCCAGGACTCCCGGGAGCAGAGCAATCGGGGGAAATGCGTACAGACGCAGCCTCGGCCACGTCTGCACCATGGCATCCAGCCCCAGCGGAGCTGGATGCGTGAGGGAAAAACCACAGTGGACAGTGGGACGTCTCTCGAGACGCAAACAGATCCACTTCCACTGGGCCGAACCTCTTGCATATGGCCTCCACCACCTCTGGGTGGAGTCGCCACTCCCCGGGCCTCAGCCCCTGCCTCAGCAGGATGTCTGCTCCCTGATTTTGGACCCCCGGGACATACATTGCCCTGATGGACAACAGTTTCCCTTGGGACCACAGGAGGATGTGATGCGCCAGAAAGAGGGCGCAACCTCAAACCCCCCTGCCGTGCCCCAACCAGTGAGGGAGGCGTCTGTTGAAACGGATTTCCGGCAACAGGACGCTCCCAACACTGGCCCTTGGGACAGAAACCAAGGTTTCTTCCATATGACTAGGGAACGAAGGCCACTGCGCGTTACCCTGATCATACAGAATGGATTTCCCTTCAAGGAAAGCCACCTGATTTACTTCCATATCAGGACATGGTGGCCGCGGAGGTCCGGGAAAAAGCTCCTCAGAGCTTTGTAGACCGCCAGCATTTCCAGGCAGTAGATGTGCCAGGAGAAATGCCTGGTCTCCCACAGACCTCTCGCAAAGCGGCCGCCATGACCACGTCCCAGCCAGTGAGGGAGGCGTCAGTTGAAACGGATTCCCGGCAACAGAACGCTCCCAACACTGGCCCTTGGGACAGAAACCAAGGTTTCTTCCATATGACTAGGGAACGAAGGCCACTGCGCGTTACCCTGATCATACAGAATGGATTTCCCCTCAAGGAAAGCCACCTGGTTTACTTCCCATAACCACGTCCCAGCCAGTGAGGGAGGCGTCTGTTGAAACGGATTCCCGGCAACAGAACGCTCCCAACACTGGCCCCTGGGACAGAAACCAAGGTTTCTTCCATATGACTAGGGAACGAAGGCATCTGCGCGTTACCCTGATCATACAGAATGGTTTTCCCCCAGAGGAAAACCCCTTGATTCCCAGCTACCACTGTAAGGGTCTCATGCAGCAGGCCAAGAGATATTCTGTTGGACGCAGCCGCAATGAGCCCCAGCAGACCTTAAACTGCTTCACAGTGATGCTGTGGCCTAGCTTCATTTTAGAGACCAGGCCGCCTGGAAGAACCCGATATTGGTACGCTTTGCCCCAAAAAGCGTACCTCAGGAACTTCCTGTGACACAGAAGGATGGATACAGGGAAGTATGCGTCCTCTTCAGACCCATCGTGACAGACCAGTCCTCAGACTGGATCTGAATCACAATGGAGGAAATGCTAAGCATCTTGAATCTGAATCTCCTCAGAGAACGATTCAAGTACCTCCGGTCTAAAGTTGGATGTAACTCGCCATCCCTCTTAGGAACTATGAAGTACTGGCTGTAGAACCCGGACTCCCTGTCTGGTGGAGGAGCACATTCTGTGGCCTCCTTACCAACAGGGAGTGAACTTCCTGTTCCATTACCCGAACCTGCCCAGGGACCACTGCCGTCCAGACCACCCCACTGAACTTCAGGGGAAGGTAACCGGACTGCAGTCTGTATGCCCCTTCCTACAGTCGCAGGCCCCAAGCTGATATATTCGGAGGCATAACCATGCGCCGAGATAATCTGCTAAGGGAACCAGCCTCTCGAGGCCGGTCTCGGGTGTCAACCGAGCCTCCTCCCCGACCCCCTGAAGCGGCTTACCGGCAGGGCGAAATCGAGGAAGATTTTCGGTGTGCGTACGCGTTTGCTGGACCACCGCAAGTCTTGCTAGAGGCGGCTGGTGCAGCACGCGTGCACGGGGAAACGATGTGGCCCGAAGCGTACTAGACGGCGGGAACACAGCATCGATTCCCGAAAACTCCACAGGGGAGGCGACCTCGATCGCTCCTACCCGGGAGAGGGGGCTGGCCAGCAGGGGGCCTCATCTAAGGGAGCAGCTCAACAGGGCCACAACCCTAGAGCGGACACTGCGATTAGCAATTGCCTGAAACTGATGTATCCCGCAGGCCACAAGGCGGCGAGAACGACATCAACTTCAGGAGGGCTCCATCTTAGATGAATATCCAGTTCACAAGTTAAACACGCTTGGGTGACAGAATTAAAGTATCCAACTTATCAAAGTCGGATAACATGACACTCAATTCCTCGGAATTAAATGCCATCATAATCACCAAACCCGTGCAACCTGATCTGAATAATAGGCTGAATAAAAAATATATCTAACTCCTCAAAGTCAGATAATATTTTAATTTAATTCCTCAGAATTAAATGCAGCCACAATAAGGTGAAACATAGTCTGAATGATAGGCTGAATATCTAACTCCTCAAAGTTAGATTATATTTAATTTTAATTCCTTAGAATTAAATGTAGCCGTAATTAATCAGACGACACTGTTTTATTTGTATTTATACGGACTCATAGACCCCGCGTTGCCTCAGCAACGTGGTTCAAGCCGTCATAATACAATTGGCTTTCATCCCTCGAGAAAAAAGCCAAACAGTGTCACACAATACAGTGAAACATGGTCTGAAATGACTGAATATCTAACTCCTCAGAGTCAGATAATATCTCATTTAAATCCTCAGACTTAAATGCAGCCATATCAGACAAATACTGATTTATTTTACTATACGGACTCGTCCGTTAAGCCAACCAGTATCTCATGCACACCGATCGCGTGTGTTCACATTAATTGCAGACCCATAACCTGCGCGCTGCCTTTTTTTTCTTTTTTTCCAGCAATCGCATGGATGGAATCTTGCATATTTAAGAAGTGCTTATGACTTTGACTGCCTCGATGCTGAGTACGTCTAATTCCTCAGAATCAGACCTCTCACACATCGCGTCCTCCGCCCCGGGGGAAGAAGCCGCAGCGCGGGCTTCCACACGGGGAAGGAGAACATCTGAACTGTCAGATAAAGACTGGGAAGATGCCTCAGCAGTCCCAGTCCCGCTGACAGTCCATCCGTGAGCCCCATGACCAGCCTCGCCGCACCGCCTCGGCGGATGCGGGACCGATCCACGGGGCTCACGCCGAGAGCGGAGCACTCTGAGCGTCAGCTTTCATAATGCTCACAAGCGGCTCCCTCGAGAGCCGCTCGAGCATGCTGAACGCCCAGGCAGTGCACACACAGCAGGTGTGTATCCGAGCCCGACATGTAGCGAGGGCAAGGATGCACACACTGCTTGAACTCTCTCACTTTTTCACACTTCATTTCAATCACACACTTTCACTGACATACAACAGTAAATAGACAGACAGTTTGACAGATAGCGCTTGCTGAAGAGCAATAACTACCGCCATTACGTTCCAGCACCCCTTTTATACTTCCGGGTATGCCGTCACGATGACGTCATCACGCACGCCAATCGGATTGGCCTAGTTGGCATTCTGGTTTCAGATTCGCTGATGCTAAGGGAGTATCCCCAAAGCGTCGTCCCGATGCAGTGCGAGTTCCCTCGAAAGGGAACCAGGCAAAAATCAAATCTCTTTGCACTTGCTACTACATGCCAAAGAAAGTTTTGATTGCTTAAAACTCACCTCAGTTTCAACTTTTTCTGCTAGCTTCCTAAATGCCTCGCTTGACGTGTTTTGTAGATCTGCAGTGAATATTATGACAATGACCATCTCTATGGTTACAACTGGTGGTCGGCGTGTTGGAACTGCTGCTGTGGTGGTGGTTGTTGTAGTTGTGGCTGTTGTTGTAGTTGTGGTTCTTGTGGTTGGTGTTGTTGATTTTGTTGTTGTTCTTGTGGTTGGTGTTGTGGCTGTTGTTGGTGTTGTGGTTGTTGTTGTGGTTGGTGTGGTTTGTGTTATGTTTGTTGGTGTTGAGTTTGTTGTTGTTGTGGCAGTTGTGGTTGTTGGTGTTGTGGTTGTTGGTGTTGTCATTGTCATTGTTGTTTGATTGTTGGTCAATTTGACTGCGACTGTAGTTCTGAGCTGTGCTGTTGTTTTAAGTAAAGGCTCGGTTGTTGTGTTGGTGAGTTGGTTTGGTGTGTTAGGTGGGGTAGTACTTGAAGATATAGAGTGGGCTGCATTTGTTATATTTTGGGTTGTAGGTGTAGTTATAATCTGTGTTTTAGTTGTAGGTTTCAAAATATTTACTGTTGGTTGGATTGTAGCTATGGGGAGTTGGGTTGGTGTTTTAGATTGGGGTATAGTTGAAGATGTAGACTGTGTTGCAGTTGTTGCAGGTGTATGTACTACCTGGTTTGTAGTTGTTGTAGGTGGTGACATAGTTATATTTGGCTGGGAAGAAGCTATAGCCTGTGTTGTAGTTTGAAGTGTAGTGGCTATAGGCTGTGCTTTAGGTGTAATCAAAGGCTGGTCCAGAGTTGAAATAGGGGATAAAGATGAAACATTTATTGTGGTTTGGGTTGCAACAGATGTAAGCTGGGTATTGACTGAATTTTGTTTAGTTATTTGCTGGCTTGTAAATATAGACTGGAATATAGTTGTTGTAGATATGGGATGTAGTTGTTGGGATGTATCTGTGGTTAGGTCTGTATTGTTAGGCTGAAAAGTTGTTTCAGCTGGAGACTGGGTTGTAGTTGTTGAGGCTTGGATTGTATGAGTTATAGGTTGGCTTGTAGTTGTAGATTTAAATGTAGCTGGAATTGTACTGGTATGTTGGGATACATTTGTAGTTTGTTGGGCAGTAGTTGTTGGTGGTTTTAAAGGGGGTAATATTGTCTGTTGGGCTGTAATTGTTGTTGGCTGTTTACTTGTAGCTGTTGAAGGGTTTGATATCATTGTTGACTGGATTGTAGCTGATATTGGTTGGGTTATTTCTTTCAGCTGGATTGAATTTGTAGGCTGTGTTGTGGTCTGGGTTATAGCCGTAGTTATTGGTTGGGTTTCAGTTTGTGTTGGCTGTGAAATAGTTGCCGTCTGGACTGTATTTGAAGGATGGGCAGTTGTTGATAGAGTAGACTGGGTTGTAGCTGTTGCAGGTGATGTAGGTATTGTTGACTGGGCCTCGGTAATAGGTTGGGTTTCAGTTTGTGTTGGCTGTGAAATAGTTGCTGACTGGACTGTATTTGTAGGCTGGGCAGTCATTGATAGCGTAGACTGGGTTGTAGCTGTTGCAGGTGATGTAGGTATTGTTGACTGGGCCTCAGTTATAGGTTGGGTTTCAGTTTGTGTTGGCTGTGAAATAGTTGCTGACTGGACTGTATTTGTAGGCTGGGCAGTCGTTGATAGCGTAGACTGGGTTGTAGCTGTTGCAGGTGATGTAGGTATTGTTGACTGGGCCTCAGTTATTGGTTGGGTTTCAGTTTGTGTTGGCTTTGAAATAGTTGCCGACTGGACTGTATTTGTAGGCTGGGCAGTTGTTGATAGAGTAGACTGGGTTGTAGCTGTTGCAGGTGATGTAGGTATTGTTGACTGGGCCTCGGTTATAGGTTGGGTTTCAGTTTGTGTTGGCTGTGAAATAGTTGCCGACTGGACTGTATTTGTAGGCTGGGCAGTCGTTGATAGCGTAGACTGGGTTGCAGCTGTTGCAGGTGATGTAGGTATTGTTGACTGGGCCTCGGTTATTGGTTGGGTTTCAGTTTGTGTTGGCTGTGAAATAGTTGCCGACTGGACTGTATTTGTAGGCTGGGCAGTTGTTGATAGCGTAGACTGGGTTGTAGCTGTTGCAGGTGATGTAGGAATTGTTGACTGGGCCTCGGTTATAGGTTGGGTTTCAGTTTGTGTTGGCTGTGAAATAGTTGCTGACTGGACTGTATTTGTAGGCTGGGCAGTCGTTGATAGCGTAGACTGGGTTGTAGCTGTTGCAGGTGATGTAGGTATTGTTGACTGGGCCTCAGTTATTGGTTGGGTTTCAGTTTGTGTTGGCTGTGAAATAGTTGCAGACTGGACTGTATTTGTAGGCTGGGCAGTTGTTGATAGAGTAGACTGGGTTGTAGCTGTTGCAGGTGATGTAGGTATTGTTGACTGGGCCTCGGTTATAGGTTGGGTTTCAGTTTGTGTTGGCTGTGAAATAGTTGCCGACTGGACTGTATTTGTAGGCTGGGCAGTTGTTGATAGAGTAGACTGGGTTGTAGCTGTTGCAGGTGATGTAGGTATTGTTGACTGGGCCTCAGTTATAGGTTGGGTTTCAGTTTGTGTTGGCTGTGAAATAGTTGCTGACTGGACTGTATTTGTAGGCTGGGCAGTCGTTGATAGCGTAGACTGGGTTGTAGCTGTTGCAGGTGATGTAGGTATTGTTGACTGGGCCTCAGTTATTGGTTGAGTTTCAGTTTGTGTTGGCTGTGAAATAGTTGCTGACTGGACTGTATTTGTAGGATGGGCAGTTGTTGATAGGGTAGACTGGGTTGTAGCTGTTGCAGGTGATGTAGGTATTGTTGACTGGGCCTCAGTTATTGGTTGGGTTTCAGTTTGTGTTGGCTGTGAAATAGTTGCCGACTGGACTGTATTTGTAGGCTGGGCAGTTGTTGATAGAGTAGACTGGGTTGTAGCTGTTGCAGGTGATGTAGGTATTGTTGACTGGGCCTCGGTAATAGGTTGGGTTTCAGTTTGTGTTGGCTGTGAAATAGTTGCAGACTGGACTGTATTTGTAGGCTGGGCAGTTGTTGATAGCGTAGACTGGGTTGTAGCTGTTGCAGGTGATGTAGGTATTGTTGACTGGGCCTCGGTTATAGGTTGGGTTTCAGCTTGTGTTGGCTGTGAAATAGTTGCTGACTGGACTGTATTTGTAGGCTGGGCAGTCGTTGATAGCGTAGACTGGGTTGTAGCTGTTGCAGGTGATGTAGGTATTGTTGACTGGGCCTCAGTTGTAGGCTGGAATCCCGTTTGTTGTGAAGTTGTTAAGGACTGGAATGCAGTTGTTACAGGTTGTAATATAGTTGTTGTGAGGGTTGTAGTCTGTGTATCTGTAGGCTGGCTTGTTGTTGGTTTGGTTGTAGTGGGTGTAATGATTGAAGTTGTAGTATCTTCTGTCGGCCTTACTGATGTTGTTTATTGTAAATTAAATCATTGGTTGTATTGTAGATTGAATTATAGTTGACAAAAAAAAACAATTGAGAAGTGATATTAGTCTCAATTATAGTCTTCATAAAAATGTAATTCAATGATTATTTTTGTGTAAATCAACTGATTTACTTACCCTTTACACTGGTTATATTAAATGTAGTGTTTGCATTCATGATAACTTGTGTGATATTATTATCCTCAGGTACTTTGTCTATCATGAATATCAAATTCATGTCTGTGATGATTGATCCAGAACTACATGAAAAGAAAGCAAGTTTTTGTTAAAGGTTGTGTCAAATAGCGTGCAGTATAGTATGCAGTATTGTGTTAAATAGTCTTGACGTATTATAAAAGTATGGCAGGTGCAGTGATCAAAAACAGCATTTATTAAACAAGCACATACACCGATCAGGCATAACATTATGTCCTAATATTGTGTTGGTCCCATTTTTACCGCCAAAACAGCCCTGACCTGTTGAGGCATGGACACCACTAGACCCCTGAAGGTGTGCTGTGGTATTTGGCACCAAGATGTTAGCAGCAGATCCATGGATCGGACCCAAGGTTTCCAAGCAGAACATTGCCCAAAGCATCACACTTCCTTCGCCGGCTTGCATTCTTCCTACAGTGCATCCTGGTTTCATGTGTTCCCCAGGTAAGCCACGCACACGTGCCCAAACACAACGTGATTCATCAGACCAGGCCACCTTCTTCCATTGCTCCGTGGTCCAGTTCTGATGTTCATGTGCCACTGTTGGTGCTTTGGGCGGTGGACAGGGGTCAGCATGGGCACCCTGATTGGTCAGCGGCTGTGCCGCCCCATACGCAACAAACTGAGATGCTCTGTGTATTCTGACACCTTTCTATCAGAACCAGCTTTAACTTCTTGTGCAATTTGAGCTCCAGTAGCTTGTCTGTTTGATCGGACCACACGGGCCAGCCTTTGCTCCCCACGGGCATCAATGAGCCTTGGCCGCTCATGACCCTGTGGCCGGTTCACCACTGTTCCTTCCTTGGAGCACTTTTGATAGATACTGACCACTGCAGACTGGGAACATCCCATGAGAGCTGAAGTTTTGGAGATGCTCTGACCCAGTCGTCTAGCCATTACAATTTGGCCCTTGTTTGATCATTTTTCCTGCTTCTAACACATCAACTCTGAGGACAAAATGTTCACTTGCTGCCTAATATATCCCACCCACTAACAGGTGTCAGTGCTCATAATGTTATGCCTGATCAGTGTATATTTGCATAGCGATAGAAATGACTAGGTATTGCAAAGATGACACAAATCACGAAATTAAGAAATACTCACCGGAACCGAATAACTGTCAGTCCGAGGAAGGAGATAAATGCTTTTTTAAAGATCGGCTCAAACTGTAGGAAAGTTGCAAAAGAAGGTGAAACATTAAGTCATAAAGATTAAAACATTAAAAACATAAAGAGTTATGATGTAAATGAATCTGTATCAGTTATGTCCAAATTATAGTGCATTGCACTTAAACATTTTTTGCAGTTCTTTCTCTACTGTGCAATGTGTCTGTACTAAACAACATCATGAATAAAAAAGTATTTGAAAGTTTTCTACACAGCATACTTCATGTTTGACTTTTTGTTTTCGGTTTGTAAACTGAGGTGAAGTTGAGTTCAGTAGTGCAAGATCAAACGTTTCATCACTTGTAAAGCTGACAGGGACCGTAGTTGTAAGTGGCATAGGCTTTATTTTAGTAACTTCCATAGCAGTTGTTAGTGGTTGTGTTGTAGATTGTGGTGCTGTTTTCAAAGAATGAATAAATGGATATTAGTCTCAATCAGAGCAAATACATATCTTTTCTTTTAAAATCAAGTTATCTGAATGAAACACAAACAAGCAGGTCATATTCAAACAATGAAAACCAAAGGAAAAATGTTATGATGTTAATGGAGGACTAACAGAATTTACTGGCTTTCCTACCATCTGTCCATTCTGTCCAGTAGGATGCCTAATACATAGTTTACAAACAATTTTTTCAACTGGAAAAAAATTAAATGACCCTGGTGAACATTTTGCATTGTCATGTATCACAATATGATATGAATATGGATGTGGGTTTGTCTAACTTACAAAAGAGGGGACTTTCATGCGAGACAGTGGTTGCACTGGTAGATGAGCTCTCAATGGTAGCCAATGTAGTATCCACTGATGCCATAGATCCTTCTGTATTTGCCGTAGTCCTGGATGTGGTTAGCTCAGGTTGTGTTGTGATCACTGGGGTTTCTTTTCCTCCGCTAATTACTGTAGAGGTCTCTGATGTGAATGTGGTTGTAAATGATGTTGTTGAGTCTTCAGTGACACTTTTAGATATTCCTGATGATGTTGTTGGGGATTCCAGTGCATTTTCATTTGTTGATAAGGCAGTGACGTCTATAGTTGTTCCTTCTAAGGTGGGACCAGCTGTAATTCCTGTGGTTGATTTTGGTCCTGAGGTTATAGTTGATTGATTGGTAACTCTTGTGGTTGATAGTCCAGGTTCCTCTGAATGTTCCTCTGTTGTAAGTGCTGTTGATGTCTCAGTGACACTTGTAGATATGTCAGAAGTGAATGCTGTTATTGGTTCCATTGTTTCATCGGTGAAGTCTATAGTTGTTTCTTCTAAGGTGGGACCAGCTGTGATTCTTGTGGTTGATTGGGGTTTTGTGGTTGTAGTTGATTGATCAGTAAATCCCATAGTTGGCAGATCAGTTTCCTCTGTTGAATCTTCACCTGAATCTGTTGTAATGTCTGATGTGAATGCTGTTATTGGTTCCATTGTTTCACCAGTGAAGTCTATAGTTGTTTCTTCTAAGGTGGGACCAGCTGTGATTCTTGTGGTTGATTGGGGTTTTGTGGTTGTAGTTGATTGATCAGTAAATCCCATAGTTGGCAGTTCAGTTTCCTCTGTTGAATCTTCCCCTGAATCTGTTGTAATGTCTGATGTGAATGCTGTTATTGGTTCCATTGTTTCATCAGTGAAGTCTATAGTTGTTCCTTCTAAGGTGGGACCAGCAGTGATTCCTGTGGTTGATTGGGGTTTTGTGGTTGTAGTTGATTGATCAGTAAATCCAATAGTTGGCAGATCAGTTTCCTCTGTTGAATCTTCCCCTGAATCTGTTGTAATGTCTGATGTTAATGCTGTTATTGGTTCCATTGTTTCATCAGTGAAGTCTATAGTTGTTTCTTCTAAGGTGGGACCAGCTGTGATTCTTGTGGTTGATTGGGGTTTTGTGGTTGTAGTTGATTGATCAGTTACTCCAATAGTTGGCAGATCAGTTTCCTCTGTTGAATCTTCCCCTGAATCTGTTGTAATGTCAGAAGTGAATGCTGTTATTGGTTCCATTGTTTCATCGGTGAAGTCTATAGTTGTTTCTTCTAAGGTGGGACCAGCTGTGATTCTTGTGGTTGATTGGGGTTTTGTGGTTGTAGTTGATTGATCAGTAAATCCCATAGTTGGCAGATCAGTTTCCTCTGTTGAATCTTCACCTGAATCTGTTGTAATGTCTGATGTGAATGCTGTTATTGGTTCCATTGTTTCACCAGTGAAGTCTATAGTTGTTTCTTCTAAGGTGGGACCAGCTGTGATTCTTGTGGTTGATTGGGGTTTTGTGGTTGTAGTTGATTGATCAGTAAATCCCATAGTTGGCAGTTCAGTTTCCTCTGTTGAATCTTCCCCTGAATCTGTTGTAATGTCTGATGTGAATGCTGTTATTGGTTCCATTGTTTCATCAGTGAAGTCTATAGTTGTTCCTTCTAAGGTGGGACCAGCAGTGATTCCTGTGGTTGATTGGGGTTTTGTGGTTGTAGTTGATTGATCAGTAAATCCAATAGTTGGCAGATCAGTTTCCTCTGTTGAATCTTCCCCTGAATCTGTTGTAATGTCTGATGTTAATGCTGTTATTGGTTCCATTGTTTCATCAGTGAAGTCTATAGTTGTTTCTTCTAAGGTGGGACCAGCTGTGATTCTTGTGGTTGATTGAGGTTTTGTGGTTGTAGTTAATTGATCAGTAAATCCCATAGTTGGCAGATCAGTTTCCTCTGTTGAATCTTCCCCTGAATCTGTTGTAATGTCTGATGTGAATGCTGTTATTGGTTCCATTGTTTCATCAGTGAAATCTAAAGTTGTTTCTTCTAAGGTGGGACCAGCAGTGATTCCTGTGGTTGATTGGGGTTTTGTGGTTGTAGTTGATAGATCAGTAAATCCAATAGTTGGCAGATCAGTTTCCTCTGTTGAATCTTCCCCTGAATCTGTTGTAATGTCTGATGTGAATGCTGTTATTGGTTCCATTGTTTCATCAGTGAAGTCTATAGTTGTTTCTTCTAAGGTGGGACCAGCTGTGATTCTTGTGGTTGATTGGGGTTTTGTGGTTGTAGTTAATTGATCAGTAAATCCCATAGTTGGCAGTTCAGTTTCCTCTGTTGAATCTTCCCCTGAATCTGTTGTAATGTCTGATGTGAATGCTGTTATTGGTTCCATTGTTTCATCAGTGAAGTCTATAGTTGTTCCTTCTAAGGTGGGACCAGCAGTGATTCCTGTGGTTGATTGGGGTTTTGTGGTTGTAGTTGATTGATCAGTAAATCCAATAGTTGGCAGATCAGTTTCCTCTGTTGAATCTTCCCCTGAATCTGTTGTAATGTCTGATGTTAATGCTGTTATTGGTTCCATTGTTTCATCAGTGAAGTCTATAGTTGTTTCTTCTAAGGTGGGACCAGCTGTGATTCTTGTGGTTGATTGAGGTTTTGTGGTTGTAGTTAATTGATCAGTAAATCCCATAGTTGGCAGATCAGTTTCCTCTGTTGAATCTTCCCCTGAATCTGTTGTAATGTCTGATGTGAATGCTGTTATTGGTTCCATTGTTTCATCAGTGAAGTCTATAGTTGTTTCTTCTAAGGTGGGACCAGCTGTGATTCTTGTGGTTGATTGGGGTTTTGTGGTTGTAGTTAATTGATCAGTAAATCCCATAGTTGGCAGTTCAGTTTCCTCTGTTGAATCTTCCCCTGAATCTGTTGTAATGTCTGATGTGAATGCTGTTATTGGTTCCATTGTTTCATCAGTGAAGTCTATAGTTGTTCCTTCTAAGGTGGGACCAGCAGTGATTCCTGTGGTTGATTGGGGTTTTGTGGTTGTAGTTGATTGATCAGTAAATCCAATAGTTGGCAGATCAGTTTCCTCTGTTGAATCTTCCCCTGAATCTGTTGTAATGTCTGATGTTAATGCTGTTATTGGTTCCATTGTTTCATCAGTGAAGTCTATAGTTGTTTCTTCTAAGGTGGGACCAGCTGTGATTCTTGTGGTTGATTGAGGTTTTGTGGTTGTAGTTAATTGATCAGTAAATCCCATAGTTGGCAGATCAGTTTCCTCTGTTGAATCTTCCCCTGAATCTGTTGTAATGTCTGATGTGAATGCTGTTATTGGTTCCATTGTTTCATCAGTGAAGTCTATAGTTGTTTCTTCTAAGGTGGGACCAGCTGTGATTCTTGTGGTTGATTGGGGTTTTGTGGTTGTAGTTAATTGATCAGTAAATCCCATAGTTGGCAGATCAGTTTCCTCTGTTGAATCTTCCCCTGAATCTGTTGTAATGTCTGATGTGAATGCTGTTATTGGTTCCATTGTTTCATCAGTGAAATCTATAGTTGTTTCTTCTAAGGTGGGACCAGCAGTGATTCCTGTGGTTGATTGGGGTTTTGTGGTTGTAGTTGATAGATCAGTAAATCCAATAGTTGGCAGTTCAGTTTCGTCTGTTGAATCTTCCCCTGAATCAGTTGTAATGTCAGATGTGAATGCTGTTATTGGTTCCATTGTTTCATCAGTGAAGTATATAGTTGTTTCTTCTAAGGTGGGACCAGCAGTTGATTGATCAGTTACTCCAATAGTTGGCAGTTCAGTTTCTTCTGTTGAATCTTCCCCTGAATCTGTTGTTATGTCAGATGTGAACGCTGTTATTGGTTCCATTGTTTCATCAGTGAAGTCTATAGTTGTTCCTTCTAAGGTGGGACCAGCAGTTGATTGATCAGTAAATCCAATAGTTGGCAGTTCAGTTTCTTCTGTTGAATCTTCCCCTGAATCTGTTGTAATGTCAGATGTGAATGCTGTTATTGGTTCCATTGTTTCATCAGTGAAGTATATAGTTGTTTCTTCTAAGGTGGGACCAGCAGTTGATTGATCAGTTACTCCAATAGTTGGCAGTTCAGTTTCTTCTGTTGAATCTTCCCCTGAATCTGTTGTAATGTCTGATGTGAATGCTGTTATTGGTTCCATTGTTTCATCAGTGAAGTCTATAGTTGTTCCTTCTAAGGTGGGACCAGCAGTTGATTGATCAGTTACTCCAATAGTTGGCAGTTCAGTTTCTTCTGTTGAATCTTCCCCTGAATCTGTTGTAATGTCAGATGTGAATGCTGTTATTGGTTCCATTGTTTCATCAGTGAAGTCTATAGTTGTTTCCTCTAAGGTGGGACCAGCAGTTGATTGATCAGTTACTCCAATAGTTGGCAGTTCAGTTTCCTCTGTTGAATCTTCCCCTGAATCTGTTGTAATGTCAGATGTGAATGCTGTTATTGGTTCCATTGTTTCATCAGTGAAGTCTATAGTTATTTCTTCTAAGGTGGGACCAGCAGTGATTCTTGTGGTTGATTGGGGTTTTGTGGTTGTAGTTGATTGATCAGTAAATCCCATAGTTGGCAGATCAGTTTCCTCTGTTGAATCTTCCCCTGAATCTGTTGTAATGTCAGATGTGAATGCTGTTATTGGTTCCATTGTTTCATCAGTGAAGTCTATAGTTGTTCCTTCTAAGGTGGGACCAGCAGTTGATTGATCAGTAAATCCAATAGTTGGCAGTTCAGTCTCTTCTGTTGAATCTTCCCCTGAATCTGTTGTAATGTCAGATGTGAATGCTGTTATTGGTTCCATTGTTTCATCAGTGAAGTCTATAGTTGTTTCTTCTAAGGTGGGACCAGCAGTTGATTGATCAGTTACTCCAATAGTTGGCAGTTCAGTTTCCTCTGTTGAATCTTCCCCTGAATCTGTTGTAATGTCAGATGTGAATGCTGTTATTGGTTCCATTGTTTCATCAGTGAAGTCTATAGTTGTTTCTTCTAAGGTAGGACCAGCAGTTGATTGATCAGTTACTCCAATAGTTGGCAGATCAGTTTCCTCCGTTGAATCTTCCCCTGAATCTGTTGTAATGTCTGATGTGAATGCTGTTATTGGTTCCATTGTTTCATCTGTGAAGTCTATAGTTGTTTCTTCTAAGGTGGGACCAGAAGTTGATCGATCAGTTACTCCAATAGTTGGCAGTTCAGTTTCTTCTGTTGAATCTTCCCCTGAATCTGTTGTAATGTCAGATGTGAACGCTGTTATTGGTTCCATTGTTTCATCAGTGAAGTCTATAGTTGTTCCTTCTAAGGTGGGACCAGCAGTTGATTGATCAGTAAATCCAATAGTTGGCAGTTCAGTTTCCTCTGTTGAATCTTCCCCTGAATCTGTTGTAATGTCAGATGTGAACGCTGTTATTGGTTCCATTGTTTCATCAGTGAAGTCTATAGTTGTTCCTTCTAAGGTGGGACCAGCAGTTGATTGATCAGTAAATCCAATAGTTGGCAGTTCAGTTTCTTCTGTTGAATCTTCCCCTGAATCTGTTGTAATGTCAGATGTGAACGCTGTTATTGGTTCCATTGTTTCATCGGTGAAGTCTATAGTTGTTCCTTCTAAGGTGGGACCAGCAGTTGATTGATCAGTAAATCCAATAGTTGGCAGTTCAGTTTCCTCTGTTGAATCTTCCCCTGAATCTGTTGTAATGTCAGATGTGAACGCTGTTATTGGTTCCATTGTTTCATCAGTGAAGTCTATAGTTGTTCCTTCTAAGGTGGGACCAGCAGTTGATTGATCAGTAAATCCAATAGTTGGCAGTTCAGTTTCCTCTGTTGAATCTTCCCCTGAATCTGTTGTAATGTCAGATGTGAATGCTGTTATTGGTTCCATTGTTTCATCGGTGAAGTCTATAGTTGTTCCTTCTAAGGTGGGACCAGCAGTTGATTGATCAGTAAATCCAATAGTTGGCAGTTCAGTCTCTTCTGTTGAATCTTCCCCTGAATCTGTTGTAATGTCAGATGTGAATGCTGTTATTGGTTCCATTGTTTCATCAGTGAAGTCTATAGTTGTTTCTTCTAAGGTGGGACCAGCAGTTGATTGATCAGTTACTCCAATAGTTGGCAGTTCAGTTTCGTCTGTTGAATCTTCCCCTGAATCTGTTGTAATGTCAGATGTGAATGCTGTTATTGGTTCCATTGTTTCATCAGTGAAGTCTATAGTTGTTTCTTCTAAGGTGGGACCAGCAGTTGATTGATCAGTTACTCCAATAGTTGGCAGTTCAGTTTCCTCTGTTGAATCTTCCCCTGAATCTGTTGTAATGTCAGATGTGAATGCTGTTATTGGTTCCATTGTTTCATCGGTGAAGTCTATAGTTGTTTCTTCTAAGGTGGGACCAGCAGTTGATTGATCAGTAAATCCAATAGTTGGCAGTTCAGTTTCTTCTGTTGAATCTTCCCCTGAATCTGTTGTAATGTCAGATGTGAATGCTGTTATTGGTTCCATTGTTTCATCAGTGAAGTGTATAGTTGTTTCCTCTAAGGTGGGACCAGCAGTTGATTGATCAGTAAATCCCATAGTTGGCAGATCAGTTTCCTCTGTTGAATCTTCCCCTGAATCTGTTGTAATGTCAGATGTGAATGCTGTTATTGGTTCCATTGTTTCATCAGTGAAGTCTATAGTTGTTTCTTCTAAGGTGGGACCAGCAGTTGATTGATCAGTTACTCCAATAGTTGGCAGATCAGTTTCTTCTGTTGAATCTTCCCCTGAATCTGTTGTAATGTCTGATGTGAATGCTGTTATTGGTTCCATTGTTTCATCAGTGAAGTCTATAGTTGTTTCTTCTAAGGTGGGACCAGCTGTGATTCTTGTGGTTGATTGGGGTTTTGTGGTTGTGGTTGATTGATCAGTAAATCCCATAGTTGGCAGATCAGTTTCCTCTGTTGAATCTTCCCCTGAATCTGTTGTAATGTCTGATGTGAATGCTGTTATTGGTTCCATTGTTTCATCAGTAGTTATTCCATCAATAAATGAAACTCCAATAGTTGACAGTTCAGTCTCCTCTGAGGAATTAAGTGTAACTGCTGTTATTGGTTCATCTGTTACATCTGTGGCTGATGCATCTGTGAAATCTGTTGTTGATTTGTCAATAAATTCTGTTGCAAATTGTGGTAGGTCGGTTGACTGATCTGTAAGATCTATGGTAGGGTCATTCAACAAAGATGTTGAAAATTCTTTAATTCTTGTAATTTTCGTCATGTCATCATTGGTTGATTCATCTGTAAATAATGTGAATATTTTTTAGTAATTTTCTTCCTGGCAAGTTGAAGCAATTGTGTGTGTTGAAGTGAACTTACTGGTTAAACTGGTTAGAGTTTCATCATTGCTACTTGTAATCCATTCCATGGTCATTTCTGTGGGAAATCCATCAGTTGTGTCTGTCGAAGAGTCATTTGTTATGCGGATGATTGATTCTGTTGCGATGTTATCCGTTGAGTCTGTGGCTTCTGTAACATCAGTTGTTTGCTGAGCTCTGATTATAGTATGTACTATTAAAAAAAGACCAAATGTTAGATCAAGTGCATATATTCCATAAACAGAAGTGAATGGGTAAAAAAAGTTAGATGAACAATATGACACCCTCAACATTAATGTGAAAAGACATGAACTTACCTGTTAACATGAAAATTGTGCTCATCAACGCTGTTCTCCACATCTTGATAGCTGTCAGAATTGATCACATTTAAACACAACATATGAGAAATAAATTAAGGTATTAAAAAGTAGATGTCATTTTTTTTGCCCTATAAATGTATTGCCTAGAATTTCTCAATTCTCTCTTGCAACACACGGTTCAGGTCATGGAGGTCTTGACTGATGAGCTGATGAGGTGAATGAATGAGGTGTGTTAGATCAGAGAAATAGCCTGCAGTGTTTCAGGAGACTCTATGAAAAGGTTTGAGAAACATTATCAGCCGATTCTCCCAAACTGCAGTTTTATCTTAGTGTGACCGCGGTACTTTGCAGTAGAGGTCTGCTAGCTGTCTTGAGTTCAATGGGACCCCACGAACGGTAAAATGTCTTGCTGGGATTGGGTCAGATTTTAATGTTTAGCTTTGGGTTTGCACTGGGTCGGGGTTTCTAAATAATGAAAAAAATTATTATTATAAAAATACAATTGTTTTGTGTGTGTGTGTGTGTGTGTGTGTGTGCATGTTTTTGTGAAATATCAGGACACAAATGTGTATAATGACATGGGTATTACAAAAAGAGGGTGAAATATGAGGACGTTCCCCATGTCCTCACTTTTCAAAATGCTTATAAATCATACAGCACAAGGTTTTTTGTTGCAAAGAAAGTGAACTGCACAGTCTCCTGTGAGGGCTAGGTTTAGGGGCAGGGGCAGTGTGTGTGTGATGGGTAGGTTTAGGGGCAGTGTGTGTGTGTGTGTGTGTGTGTGTGTGTGTGTGTGTGTGTGTGTGTGATGGGTAGGTTTAGGGGCAGGGGCAGTGTGTGTGTGTGTGTGATGGGTAGGTGTAGGGGCAGTGTGTGTGTGTGTGTGTGTGTGTGTGTGTGTGTGTGTGTGTGTGTGTGTGTGTGTGTGTGTGTGTGTGTGTGTGTGTGTGTGTGTGTGTGTGTGTGTGTGTGTGTGTGTGTGTGTGTGTGTGTGTGTGTGTGTGATGGGTAGGTTTAGGGGCAGTGTAAGGGGATAGAAAATACGGTTTGTACGGTATAAAAACTATTACGCCTATGGAATGTCCTAATATTTCACAAAAACAAACGCGTGTGTGTGTGTATGTGTGTGTGTTTGTGTGGGCATGTTTTTGTGAAATATCAGGACACAAATGTGTATAATGACATAGGTATTACAAAAAGAGGGTGAAATATGAGGACGTTACCCATGTCCTCACTTTTCAAAATGCTTATAAATCATACAGAACAAGTTTTTTTTCACAGAAAGTGAACTGCACAGTCTCCTGTGATGGGTAGGTTTAGGGGCAGGGGCAGTGTGTGTGTGTCTGTGTGTGTGTGTGATGGGTAGGTTTAGGGTCAGTGTAAGGGGATAGAAAATACGGTTTGTACGGTATAAAAACCATTACGCCTATGGAATGTCCTCACATTTCACAAAAACAAACATGTGTGTGTGTGTGTGTGTGTGTGTGTGTGTGTGTGTGTGTGTGTGTGTGTGTGTGTGTGTGTGTGTGTGTGTGTGTGTGTGTGTGTGTGTGTGTGTGTACTTAATTTGCACTTAAAACGTGTCTCTGGGTCAAAACGTGTCTCTGGGTCTTGGAGAGTAGAATGTGTACCTGTCTGGTCAAGTCAAGTGACAGTTTCATTTACATGCCAAGTTTGGGTTTCAACTTAAAGGTCCCATGGCATGAAATTTTCATTTTATGAGGTTTTTCAACATTAATATGAGTTCCCCTAGCCTGAATATTGTCCCCAAGTGGATAGAAATGTTGATCGGTGTAAACCCGAGTTCTGGCTGTCTTTCTCTGCCTTTGAGAAAATGACAGGCCAGACGAGCCAATCCTGAAGTCTCCTGGTTTGACGTCCAAGCAGGAACGGTTTCCTCCCTTTCCTCCGCCCAGAGAATCTGCCACGCCCATGCAAGCGCTCGAGAGATCATGGGTTGTGAACGAGTGAATGCTGGCAGTTTCTCAGTGTTTGGATGTACAAATGAAAACAGAAGTCTTTTTTCAGTTCCTTCTGATCTGTGATCAGTGATTTCTGATGTGTAGCTAATTATTTATTATTATTCGTGCACACAATGCGGCTTCTCTCTCTCTCCAGACAGAACGGTGTTTTCGTGTTTTCTATCTTGTGAGTCAGTGTTTTTGTACGTCCTCGTCGCGTCTATCTGTTCTAAAATGTGCATACAGTCATGAGTTTCTGCTCAACATCGGCCTCACACACGCCGAAGCTCGGGCTGCACTGACCGGTCGGCCTTCAACATCCCCGACCCCCAGTACTGCATCTGGCCCACAGCGGAGGAGCCAAACGCGGCGTGAGATTAAGCAGAAGGGGGGTAAGCTTGAGCATATCCGGGCTAGCCAGCCTAGCCCCACAATAAACTGGATTACATTCAAATACTGCTGTTGTGTCTTTGTTTGCGCTGTGTACTCAACGCGCGTCACTGACGCTTTTATTTTATTTAAAAAATAATGCTATTATCAACACTTACTTTTAACTTGTTCATCTCGACAGCTGTAATGGTACTTTGCATGTGTTACAAAGTTGGTAATAATGATGAAGACGGACTCGGTGTGACTGGGACTCGTGTTTATTTAGAACTCTCAGATACAAACACAATAAACTCGCGCTGACTGACAGCGCTCTCATAACTCAGTAGTTACTATAAATAACTTTGTTAGCAATCGCTGAGCTCCGTCTCTGGTACATTAGTGATGTCCGGTTCGCGAACGAATCATTCTTTTGAACCAGTTCTTTTTAGTGAACCGAATCAGTTCACCAAATCGGACTGAATCGTTCTAAACGGTTCGCGTCTCCAGTCAGCGCTGATCCATAATTTACTAAAGTTACTAACTTTCTGACATGAGTGACAGCCCCTCCGACTAGAAATAGACTAATAACCTGAAGTATATGCTGTAACTACAACAGTTCAGACATGCTGAGAACTGATGTGAAGTGAACTCAGGTCCATCCGTCTCTCTGGCAGCAGCTCGTGCCTGCTCGTGCCTCGTAGACCTCGTTAAACCACGCCCCCTCCGCTCATTTCAAATGCAAAGATGTCACCCAATCACAACAGTGGGCGTTTTTACTGAAGTCTCACAGCAGACACGCCTCTTGAAGCAGGGCATTCAGCCACAGGGCAAACAGCAGTATAGAAAAAATGCCTTTTATTTCTAAATTATGACATTTTATGATGTAAAAGTCATACTAACAATATAAGTACACCTCAGGAAACATTATAAAATAAGAGAAAAATGCCATGCCATGGGACCTTTAAGGCAAGACACTACAGGCAAAATCCTGAATTTTGAATTTTTTTTTTTAGCTATTTATTGTACTTACATAGCATATATTTTCATTCATACTAGAAAGAAAACTTCTGAAATACATTACGTTCATTTTATTACACTATCTATTTGCGTCTCTCGGTTTTAATTACAATGCATATCTTTAAAGGCTGTTTTCTCAAAATGGTTTTTACTGAGGGGTTTGTTCATATATCATTCAAACTGATTTATAGTACATTTAATTCCTAAAAACATGGTGAAAATGTTTTTGATTTTCACTCTGTCAAAATCAAACATATTTTAAACCTGGCTTCATCCAATGTTAAGATTTGTGTGCAAATTAGAGCATATTTACTTATTTATTTACATGTTTAAACAATATTTCAGAAAAGTTGTAATACAAAGCAATTGTCTTATGCCGCGTTCCAGGCAACCGGTAACCCGTGTTTTTCCAACCTTCTACCCGTGAAAGTGGACTGGAACGGCAGCCAAACCCGTGACTTCCCACCCGTGAACTCGTACTAGATCTATGTACTCCCAGTTACGAGTTTTGACGTCACATAGCCCGCGAAGCAACAATGGCAGCCCCCTACGGATGCAGTGTTTATGAAACAAATATGCAAATAACGTAAAATAAAAGGTATACCAGCTTTTCTTGCCGTCTGTGCTGTTTTTCTCCTACGTTTCTCTCAAATAAGCAAGGAGTAAGCACCTTTGGCGATAGAAATGGTTGTAAATGAGCATACACCCTGGACGGTCCTCCATGCTTTGTTTACATCTAGACTAGTCTAGACATCTAGACGTTAACTACCACACGATTCCTTGCGCTCAGGTAGTTTGGCGTGACTTTGCCTGGAACGCTACAAAGTCACAAGTCGTGGTTTGAAGTTGTAACTTACGGGCTCAAAAACCTGCTTGGAACGCAGCATTAGTGTCACGTTTCATCAATTCATTGTCTTCTTTTCTCTGTGCTTGTGAGGTTGTGTGGAGGCGTGGCCACTGATTACGGTGCTCATCACTTCCACCTGCTGCACTCATCACCGGGCTTTATATGCAGTTCTCTCACCCACTCTCATTGTCAGATCGTTTCAGGCTTCCCTTGTGTGTGTTCGTCGGCGTGTGTTCCTGTTTTCCCCCCGTGTGATCTCCATTCCGGTTCCTTCCTGGATTCCGCTGTGCCGTGCTGCCTGCTGCGTCCCTGCTTCTGCCTGTCTGTGACTGCTCTGCCTGCACTTCTATGCCTGGTTCGCTCCCCTACACCTGCCACTCTACGGGGATTCGCCTGATCTGTTACATTGCTTCTTTTGATGACTTTGTTCGACGTACTGTCTCAGTCATACTAATAAATGAGTGTTTACTGAATCGCTATTGGATCCTCCTGTCTCTCATTCGCAGCCCTAACACTTAGATTTCAATCGCAATACATGTCATTAAATGAGTTGTTCTTCCACTTCAGTAACACTTACACACACTAAAACTTACAGTTTTATTCATATCTTTATTCTGAAGGTTTTCAGTGAGGGGTTTGTTCATATATCATTCAAACTGATTTATAGAACATTTAATTCCTAAAAACATGGAGAAAATATTTTTTTTTCACTTTGTCAAAATCAAACATATTTTAAACCTGGCTTCATCCAATGTTAAGATTTGTGTGCAAATTAGAGCATATTTACTTATTTATTTACATGTTTAAACAATATTTCAGAAAAGTTGTAATATAAAACAAGTGTCTTAGATTTCAATCTCAATACATGTCATTAAATGAGTTGTTCCTCCACTTCAGTAACACTTACACACACCAAAACTTACAGTTTTATTCATATCTATATTCTGAAGGTTTTTAGTGAGGGGTTTGTTCATATATCATTCAACCTGATTTATAGAACATTTTATTCCTAAAAACATGGCGAAAATTTGTTTTTTTCTGGCTGTTAACAGTATTTTCCAAAATCCACTCTGTAAAATCAATTAACTCTAATATGTCAACACAATCAAACACACATTTTGAACCTGGCTTTATCCAATGTTCAGATTTATGTTCTGGAATGTGTGAAAATTAGAGCATATTTACTTATTTAATTAGCATATTTCAACAATATTTCAGAAAAGTTGTAATATAAAGCAATTGTCTTAGATTTCAATCTCAATACATGTCATTAAATGAGTTGTTCCTCCACTTCAGTAACACTTACACACACCAAAACTTACAGTTTTATTCATATCTATACTCTAAAGGTTTTTAGTGAGGGGTTTGTTCATATATCATTCAACCTGATTTATAGAACATTTTATTCCTAAAAACATGGCGAAAATTTGTATTTTGACAGCATTTTATGGTAGAAAAGAGAAATCCAAAATCTCCTCCGTAATACCCAATCAAACACAAACCTGAACACTGGATAAAGCCATGTTCAAAATGTATGTTCTGCAATGTGTGAAAATTAGAGCACATTTACTTATTTATTTACATATTTAAACAATATTTCAGAAAAGTTGTAATATAAAGCAATTGTCTTAGATTTCAGTCTCAATCCATGTCATTAAATGAGTTGTTCCTCCACTTCAGTTACACTTATACACACCAAAACTTACAGTTTTATTCATATCTATATTCTGAAGGTTTTTAGTGAGGGGTTTGTTCATATATCATTCAACCTGATTAATAGAACATTTTATTCCTAAAAACATGATGAAAATTTGTATTTTGACAGCATTTTATGGTAGAAAAGAGAAATCCAAAATCCCCTCTGTAATATTCAATCAAACACAAACCATAACACTGGATAAAGCCATGTTCAGATTTATGTTCTGGAATGTGTGCAAATTAGAGCATATTTACTTATTTAATTAGCATATTTCAACAATATTTCAGAAAAGTTGTAATATAAAGCAATTGTCTTGGTTCCCTTTCAAAAGCTACACTCAATGCTGCATAAGCTTATGCAAATGGGGATGTCTTTGACATAACCAGCTGTGAAAATAGTGTGAAAACACGTCAATGAAATTGACCCGGAGGTATTTATAGCCTCGGCCGGTGACGTCATAGGCGCACCTGCTGCACGAGGCTATAAATAGATGAGCTTCAGCTGGAGCAAACCAGGTCTTTTTGTTTTCAGACTCAACTCGAGATCTTTGTTAGGAGTTAGTTTTCAACATGGCAGTGTGCAGATTTCTCTCTCTTTCTCATCTCTGTTACAAAGAAACATTAGTGGAAAGAGTTCTAGTTAAATCTGATCAGTTGGAAACGAGTCAGCAGAGTAAAACGCTGTATATCCATGTTCTCTTTCAAATAGAACTGGATGTGCACGTTTATTGCTGTGTGTGTTTGGGGAAGAGCATGCGGTCGCTGCATTGAGTCAGACGAGTGCGAGCATTGCAAGCCTTTACAGTTAGAATGCTTTATGCTCGTCTGGGCTACTTTCAGTCCGCACCAGTTTTCGGAGCTCTCGAATGGGTTTGCTGACGAGCAAGAGACGGGTCCGTCCCTTTCGCTTGCTCGCTCACCAAATGCATGTTTCCCCGCGTGATCCCGAAGCGCGCTCCGGCGTTTCTTCGGCTCGCGCGGGGAATGATGATGAATCTCTGGGTCCGCGGACCTCGAGCAGCCGCCTGCGATCGTTCCTCACATGATGGTGAATCCATACGAGGAATTTATCGAGGTGGTTGTTCGCGCGGTGGCCAGGGCAGTTTGTCTGGTCCCGTGAATGAGAGATCCCCGAACGCAGTGAGCTTGAGGTTTCTGTCTAGAAAGCATTTACTTCACGTGTTTTTGTACCCTTGACTTCGACATTTTCGACTATCATGGGTGCGAAATCGCGTGGATATGTGAGAATACCCCAGGTGGGAGACGCTCACGAGCTATCTCTCGCCTGGGTCTGCATTTTCATTAAAGAGACATACCTCCCCACGAAGCCATGTAGGAAATAAACGTTGGCTGTCGTGGGCAAAGCTTATATATGTGAATTATATATTGTATTATTTTATATGGAATATATATATATATATATAATATATTATTTTATATGGAATATATATTGTATATGATTTATATAAGAATAATAAATATAAAGGGACAGGCTGGTGCTGCGCTGCACACTATGGCTGTCTTGCAAGCATATCAGGCTGACCTTCTGAAGGATTTGAGTGGTTCATTTGGTGACTCAGTTAACTCTGTAGTGGCCAGATTTAAAGGAGTGGAAGAAACATGAAGTGTTCACTCAGTTTCTTCCTCAATGCACTCAAGGGGAGGGGCTATCAGCCACACAACCTCTCTTCAGTCCTTCAAGATTTAGGGGGGTAATAAGCAGAGTGTGGCGAGTCGCGCTCTCCCTCGTAAAGACTGGAGACCGGCTCGTCATCCTCAACAACCTCCCAGGGCAGACCTCGGGACTGTCATCAATATAGGAAGTCCGGTGGTCTGGTGCCCAGTCTGCCCCCGCGGGACAGGGCCTGTCAAACATTTGCTCGCCCCACCCCGTTATCCTCAAAACTACTCCATCCCCGCCGCCTCTGGTGATTCGGGGGGGCAGTGGTTTCCAGTGAAATGTTAGACGTTCAGTGTTTAAATCCTGCTATCATCCAGGACATAGAACGTCTAACATCCCCTCAACAGGAAGTGTTAAAATTGTCACTCTCAGAGTCTCAGGCAGCGTGTGAACTTCTGCCAGGCATTTCTGCATGGGTGTTAAGCACGGTAAAAATGAGTAAACTAATTTATTTGTCATCCTCCTTGTTTGAACGGCGTGGTCTCCACTTCCGTGAAGGCGGAGTTGGCGTTCGTACTGTCACAAGTGACAGCAGTTACTTCCTGGTCCCCAGTAGGGTGGGGGGGGGTGTCTAATCTCAGATCTTCGAGTCTTAAACCGTGAAGCAGTTAAAGTACTCAAGGTCAAGATGTTACAGTGAAGGCGGTCGTGTCGCATATTCAACATTGTGATTGGATTCGGCACGATTGATCCGAAGGACGCATGTATTCGCATATAAAGTCTGCCACAACACAGGAAGTTCCTGAGGTTCGCTCTTGGGGGCAAAAGCTTACCAATTTCGGGTCTTCCATTTGGCTAGCCTTGTAACCGCACATAAACAAAATGTATGGATGTATTACCGGCTCCATTGGGATTCCGGGGCATTCAAATTTTGAATTACAAAGGCGATTCCTAAAATTAGCACAATCACATGAGATGGTGCTTCAACACAGTGTGTTGGCTCATCTAGTTTCTCTAGGGTTGAGACTCAACACCAAGAAAAGTGTTCTTTCTCCTGCCCAGAGAACGACTTATCTAGGGTTTGTTCGGTTTTTGGTCACAAGGTGGGCACAATGGTTTCCCGCTTGAATCAAGACCATTCAGTATTCCCTGAGCAAAGTCAGGCTAGACCAAGATCTTACTGATCATCAGCACCAGAGTGTTAGGTCTAATGGCATCAGCATCCACGGGTTTCCCTTTGGGGTTGTTGCACATTAGACCGTTTCAGTTGTGGCTCAAAGCCAGAGGACTTAGGGCCAATCCTCAGGCAAATAAAGTGGCGCGCCATGTGGCTTCGTCCACTAACTATGTGGTTCAGACCCCGGTTTTTGCCTTGGGTCCCACGCTAGGCGTACCTTGTCGTCGCAAGTTGCTAACGACGGACGCTTCCCTGACGGGCTGGGGTGCGGCCTTAAGTGGTCGTCCAGCCCAACGGGAATGGGAGGGTCATCAACTCAGTTGGCACATCAACTGCCTCGAGTTGACGGCTGTATTTCTGGCCCTGAAATACTTTCTCCCCCAATTGAGGGGCTGTCATGTCCTAGTGCGGGTGGACAGTACAGCTAAATATCTTGTATATAATCACCAGGGGGGTCTGTGCTCACGCTATCAGAATAGCGAGACAGATTTTTCTCTGGGCTCAGAACAAGTTCCTGTCACTCGAGCAGTGTACATTCAAGGGCGGTTGAATGTGGGAGCAGATTTACTGTCCAGACAGAGTTACAGATGGGGGGGTGGAAACTCCACCCAGAAGTACTCAAGCAGATCTGGATCAGATTTTACAGAGCTGACCACAGGGAGTGGACCTCTTCGCCTCTTCTCAGACAGCGCAATGTCCCTGCTTCTCTCTGTCACCCAGCCCCGCTGGGTCTGGATGTGATGGTTCATACATGGCCCAAAATGTGTCTGTATGCCCTCCTTCCAGTCGCTCTGCTCCTGGGAGTTCTAGCCGGGGTTCGCCAACAAGGGTCTTGCTTCTTATCGATAGCGCTGCGTTGGTCGAACAGGGTTTGGTTCTCGGAGATAGTGTCTCTCCTCAACGGCTCACCTTGGGCGATTCCGGCGAGGAGGGACCTTCTGTCTCAGGCAGAGGGCACGATATTCCATTCCAGGCCCGACCTGTGGAACCTTCATGTTTGGCCCCTGAAGGGCACCAACTGAGGGACACAGGGCTTTCGCCTGCAGTTATTGAGACCATCCTATGTGCTAGAGCTTCCTCCACTCGGAAAGTTTATGCTAATAAATGGGGTGTCTTTGAAAGGTGGTGTACGACACAATGTAGATTCAGTCAACTGCCAGGTAACTTCAGTTCTGGATTTTCTGCAAGAAAAGTTGTCATCAGGCACCTGCCCCTCCACTCTCAGGGTTCATGTGGCCGCTCTTTCGGCTTGCCACGCCTTGGTGGATGGGGTGCCGCTCGGGAGACATCCTCTACTCGCTCGCTTCATTCATGGGGTAGGCGGTTGAGGCCACCTTTTAGAACCAAGATCCCTTCATGGGACTTAGCTTTAGTCCTCGAGGGTCTGGTTGAGACCCCCTTTGAAACATTAGCTTGCCCCTCCACTCTCAGGGTTTATTTGGCCGCTCTTTTGGCTTGCCATGCCCTGATGGATGGGGTGCCGCTTGGGAGGCATCTTCTGCCTGCTCACTTTGTTGTGCCAGGCAGTTGTGGCCTCCATTAAGAGCCAAGACCCCTTCATGGGACTTAGTTTTAGCCCTCGAGGGTCTGGTTGAGACCTCCTTTGAACCTCTAGAATCAGCGTCTGACGAACTTCTGACTCTAAAGATGGTTTTTCTTATGGCTATAACTTCTCTGAAAAGAATTGGGGACATGCAGGCTCTGTCAATATCGCCATCCTGCTTAGACTTTGCCCCAGGTTTGGTGAAAGTGATTTTGCATCCCCACCCTGTCTACCTGCCTAAGGTTCCTTTGTCGACTGTACATCCTGTCACTCTTGAAACCTTCTGCCCTCTGCCGTTCACAACGCCGGATCAGGAGAAACTTCATAGACTGTGTCCAGTCCATGCTCTTCAGGCCTACGTCCACCGCACTAGCCAGTGGCGTAAGTCAGAGCAACTGTTTGTTTGCCATGGGGGCCGTAACAGAGGTTCTGCCACCATCAAACAATGTCACATTGGGTCAGGGATGCTACTGCTCTTGCTTATGAGGCACGCTGTCAAGCTTCACCTATAGGATTAAGGGCTCACTCCACCAGGGGAGTCGCCTCTTCTACTGCGTTAGCAAGGGGTGCTCCCTTACAAAGTGTTTGTGATGCGGCAGGTTGGTCCTCTCCACACACTTAAGACTTTATAGCTTGGATGCTCATGCCACTCTGGGCTCTCATGTCCTTGAGTCGACATCACAGGCTAATGCCGAGGCTTCTTGCGTTCTTGTGCACACCTACACAACCGTAAGGGGTCCAGGCACCATCAAGCACGGCGGCGTGGGTATTCTCGTTCCCATTTGCATAAGCTTATGCAGCATTGAGTGTAGCTTTTGAAAGGGAACACTTGGGGTTACTTGACTGTAACCCTGTTCCCTGATAAAGCGGAACGAGATGCTGCATTGCTAGGCCGTGCTGATGATGCTTCAGGACTGGTCTTCAAACAAAGAAGATCTGGTTTGCTCCAGCTGAAGCTCATCTATTTATAGCCTCGTGCAGCAGGTGCGCCTATGACGTCACCAGCCGAGGCTATAAATACCTCCCGGGTCAATTTCATTGACGTGTTTTCACACTATTTTCACAGCTGGTTATGTCAAAGACATCCCCATTTGCATAAGCTTATGCAGCATCTCGTTCCGCTTTATCAGGGAACAGGGTTACAGTCAAGTAACCCCAAGTGATTTCAATCTCACTACATGTCATTAAATGAGTTGTTCCTCCACTTCAGTAACACTTACACACACCAAAACTTACAGTTTTATTCATATCTATATTCTGAAGGTTTTTTAGTGAGGGGTTTGTTCATATATCATTCAACCTGATTTATAGAACATTTTATTCCTAAAAACATGGTGAAAACGTGTTTTTTTCTGTCTATTGACAGTATGTCCTGATTTATGGAGTGATGGAAATAAATATCCCAAATCCCCTCACTAAAAACACTGAACTCTAATATGTCAACACAATCAAACAAGAGTTTTGAACCTGGCTTCATCCAATGTTCAGATTGATCTTCTGGAAATGTGTGAAAATTAGTGCATATTTACTTATTTAGAAAAGAGAAATCCAAAATCCCCTCTGTAATATCCAATCAAACACAAACCTGAACACTGGATGAAGCCATGTTCAAAATGTATGTTCTGGAATGTGTGAAAATTAGAGCATATTTACTTAATTTGCAAATTTAACAATATTTCAGAAAAGTTGTAATATTAAGTAATTGTCTTAGATTTCAAACTAAATACATGTCATTAAATGAGTTGTTCCTCCACTTCAGTAACACTTACACACACCAAAACTTACAGTTTTTTTCATAACTATATTCTGAAGGTTTTTAGTGAGGGGTTTGTTCATATATCATTCAACCCGATTTATAGAACATTATATTCCTAAAAACATGGAGAAAATTTGTATTTTGATAGCATTTTCTGGCAGTAAAGAGAAATCCAAAATCCCCTCTGTAATATCCAATCAAACACAAACCTGAACACTGGATAAAGCCATGTTCAAAATGTATGTTCTGGAATGTGTGAAAATTAGAGCACATTTACTTATTTAATTTGCATATTTAAAACATTTCAGAAAAGTTGTAATATAAAGCAATTGTCTTAGATTTCAATCTCAATACATGTCATTAAATGAGTTGTTCCTCCACTTCAGTAACACTTACACACACCAAAACTTACAGTTTTATTCATATCTATATTCTGGAGGTTTTTAGTGAGGGGTTTGTTCATATATCATTCAACCTGATTTATAGAACATTTTATTCCTAGAAACATGGAGAACACGTATTTTTCCTGGCTGTTCAGAGTATTTTCTGATTTATGGAGTGATAAAAAGAGATATCAAAAATCCCCTTTGTAAAAACCTGACTTTATCCAATGTTCAGATTTATGTTCTGAAAATGTATGCAAATTAATTAATTCACATTCACATATTTAAACATGACATTTTAGAAAGCTTGTAAAACAAAATAATTGTATTAAAGTATGTGATTAGTCACATGGGGAAGTATGGTGTTATTCACCTGTGCTGTCTTGCCAAAGATCAATTCTGCGAAATATGTGGCATTATCATGTGAACTCAATATCATACTGATCATACTTTTCACCCATTGATAGGTTGATTAAAAAGTGTTTTCACTAGTATCATGCTGTTTATTAATTGCTATTTCTATGTCACTTCTATAATGACTGTAGATTATAAGAACAGAGGCAGTACTCTATGGTTTTATGTACAGTTATAGTTACTCTATGAGTAGGGGGGAAACATATCCCTGCTACTTTTGGCCTATATCACAAAATAAATCAACAGCATTGAGATAGCTAGAGATTGTTTGTACGGCAGATTTTTCTTTTTTTTTTTTATTATTCATTATTCAGTTAGTGACTGATATTTTAATTGAAAATACTATACACATTTTTTTTTTTAAATTAAAAATAAGCATAGATTTTTTGTCTTCTGGGAAAACGTTATTTAAGTGAAATGTTATGTAGTTAAAAAACTAAAAAACGCTAAAAGTACTTTAAAAGTAAAAAAGAAAATCTAACTCACCCTATTCGTCTGATCCCTTCAAGGAATGATGATGGAGTGAATGAGACCTAAAACACAGGTTGAGCTGTAAGTCCCATTGTAAAGGTAAGTGCAGTCCCTGCCTTACCCAAATGTTGTTTTATTACCTCTGTTCTGAGTCATTATCACAAGTGCAAGCATCACTCAGTGTCTAGCAATTGTTAAGCAACATTCCAGAGTTTTAGTTCTTCTCATTCATTGTTAGGCTAACAGGTGCTTTGGTAATACATTCCGTTTTAACAAAAATAAACTGAGATTTTATCAATGCATTCTTCATTGCTGACATACAAAAAAATATAAAATTATTAAAACACCAAGGTAAGAAAAAGCTTTGAAAAGCTGAGAGGACATGGATAAGGATATATATATATATATATATATATATATATATATATATATATATATATATATATATATATATATATATATATATATATATATATTTTTTTTTTTTTTTTTTTTTTTTTTTTTTTAACTTTTTGTGTATATTAACTGATTGTTCTCACTTGTTTGTCTACTCTAAATGATCTATTTATAGGTAGATTTAACACATTTCTAGAACTCGCAACTTTTCACTTAACTTTTAAAGGCATTAACATGATTTTTACAAACAATACGGATGTTGTTACCTGTATTATTATATTAGTTGTGAATGTGTTTTGTAAAGGCTGGAATACACTACACAACTTTTGCCCAGATCATGTTTTATAACATGTTTGATATTTTGAGATGATTAAAGCTGCAGTCCATACATTTTTTTGGTTAAAATGATCCGAATCAATTTGAGCAAGTACATAACCAGCCAGTGATCAAAACAATTTCCTTAGCCCGATTCACAACGGTAAGCTTGTAATGTGTTATAATTTGAGAAGTACTGGTGGATTTCCACATCATGTCTGTACACATAAAGAAAGAGTCCGGCTAGTAGGCTATCGCATGTGAGGATGCTGCAGGGGGCAGAGCATTTACAGCCCTTTCTCACAGCAGCTGGAATAATTAAACATATCATTTTGATGGTGCATTGTAATCCAGAAAGGACCAAACGACAATCAACAGTGATGACTGGAGATTCACCCAAAAGATTAAACTGTATGGAAATTGAAATCTACACATATCGCTAATACACACTAAATACGCGTAGTGTTACATAATGTGTACACGGAACACAAAGAGGAATGGTAAACAGGAATGAAGTTTATTCGAGACAGCACGGAGCAACAGGCAATATCAACAGGTGAGTAGACACTCAATTGAGACTTGATGTCCAGAAGATGTGAGAGTGATGGAAAGTCTTTTTCTTACAGTTGCAGGGACTCGTGAGATTCGGTGAAGAGGAGACCAGGTTGGATGCACACACCTCAAAGTCTGACAGATTATCATGGGGAATGAGGGAAAATCTTGAGGTAAACGCTGGAGAATAGAACACTGGAGAAATTGCTTGAGATACAGGTAAGTAGCCCATGTAGCATGAACGAGACCGGACAAATAACTGAGGTGAGGTGTGTGCTTATAAAGTCAGTTGATAAGGGTGCAGATGAGGTTCAGGTGTGTGTGGTGCACTGTGGTTGACTGGTGAGAGAGCCTGGCAGATCTATCACAGATTTGTCACACAATATTTTAAATGATAAATAAATAAATATTCAAAACATATTGAATGAATTTAATGGTGAACATTAAATTACCCATTCAAATAATGTATTCCTTTTAATTTTTATACTTTTTTATACTAATACTGCTTTGCATATTAAAAGATGCTGTCACATATTCCCTGTGTGTTTGTGGACACTTTTTGTTATTTCCTGTCCTGTGCCATGTGTTGTAGTCCTTTGTAGTTTTTCATGTTGTATTAATTCTCCCAGGTGTTTCCCATTTAGCCACTCCCTCTTGTTATCTCGTTAACCTTGTTGCCCTGTGTGTTTATAGCCCACTGCTTCAGTTGTTGCTTGTCGGTCGTTGCTCCCGCATGTGTTCCTGGTCTTATGCGCCTGCCTGTTTGCATTCTTGTATTTTCAGTGTTTAAGTCTTTAATAAATGTTCAAGCTGCATTTGGATTCTCATCCCTGCCTCCACGTTACAGATGCAATTGTTTGTCTGTTAGGCAGAAAGTGAGAGAGATGTGGAGAGATGCACTAAAGATATACAGAACAATAAAGAGAGAAGTGAATGCCATTATGGTCTGAAACGTTTTCAGCTTCCCATGAGAAATACTAATGACTATAATAATAATAATTTGATGTGATGATGCATTGGGTAATTAATATGCAAATTATACATTGTATGTTTTTGACTGGTATCCGATATGAGTAATGTCTATGAAATTTCAATCTAAAACATAATTGTAAATTGAGAATATTTTTACTGTTTAACAATGATAATTGTTGTACATTTTTAAAATGTTCATGTTGAAGGTTCTTGACGTGAGATTACGTGTTTGATTTACTCATATTTCTGAGTTTCTTACAACCCCAAATCAGAAAAAAGTTGGGACAGTATGGAAAACGCAAAAAAAAGAAGGGATTTCTAAATTTACTTTGACTTGTATTTCATTGCAGACAATATGATGACAAAATATTTCATGTTTTGTCTGGTCAACTTCATGTCATTTGTAAATATGCATCCTTTCCTGTCATTCAGACCTGCAACACATTTCAAAAAAAGTTGGGACAGTAAAGCATTTACCACTTTGTAATGTTGCCATTCCTTTTCACAACACTTAAAAGACGTTTAGGGACTGAAGACACCAAGTGATGAAGTGTTTCAGGTGTAATTTTGTCCCATTCTTCCTGCAAACAAGTCTTAAGGTGGGCAACAGTTCGGGGTCTTCGTTGTCCACATTCTCTATTGGAGACAGGTCGGGACTGAGGCAGGCCAGTCAAGTACCCGAACCCTCTTCCTCCGCAGACAGGACTGCAGAATGTGTGCAGAATGTGGTTTTGCATTGTCTTGTTGAAATATGCATGGACGTCCCTGGAAAAGATGTCTTCTTGAAGGCAGCATATTATGCTCCAAAATCTCGATGTACTTTTCAGCATTAATGGAGCCTTCACAGAAGTGCAAGTTACCTTTGCCAAGGGCACTGACACAACCCCATACCATGACACACCCTGGCTTCTGGACTTGTTGCTGGTAACAGTCTGGATGATCCTTTTCTTCTTTGGTCCGGAGCACACGGCGTCCATTCCTCCCAAAAAATAGCTGAAATACTGCTTCATCTGAGCACAGTACACGTTTCCACTGTGTGATGGTCCATCCCAGATGCCTCGAGCCCAGAGAAGTCGACGGCGCTTCTGGACACTGTTAACATAGGGCTTCCTTTTGGCACAGTACAGTTTTAACTGGCATTTGTGGATGTAACTACGTATTGTGGTACTTGACAAAGGTTTGCCAAAGTAGTCCTGAGCCCATGTGGTGATATCGCTTCTAGATGAATGACGATTCTTGATGCAGTGCCGCCTGAGGGATCGGAGATCACGGTTAGTTAGTTAAACTTTATTGTCCTTAAAGGCAATTCTTTGTATAGACAGCAGTAGGAACAGTAGTATACACATACACATATTAACAACACAACACAACACATCAATTACCTTGAATTATAGAAAAATCGTTAAAAAACTTAATTGCCGCCGGTATGAAAGAATTTCTATATCTATTTGACTTACACAAGGGGAGTCTAAATCTCCGCCCTGAAGGAAGGAGTTGAAATTCAGCCTACAATGGATGAGTAACATCAGAAAGCACTACCTGGCCCTTCCTAATTGTCCTGCACTCATAAATCTGTGAGATAGTCCTTAAATCGGTCCCCACTATCTTACTGCACATTGTCACAATGCTTGTCAGCTTCCTCCTGTTCTTTAAATTAAGGTTACCATACCAGCAGACGATGGAAAAACTTAAAATGGCTTCAATGAAGCATGTATAAAACATTTTCATAAAAGAAACATCCATGTTAAAAAGTCGAAGTTTCCTTAAAAAATGCATACGCTGAAGAGCTTTTCCTCTAATTATATCGGTGTTTTCCTCAAATTGTAATTTATCGTCGATTATAGTCCCTAAATATTTATATTGTTTGACTATTTCTACCTGCTGTCCCTTTATGATAGAAGGCAACACAGGTGCAGAGCTCTTCTTACGGAAGTCAATAAGTATCTCTTTTGTTTTTGAAGCATTAATATTTAAAAATGAATCATCACACCATTGAATAAAATTATCGATCACTGGCCCAACATCTGGCTCAGACTCAGTGAGAAGAGACACAATCACAGAGTCGTCCGCAAATTTAACAATGTGTCTCCCATTAAAAACACTACGACAATCATCGGTGTATAAAGAAAACAAAAGAGGAGACAAAACACAACCTTGTGGCGTACCCGTGGAGGACATCAAAATATTCGACACCACTCCATTGACCCGTACTCTTTGGGATCTATTAGTCTATTAGTATAAGCTACATGAGACTTTTCATTTGTAAACATAGTTTCTATCTTTTCCTTGTACCGCAATTTTGCTAATTTCACCTCATTTCTAACTTGTTTATTGGCCTCTTTGTACCGAATACTATCGCCTTGTTTAAAATAAATATTCCTTAAGTTAATAGAATTTTTAACTTGTTTAGTAATCCAAGGCTTATTGTTTGGAAAAACTATAAATTCTTTTTTATGAATTACCAAGTCTTCACAAAATTCGATGTAGCTAGTCACAGTTTCAGTAAGATCGTCTAAGTCAGTACTTAGGTTGTTCAGCTTAGACTTGCGCCCTTGTCCTTTACGCACTGAAATTCCTCCAGATTCCTTGAATCTTTTAATTATGTTATGCACTGTTGAATGTGAAATATCCAAATCTCTTCCTATCTTTCTTTGAGGAACATTGTTTTTAAACATTTCAATAATTTTCTCACGTATTTGTTGGCAAACTGGCGATCCTCGGCCCATCTTTGCTCCTAAAGGATTAGACCTTTCTTGGATGCTGCTTTTGTACCAAATCATAATTACAATCACCTGTTGACATCAGCTGTTTCAAATCACATCATTATTTAACCATTTTACCTCATTACTAGCCCTAAATTGCTCCTGTCCCAACTTTTTTTGAGATGTGTTGCAGGTCTGAATGTCAGGAAAGGATGCATATTTACAAATGACATGAAGTTGACCAGACAAAACATGAAATATTTTGTGTTCATATTGTCTGCAATGAAATACAAGTCAAAGTAAATTTAGAAATCACTTCTTTTTTTATTTATTTGCGTTTTCCATACTGTCCCAACTTTTTCTGATTTGGGGTTGTAAATAACAGTTAGTATGTTTGATGCTTTTTAGTCTTATTATCTTAATTTAATTTAATTCATTGAATGTTGCATATAAAATCTTTTTTTTTTTGCATTGACAAATTGTGGGTGTGGTGCAGTTCATCATTTGGTGTGACATTCAGAATTGTGACAATAAAAAGCCATTTAGTTATAAATCATAAAGTCAATGGAACACAAGAGAAACAGTATCAGCGAGATTCACAAGCATTTTGTTAGATTTATGACAGGGTTTGTCAGAATGAATCTATAATATCTGGAAAGGCTTAGGAGAGTTGTCTTACTTTACATGAAGATTTAGAAAAATAATACACAATCTAATGAATCTGCACAAGATTTTTGGTGAAGTTCCTTAGGGAGAGTGTATCCCATTTTCACAACTTTAAAATGTGACAATTTTAGGCCCAAATGCGACAAATTGGTGAATACATCCAATTTCCAATACAAAATCTAAAAGACCATATATATTTTTGGAAAGTCAGTAAAACACAACTCAATATTTTTATGCCTAATATTTGAAGTACAGTGTTTTCAGGGATATGTCAAGAGTTTTGCACTAGTGGATTGTCAGTATGTATATATATATATATATATATATATATATATATATATATATATATATATATATATATATATATATATATATATATATATATATATATATATATATATATATAACAGTATACATATACAAGCTTTAATGGGGAAACAATGATGTGCAATAAACGGTTTTAATGGTATCACACAGTCGGTCGTCAACTAATCAATATAATGTACGCTTGTTTTGGCCTACTGAAAGTTTACTGTTTGGGCTTAAGTGCAAATGAATGAATGGCTGAATTACTGTAAGTGCATTGCTGTACTGATGTTTTTGGGCTCTACTTCTTTTGTGACCCAGCAGATGGCGCTGTTTAATGTTTTTTGGAATAAAAACAACAATGGCCAAATAGAAATCCTCTCAATGAACCGGCTCCTCACTCCAGTCAAACAATGCTTAAGGGGAACGGTTTGATGTGGAGAGTGAACATCTCAACTGTACTCGTACTGTATTTGAAGCAGTGCACTCATTTTCAATGTTGAACTGATATAGAAATCATATTATAATTGTAGTGACCTGTTTTTCTGGCATTGTATAAATGAGATTAACAGTCCAAAAATAAGGATTAAGCCTAGATGAAGTGAGCAGGATATGATTTTGAAAGGTGAAAGGTGTCGTATTTGTTAAAAGGTACTATTCATTTCTGTAGAAGTAAATGAGGAAGAAAGTGCTGAGTTCACCTTTCAGCTGGGATAAAGTATTTTTCTGTTATGTTGAATCAAAAAGATTTGGGAGAAAATATTTTAACATTAAAAAATGAAATGCTAACCTACAGTTGTGGCCGAAAGTGCTGTCCGGAGAGCATATTTGCTTTTAATGACCCTAAAAGGTTCCATACAAACCATCAAAATATGAGGAAATATACTGTATAAATTAAATTATATATATATATATATATATATATATATATATATATATATATATATATATATATATATATATATATATATATATATATATATATATATATATATATATATAATTATTATTATTTTTTATAAATATTCTTCACGTGATGGCTGCAACACATTCCAAACAAGTTGGGACAGAGGCAGAATAAAAGTGAAATGATTAATCGATCTCCAAGTTGAACTGCTTTGAATAAATAGGTGAATTGGTAAAGGTTTCATGACAATGTCAAACAATTCACATTTATCAATGCAAGATTGAAAATAATTTAAGTCTTTCATCATCTACCATACGTAATATTGTGAAAAGATTCAGGGAATCCAGAGAAATCTCAGTCCTGTTGAATGTGTGTGACCTTTGACCTCTCAGATGGCACTGTCATGGTATGGGGGTGCATCAGTGCAAAATACTGTAGGTCTCTAATCTATCATCATAAAAAAAGAGACTCGGTCAACGACGGCCACGGACTGTTGTCAAGCAACATTGGGCAATAATTCCTCTTGTAGAACTGCAGCCATCAGTATCCTCAGTTCAGGGAATGTGTCAGTGGTAAACATGCCTCTGTCCCATGATTTTTGGGAGTGTGTTGCAGCCATAAAAATCTAAATACAATTAATCTTGGGAATCTTTTCTCTGTACTTTTGTCAGTTAAATAAAAGATTCAAGAGAATTAACAAATCACAGATTCTTGATTTTATTGCATTTTACAAAATGTCCCAACTTTTCCGGAGCTGGGCTTGTATTATCTGGTTGGTTTTCTATGGAGCCCTAAAGGGACATGGTGGTGGAGAGAAAATATGAGATGGGAGGAAAAATAATAAGCCACTGCTTTTGCGTTCCCTTGAGAAACTTTGCATTCGCTCGCAAAACCTTTTGAGCTATTTGTGAGCAAACGCAAAGTTTCTCGAGGGAACGCAAATCAAGTCAAGTCAAGTCAAGTGAGCTTTATTTATATAGCGCTTTTTACAATGCAGATTGTTTCAAAGCAGCTTTACAGTGTTAAACAGGAAAATAATGCAACAGAATTTGATTTGGCCGTACAGCCGCTCTGGAGAAAACAAAACTCCATCAGGGGCATAACAGAGAAAAATAAACCTTGGGACCTCAATAAACCAGGCTTTTTCTCCTCTGGCCAATTAACAAACAGTTATGATGAACGCAGAAGCATTGATCAATATTTTTCCTCCATCTCATGTTTATTTCCCTTCATCATGACCGATGGTGTGGGAGCGTTCTGCGTCATGAAGCACGTGTGAAATCAGTCCAATGGTGGATTGAGACGTCAGAAGCAAGTGACGTCACCAACCTGGAGAAAGCATGCCCAATCTTTAAATCTTTAGCATGCCCAACCTTTCTGTATCACTTCATGAAAAGTGGGATTTTCGTCAGTATGTGACACTGTAGATTGCCGTGAAACTTCGGGTTTACGACTGTGCACGGCAATTTGCAGGCAACACCGAAAACTGCCGTAAATTGTCGTAAATTGTCGTGGGCCTTGCTTGGCAGTTGTCCCCCCATGACCCCCCCTCCCCTTAATTCTAGGGGAGGCTTTATCATGTAAATGAACATGCTGTGAGCTACACAAATGCAAATCAGAGTAGCAGCAGGGGGAGTTTTATCTAGGTTCTGAATTTTTTTAACCAAAACAAGTTCAAAGTTTAAGTTAAAATGTTAACTTAAATTTAAGTTAAATGTACTCGTTTTAGTTCACATTACTAAATTTTTAGGGCAACCAGTTTGCTCCAATTTTTTAAGTAGATTCAACTTGTCCGGGCTCACAGTGTAGATTAATTACTCTATATGTCATTAGCAATAACCAATGTTATGTAAAAAAAATAAAATAATACAGGACAGCAGTGAAGACAGCAAGACAATGAACCAAAGCACACAAATAAATCAAGTAAAGCATACAGTTTACATACCAAAATAAATGTTTCCACCCTGCACTGTGAATGATTTTTTAAATGGCTATTAATCATAAATGTGAAAAGTACAAGTTTGTGTGTTTATAGTTAAGTCAGATTGTGTTTTTCTGAAATTGTCATTTAAATTGAGCTCACACCACATTTTATGAATTATCAATGCAGATTTTCAAGAGGTGGTTTCCTGGACAGGGTTTAAATTATGCCAAGAGTAGGCCTTAATCTAGTTAATCGTGAGTTAAAAAATTGTTGCCTGGAACAAAGATTAAGCACAGATTACTAACACCTGGACTATGAGTCCTGAACTAAAATAAACTGGATTCATTTACAGTTTTATCTAATTGCTTACACACAATTTCTGAAAATACGGCTCCATTTCTTGTAACTCTACACACAAAACATCAGACATCTCTTGCAAAAGCAACACTTTGTGCAAAACTATTTTAACTATTTCCAAAAATGTTGTTTTTGCATATATCTAACTACACACAATGCACAACTGAGGAATTTACAGTTGAACTGAAATCAACTGAACTGAATCAACACTGAAGTCACTTGAGCTGAATATTGACACTATATTGGCTTGTTAGAGCCGCTTTACAGCAGAATTTGTTTTGAACTTGTTACTGAAGCTGCTATGAAACAATATATTTTGTTGTATGCATATTCTTTCTTTCTCAAACCTTAGTTTTGATTTCTAAGTGATCAATTTATGTATAAGTGTTTTCACACATGATCATTGGCTGTATGGGTCCTCAGTAAATTAATGTGGCATTTAAATGGCAAAAGTTATTCTTGTCTTTGATGAATAATAAATAAATGAATAACAAAACATATTTTAAATATAATGAAGTCATTTTATTATAGCACTCATCAGATGTTCCTGGAAACAAAACAGAGACAGAACAGTATAAACAAACTATACAACAAACTAAACACCAAATTACAAAAACATTATTATGTGAAAGTGAATAAAGTTGTGTGTGTGTGTGTGTGTTTTCAGTTATAAATATGTGCTGTGTAAATTAGCCTATACTTTTAGAAATTATATATAGCCTAACTTTAAAAAACAAACAATAACCCATATAGATAAATTATAATAATTGTATAATATTAAGCATTTACTTAATATACATTGCAACATTAGGCTACTTTACTCTAGCACAGTAGTCAGGTAAGCAATTAATTAATATCTTATATTAATATACATAGCCTAGGCTACATCTAAAGGTAAGTCTGCTTTAAAAAAAAAAAAATACACTTCGACATGTACAGAATGTGCGCGTTAAGAAACACGTTAAAATGTGTCTTCTTAACATGTTAAAACTGTGCGTCGACTGTGTGTGTATGCCTGTTACACGACCAGAATGTGCGTGTCTACACATACAAAAGAAACACGTAAAAAATTGCTGCGTTGACGCGGAAAACAGGGCGTGTTGAAACGGTCATGAGTCACGCGTTTCGTATAAAGAGATTTGGCCCCGGGCGCGTTCCATAGTAGAGCCCTAGTCCAATGACGTGCGAGGTCGAGGTCATGGCCATGACGCGTAGAAGACGAGCTTTAAGCTTTTTTGTTTTTTTACATTTCCTATGTTTTTTGCTGCTTTCCTTTTTCGCGATCAACAATGACAGGACACCGTCTTCAACTCAATCTCTGCATGGACGCGACCAACTTTTTGGACTCATTTTCAGGAGGCTGTCTTCGTCTTCATAACTCTGAGGCAAACTGCAGGCGCTATGAACCACAGCATGGGTAATGTAACGTTACGATTTAAAGAATATGCTTTTATTCAGCTGTATAAGGAAATGGATGCGTTAATAGATCCGAGCTTAAAACTGCACATTTTGTTTACACAGACTATCCTCGCCTCATAACGAAGCCGTGAGCTCTTATCTGCTTGGAGCGATTTCCGCGAGTCCAGATTTAACCGCTGATCAAGACGACATTGTGTGTAACTTAAGTATAACTTCTGTTTTTCTCATTCCTTGTTTAATTTTACCGTGACTGTTTTTATTAATACCAGTCTCATGTAATTGTTTTCCAGCTGCCTGTAAGACGTATTATGAATTGACACGCCGGAGCTTCAGATAAAACAACCTGAAACTGCGAAGTTTAGCTCGGAGTCGATCAAGAAGAAAAAGGGTAAGATTTATTATATTAGATCCGTTTTTTGTCAATGTGAGTATTTTTCAGGTTGCTTATTGTCTTTATGGATTGTATTACAGTTGCTGGAAGCGAGAGTGTGCTGGATGAGGTGGACGTTTGGAAGTCCGCGACCATTGAACTCATATCTGACGAGGAAGACGGCTTTGTTGACGGGGTGTCTGGATGGATTGTGCGGCCACCGCGCTCTCGCAGCCTGGAGCTCGACGAACTTTACATTACATTACGAGACATTACTGCTGCACTGTACATAGTTGTGTGTTTAACAATAAAGCTCTTTCTTTGAGTAAACCGCTGTGTTTTATAAATTAAGCCCTTTCTTTGAATGAACAGCTGTATGCTTATAAATGAAGCCCCTTGTTTGAATAAACGGCACGGTCCGTATAATTTTCCCATATATTCCTTGATGGTATGAATACTTCATAGCACAATAACATTAATATAAAACAAATTATTACAACATAAATTATATATTTATTATTATTATTGGGGTTTACATTTATAATGAGCCAGGGGGACCAATAATGATTGGTTTGCAGTGATCTGCCAACCAATCACGAGGGATTTTTCTTTTTTAAATGTAGTGGCTTCAGCCAATAGTGAGTGAGTAAATTCAAGTCTGGCCGTTGACTCTCTGGTTTCGCTGCTATTCATATGCAAATTAGAGGCGTCGCACCTCCGCACGGTCTCTCAGCGGGGGGGCTCTCCACCTACGTCATGGTTCGTTTACGACAATTTGTGGTACAGACGAACGCGACGTTCGCTGCCTCTAAATTGTCGAAAACTGCCGAAAATTAGGGAGATTTCCGGGAGTATACAGGCGTTTACGGGGTCGAAAATCCCACTTTTCATGCAGTGTCAGTCCGGACACTAGCTGCCCTATGGCCTAAATCTGACCAACTGTTCGTCTGTTTTGGGTCTGCTAGCAAGGGTTCCCCAGCATCTAAGCAGAGGAGGAGCAAGTGGATATTTGAGGCTGTCTCTCTTCCTTATGAGTCTACCTTCTCCTATGGCAATCCAAGCCCATTCGACTAGGAGAATGGCTGCCTCTAAGTCTCTTTTGTCAGGAGTATCATTTCAAGATGTTTTTGATGTGGCAGGCTGGTCCTCGCCGTACACATTCGTGAGGTTTTACGCCCAGGACTTGAGCTCTATTTCACACATGCTTCAGTCACACACAGCGTATCATCCCCTCTCCAGGGAACCAGGCATTACAGTCATAACCCAGGCCTTAAAGACATAACCCAGGCCTTAAAGACATAACCCAGGCCTTACAGTCATAACCCAGGCCTTACAGACATAACCCAGGCATGCCTTACAGTCATGACCCAGGCCTTACAGTCATAACCCAGGCCTTAAAGACATAACCCAGGCATGCCTTACAGTCATAACCCAGGCCTTACAGTCATAACCCAGGCCTTACAGTCATAACCCAGGCCTTACAGTCATAACCCAGGCCTTACAGTCATAACCCAGGCCTTAAAGACATAACCCAGGCATGCCTTACAGTCATAACCCAGGCCTTACAGTCATAACCCAGGCCTTACAGTCATAACCCAGGCCTTAAAGACATAACCCAGGCATGCCGTACAGTCATAACCCAGGCCTTACAGTCATAACCCAGGCCTTACAGTCATAACCCAGGCCTTACAGTCATAACCCAGGCCTTACAGTCATAACCCAGGCCTTACAGTCATAATCCTGGCCTTACAGTCATAACCCAGGCCTTACAGTCATAACCCAGGCCTGCCTTACAGTCAGAACCCAGGCCTTACAGTCATAACCCAGGCCTTACAGTCATAACCCAGGCATGCCGTACAGTCATAACCCAGGCCTTACAGTCATAACCCAGGCCTTACAGTCATAACCCAGGCCTTACAGTCATAACCCAGGCCTTACAGTCATAACCCAGGCCTTACAGTCATAATCCTGGCCTTACAGTCATAACCCAGGCCTCACAGTCATAACCCAGGCCTTACAGTCATAATCCTGGCCTTACAGTCATAACCCAGGCATTACAGTCATAATCCTGGCCTTACAGTCATAATCCTGGCCTTACAGTCATAACCCAGGCCTCACAGTCATAATCCTGGCCTTACAGTCATAACCGAGGCCTCACAGTCATAATCCTGGCCTTACAGTCATAACCCAGGCCTTACAGTCATAATCCTGGACTCACAGTCATAACCCAGGCCTTACAGTCATAACCCAGGCCTTACAGTCATAACCCAGGCCTTACAGACATAACCCAGGCCTTACAGTCATAACCCAGGCCTTACAGTCATAACCCAGGCCTTACAGTCATAACCCAGGCCTTACAGTCATAACCCAGGCCTTACAGTCATAACCCAGGCCTTACAGACATAACCCAGGCCTTACAGACATAACCCAGGCCTTACAGTCATAACCCAGGCCTTACAGTCATAATCCTGGCCTTACAGTCATAATCCTGGCCTTACAGACATAACCCAGGCCTTACAGTCATAACCCAGGCCTCACAGTCATAACCCAGACCTTACAGTCATAACCCAGGCCTTACAGTCATAACCCTGGCCTTACAGTCATAACCCAGGCCTTACAGTCATAACCCAGGCCTGCCTTACAGTCATAACCCAGGCCTTACAGACATAACCCAGGCCTGCCTTACAGTCATAACCCAGGCCTTACAGTCATAACCCAGGCCTTACAGTCATAACCCAGGCCTTACAGTCATAACCCAGGCCTTACAGTCATAACCCAGGCCTTACAGACATAACCCAGGCCTTACAGTCATAACCCAGGCCTTACAGACATAACCCAGGCCTTACAGTCATAACCCAGGCCTTACAGACATAACCCAGGCCTTACAGTCATAACCCAGACCTTACAGTCATAACCCAGGCCTTACAGACATAACCCAGGCCTTGCAGTCATAACCCTGGCCTTACAGTCATAACCCAGGCCTTACAGACATAACCCAGGCCTTACAGTCATAACCCAGGCCTTACAGTCATAACCCAGGCCTTACAGACATAACCCAGGCCTTGCAGTCATAACCCTGGCCTTACAGTCATAACCCAGGCCTTACAGACATAACCCAGGCCTTACAGACATAACCCAGCCCTTACAGTCATAACCCAGGCCTTACAGTCATAACCCAGGCCTTACAGACATAACCCAGGCCTTACAGACATAACCCAGCCCTTACAGTCATAACCCAGGCCTTACAGACATAACCCAGGCCTTACAGACATAACCCAGCCCTTACAGTCATAACCCAGGCCTTACAGACATAACCCAGGACTTACAGACATAACCCAGGCCTTACAGTCATAACCCAGGCCTTACAGACATAATCCAGGCCTTACAGACATAACCCAGGCCTTACAGTCATAACCCAGGCCTCACAGTCATAACCCAGGCCTTACAGTCATAATCCTGGCCTTACAGTCATAACCCAGGCATTACAGTCATAATCCTGGCCTTACAGTCATAATCCTGGCCTTACAGTCATAACCCAGGCCTCACAGTCATAATCCTGGCCTTACAGTCATAACCCAGGCCTCACAGTCATAATCCTGGCCTTACAGTCATAACCCAGGCCTTACAGTCATAATCCTGGACTCACAGTCATAACCCAGGCCTTACAGTCATAACCCAGGCCTTACAGTCATAACCCAGGCCTTACAGACATAACCCAGGCCTTACAGTCATAACCCAGGCCTTACAGTCATAACCCAGGCCTTACAGTCATAACCCAGGCCTTACAGTCATAACCCAGGCCTTACAGTCATAACCCAGGCCTTACAGACATAACCCAGGCCTTACAGACATAACCCAGGCCTTACAGTCATAACCCAGGCCTTACAGTCATAATCCTGGCCTTACAGTCATAACCCAGGCCTCACAGTCATAACCCAGACCTTACAGTCATAACCCAGGCCTTACAGTCATAACCCTGGCCTTACAGTCATAACCCAGGCCTTACAGTCATAACCCAGGCCTGCCTTACAGTCATAACCCAGGCCTTACAGACATAACCCAGGCCTGCCTTACAGTCATAACCCAGGCCTTACAGTCATAACCCAGGCCTTACAGTCATAACCCAGGCCTTACAGTCATAACCCAGGCCTTACAGTCATAACCCAGGCCTTACAGACATAACCCAGGCCTTACAGTCATAACCCAGGCCTTACAGACATAACCCAGGCCTTACAGTCATAACCCAGGCCTTACAGACATAACCCAGGCCTTACAGTCATAACCCAGACCTTACAGTCATAACCCAGGCCTTACAGACATAACCCAGGCCTTGCAGTCATAACCCTGGCCTTACAGTCATAACCCAGGCCTTACAGACATAACCCAGGCCTTACAGTCATAACCCAGGCCTTACAGTCATAACCCAGGCCTTACAGACATAACCCAGGCCTTGCAGTCATAACCCTGGCCTTACAGTCATAACCCAGGCCTTACAGACATAACCCAGGCCTTACAGACATAACCCAGCCCTTACAGTCATAACCCAGGCCTTACAGTCATAACCCAGGCCTTACAGACATAACCCAGGCCTTACAGACATAACCCAGCCCTTACAGTCATAACCCAGGCCTTACAGACATAACCCAGGCCTTACAGACATAACCCAGCCCTTACAGTCATAACCCAGGCCTTACAGACATAACCCAGGACTTACAGACATAACCCAGGCCTTACAGTCATAACCCAGGCCTTACAGACATAATCCAGGCCTTACAGACATAACCCAGGCCTTACAGTCATAACCCAGGCCTCACAGTCATAACCCAGAGTCATAAATGACTTTATGAACTTCCCAGACCTTACAGTCATAAACCAGGCATTTTCTCATTTTTGCACGTGTTCATAATTCCTTAGTATGACAGCCTGGCCAAAAATGATGACCACACTGTTTGATCATAATATTTGAAAAAAGGGTGAAGATGTAAATTTGTCTAGACGGCACTTCCTGTTGTCTTTTTGTCTCCAAAGTGATCATTCAACCAAAAAAATTATTTCTTTCTTTTTTTCTTTCTTTTTTTCTTTCTTTTTTTCTTTCTTTCTTTCTTTCTTTCTTTCTTTCTTTCTTTCTTTCTTTCTTTCTTTCTTTCTTTCTTTCTTTCTTTCTTTCTTTCTGTGTGTGTTTGGACTTTCATTGTATGGAAGGTAAAAACAAAACATCTTTTTGTTTGCCTTTTGATGATGTACATATCACATGCTTGACGAATCACAGATGAACTGCAGAAACTGAACAGACGGCTGTAGAAGGACAGATTAAATCTGATCACTGAGAGAGAGAAAGAAAGACAAGAGACGAAATGATACAATGACTGAATATTAGAATAATCTTTTTTTTTATTATTGTGCATCACCTTTATAATCCTAGTTGTGTCACCAGAGTTAATTTAACATGTCCTTATGAAAGTGATAAATATTATTACATACATAACTGTTATTACCACATCCAGCGTGAACAACAATCAATACATCAATACAACCTTTGAGTTTAGCATTAAATTAACATCAGAAATATTGCATATATATGTTTTTCTAGAATAAATAATTTAGAAAATACTGGTATGATACATAAATATGTCTGTTAAATATTATGTACCTAAGTGTGCTTATAAGATGAGGAATAATAACAGCTGCGGCTGTGTTTCGCTCTGTGTGTGTTATGATACATTTCATCCGTGCGTTTTTCCACCAGAAGTTTCTGATGCTGTGTCCTGTGAATATTTATCATTCTTGCAAGGTGTTTTACAGGTTTCATTATCATTGAAATACCTCATTCTTTTGTTCATCAAAACCTGTCAGCCAGCATGAAAGAGATTTTCCAAAGCATTGCGTTGGGTTTCAGCAGAGCGGTTGTGTTCATTTCACAAGAGATTCATGAGATAACAGTCTGGGTGTGAAACCTTATGAAGATTTTAATCATTTTTAAATCAACGTTTCCCTCTGTCAGGTCATAATAGATTTTATTTGAAAATGCGTGTTAATTATGTTTCTGTATATCTGGAGTATTTTAATCTATATGGAGTAGTTAGTTATGATCTTATGGTGATAACATTGAGAATAATAAAATAATGGCCCATGGAACATTTCGACTGATCCCTTCAAAGAAAAAGTAAAACCTCTTGCCATTTCAAAAAATAATCACAGGTAATTTTGGAACTTGTGTCTGATGATGTGGATTTCAGCAAAGCTTTAGACTTTACAAACCAGTCAAATATTTAAAATTGAAAACTATTGTACATACAGTAAGTGCACAATGCTGGGTTCTGACCTTCATCTATAAAGAAACATGCAGGAATATACAGATACAGAACTGAAATGGAATACATTTTCAGGATAGGATTATAAAAAATAATATGTTCGTTACTACTCATTAAGTAGCATCCGTAGCTTTCTGTGCAAGTCCTTCACTTGAGCAGACGTGGAAGAGACATTTAGACCAGTCTGAATCAGTTATGATGGGATACCGTGTAGTTATGGTCAGTCAAACCACGGAACCAGAAGTGACACAGCCACCAGGAGTAAAGCGGTCAGCACACTGACCTTCCTGCCGACTTCAGCTGAGGAATATACTGCGTTACAAAGAAAACAGAGCAGAATTTATCATTCAATGAAATTTGGAAATTTGCCTGAAGCTAGAAAAATGAAGCACAGCTAGAAGAAAACAAAACTAGAGGTCTTTCGTAATTCGTGGAAAGAGCACATGATCGCATACAGAAAGGCCGTAAAAACTGCTAGATCTGCTTATTTCTCGACTCTCTTGGAAGACAACAAACACAACCCTAGGTATTTATTCGATACAGTGGCTAAATTAACCAAAAATAAAGCTTCAACTTCTGATGTTTGTAAACAGCACAGCAGTAATGACTTTATGAACTTCTTTACATGTAAGATTGATAATATTAGGAAGAAAATTATAACCATGCAGCCGTCTACTACAGCATCACATCAGACAGATCTAATCTGACCTCTGAGCATTCAGCATTTCTCCATTCTGTCTCCTGATGGAGTTTTGGTTCTTGTCACTGTCACCTCTGTCGCCTTTAGCTTTTGGCTTGCTCAGTTGGAGACACTAAAGATTCAACTAAACTACTGATCTGCCCACATTGTCCCTGTATGATGATTGAAATGAGCTGATGATCACGTTTTCTCCAGAGCAGATGTACGTCCGAATCAAATTCTGTTGCATTATTTTCCTGTTTAACACTGTGAAGCTGCTTTGGAACAATCGGCATTGTAAAAAGCACTATATAAATAAAGCTGACATGACTTTTATGGACTTCAAAAATTAACCAACAAGTCACTGCCATTACAACGCTTGGAAGTGCCAGGACATTTATTAATATAACTCTGACTGTGTTTGTCTGAAAGAAGAATGTCATACACACCTAAGATGATTTGAGAGTGGGGTATAGTTAATCATGGGGTAATTTTCATTGTTGGGTGAACTATCCCTTTAAGTATTAAATGATATTCAGGATGAAATGTAGGGCAGTAAAAAGTACAATATTATGCTGTTTGGCCCTCCATATGTGCACATTAGCATTCTCTCTCTGGAGGGGATATTTGTTTTAATGACCCTATAAATTGGATTAAGCCATCAAAATATGAGGAAAATATTTTTAAAAAATATGAATGGAAGAACGAAATGTTAAACTTGGTTATGGTATTTGACAAAATTATTTGGCAAAACTACAGCTACAAGTTTTAATTTACTATAACAACCAAACGCTCACAGGTAAAAACATACATTGACCACAACATAATATTAATATTTTGTTGGTGTTCCTCATTTCTGTGTATGACAGCCTGGACAAAAATGATGTCCACACAATTTGCCATATTTCATTGTGTTATTATCGCACATGAACCGATTGATTCCAAGCACATCTACACTATGGGACTGCAAATTCTTTAACAAATGTGTAATAATATTCGAATAAAGGGATCACTTTTGGCCACTCCGGTAGGAGTTTTTATTCCTGTCTGATAATAAAACTGTGCCTCTTATTGGCAATTAATACAAGCTCTAAATATTGCTTATTGATAGTTAGTAAGGTAGTTTTTAAGTTGGGTCACTCTAAAAAATGCTGAGTTGTTTCGACATAAATTTGGGTCAAATATGGACAAACATTACATTTTTAAATACAATTGTTATCAGTTGGGTTTGTCCATATTTGATCCAAATTTGGGTTGAAACAACCCAGCATTTAGAGTGTAGGATTAAGGGATGTAGAATAAGGCATTAATATGTGCTTTTTAAGTGCTAATAAACAGACAATATTATAGTAATATGCATGATAATAAGCAACTAGTTCATAGTGAACATTTGGACGCTAAACTAAAGGGTTACCAAATGTTCTTCAAATCAGAGCCTAATTTTTGTTTGTGAAAATGTGGAATTGGGCTTGGACACTAGGAAAAAACTGTACTCTACCCTTCATTGATATGAGTTCAGTAATCAAATGCTCATCTGAGTAAAAGCTTAAAGTGCAACACTTACCTGTACCGTTTATAATGATTTTATCCGTGAAGATCTGGAAGGGTAGTGTGTTGTTTTTGGCTGCTCGAACTATAGTGTTCACTATCTGGCTGTCTTTAGGTAGGAGGGTGTTCGCCGCAAATGTGAGGTCCATGGAGTTTCGGATCGTGGACACACTCCTTGTTTTTACATTGGCATCACTGGACAAAGTCAAAATTCATCCATTAAAACTGAGCATTATGTTAAATCAAAAGCTATATTTGAGAACACACCAGCATATGCTTACCTGAAGCTTGTTATGGTTATGATGCTGAAGGATGCAGGGTAATCAGCAAAGAAAAACGGCTCAAGCTGCAAAACAAGAGTCGCTTCGTTTAGACTTAATTGGCAAAAGCACGTTTCCCCAAATAGTGAGACGCGTCACACTTACCCCTGTTTTCATCATGCTTGCCCTATCCTGAAACGCAGCTGAACTTGTGTTTGAAAGAGCAGCCACAAAGGTTCCATCGGTCAGGATTATCACTGGAATTTTCTGCAGTGATCCTACAAAAATGATTTAAAAAAGTATCACAACTGCACAGAATTTTCTCTGCAATTTTCGTAGAAAGAGGGCACATCAGACCACTCACTGATAACAGCAATAGAGTTGACATTAACAGAAAGGGTGAAGGTTGAGTTTGGAGCTGTAGCTGCTTCTTTCAGAGTCTCCACTATGTCAGTGTTGCTGGGGATGGGTTCGGTGGACGTTTGATTAAACACTAACTCAACCTGGGCCTGCACATTTTTATCTTCTCGGGTTTTGCTAACAGCTCTGTAATGAAAAACGACACAACATAAATGCTTAGGAAAGCAAAATAAATCTACCCATATTTTGTACTGTGTTGACAGTAATGAGTATGGTAATATTAATAAAAATTTGTTTTTCTAGTCAAGTTTAGGTGTTTAGCTCAAACAGTTTTACATTGAATGCAATTTGTTTGGGATAAAAGTGTTTGTCTAATGCATAAATATAAGTTATTATGACATTCACACAATCTGTCTGACACTGAGAGCATGATGGAGTGCAAATTTAAAAAAGAAATATTTCAAGCAAACTATTAACTTACAGGAAAGCAAGCACGATGGTCCTGATGAAACGATCTCCATACTTTTGTTTGTAGACTTCATTAAACTGTAAAAACAGTGAGTCAGTTTTAGGCATGTTTCTTAATATTCTATGAAAATGAAACCTTGACCCTACAGAAGATAAGTGGTTTTGATGAATGGATGGATGTTCTGCAGTTTGAAACTTACCGCACTCTCTACCTTTCTGGCTAGGGTCTTAAATTCTGGGCTTTCTGGGATTGTAAGCTCTATAACAAATATCTCAATAATGTCAATCTGGATGGCCACTGTTGGCAGAGGACGTGCTGGTACTGTGGTGGTGGTTGGCAATGTTGTTGTAGTTATTTTTGGTTTGGCTGTAGTTGTAGTAGGTTTTGTGGTTGTAGTTGTAGTAGGACTGGTTGTAGTTGTGGTTGTATTTATAGTAGGACTGGTTGTAGTTGTGGCTGTAGTTGTAGTAGGTTTTGTGGTTGTAGTTGTAGTAGGACTGGTTGTGGTTGTGGTTGTATTTATAGTAGGACTGGTTGTAGTTGTGGTTGTAGTTGTAGTAGGTTTTGTGGTTGTAGTTGTAGTAGGACTGGTTGTGGTTGTGGTTGTATTTATAGTAGGACTGGTTGTAGTTGTGGTTGTAGTTGTAGTAGGACTTGTTGTTGTCGTGGCTGTTGGCGTTTGAGTTGTAGTCGTGTCGTTTGGCACTGTTGTGTGTTTGGATTATTTGAAGAATATAGTTACATAAAATTAACAGTTGAGAAAACAATTAAACTCCAGCAAGATTAATAAAACAAATAGTGTATAAACAACATCTATAGTTTACTACTAATAAAGAGTAATACGGAAAGCATTCTAAATAGTTTTGAATGACACTTAATTGATGATTTTGCTTCTTTGACTTACCTTCTACACTGATGATTTTAAGAGTGGTGTTACTATTTAAAATAGTAGTTGTTATCTCCGTAACATTGGGTGCGCTTCCAAATGTTGCATTCATATCAGTGATAATTGATCCAGCACTACAGAAGAGACGGGGAAGAGAAAGGGTCATTATCATTGAAAAAAATAAAACAATAAGACTCTGTACAGAAACTCTCAGCACATTTGGTGAAGTGTTCATGCAGCTATTTTTGGTTTGCTGTAGTTTTCGTGTGGTATTATACTGTCTGTTATCTATTATAAGTCTGTCAGATGCCCTTATTAACAAAATATAGATGATTCACAAACATTTCACAGTAAATACTAATAACAGCCTTAATATACCAGTAGAATTTTAGATTTAAAATTTCCCTTTGAAAGTTTTGGAATAATTGATCTCATCTCAGCATCATTGAGTCCGTCTGGGATCATAAGAAGAGAAAGATGCAGTTGAGACTAAAGCTGACATCCACAGAACTGTGGAAGCCTTTCCAAGATGCTGGATCAACCTGCCAGCAAACTACTGTACTGTTTAAATGTCTCTTATGCAAATCAAGTCAGTGTTTGGTGTGACCACACTTGGCCTTCAAAACTTCAAGCTCATTAGATGTACACCGTTTTTAAGGTAGGTTGCATGTAGGTTGTTCCAAGCGTCTTGGAGAAGTTGCCATAGTTCTTTTATGAATTTAGGGTTTAGCCTCAGTTGCTTCTGTGTCTTCCATGTAATTCTAGCCTGGATGCCAGCCGAATTTAGCCCCGCCCACAAAATGTTTTGCTCGGGCAATTCGGTCTGGACTCGCTCCATAGAGGAGGAATTATGCCCGAACAGAAACTGTTCGGACCAATGAAATTGTCAGGGCGGGCTTTAGACGATGATGGACAGATGATCAACAGTAACGTAATCATCCACGTCATCGAAGGCTCTTGGGTTGAATTTGCTCTTATCCTAAACGGAGAACTTGTTCGTATATGCGTTCACCTTTACTATTTCTCTCAGAAACGATGATCGTGTTGGTAAGTACTCTGTGTATCCTTAAATTATTTTATTACTGCCAAAGATCGTTTACACTCATGTTTTTCTTGTAACGTTACTTAATCATGCGTGCATGCAGACAGGGTTTCCAAGTGTTTTTGCAATGTCGCGCACAATTGCTACTCAAAACGTTTGGTTGGCAAAATATGTTATTTTGGCAAGGTTGCCTGCTAAAATTTCGCATTCCTGGGTTTATATAATCACATAATTGGGGTCACTTCAACCCGCGGACATGGAGAAAAACACGGACTTGGTAACAGTGCAGTTGGGTTCTGTTGACATTTGACAACTAACGTTACGCGTCGCTCCGTTGCTCTGATTGGTTGTGGGTCTATCCAATTGAGGTCTTTCCTGGCTCGGTTGAAACACGCCCCATAATCAAAGCTCAATGGAGCGGTACCAGACTCATATTCTGACTAGAATTGAGTATGGCCACGCCAGGCTAATGTAATTCCAGACTGACTCAATAATAGTGGGATCAGATCCCTGTGTGGTTCACACCTTCTGTTAAAACACTAAATATCTCTGATTTGTAATAGGAATGTTTGGAAATCTAAAATTGTTAATTCCAACTTGTACACTAGTAAAACAAATATATTTATAACTGTCTAGACTTTTTTCTGAAACAAAAGACAACAAATATTTTCTTCTTATAAGGAAAGAAATACCCACCGGAACGAAAAAATATCCAATCGAATGAAGTTACTGAATTTCTTTTTAAATATTGGCTCAATCTGTGGAAAACAGTTTCACAATGTCAGATTCAACATTTAGTTATCAATAACAAATTCTAACCACAGTCAAAACCTATAGCATACCACGTACCTCATCATTAACTCGCTTTTTTCTGGCATTAAAGGCATCAGAAGATGTATTTGACAGTTGTGGATCAAAAGTTTCATCGCTGTAAAACCTAACATGAACTGTAGAGGTTGGTGTTTCAGTTGTTGTAGCTTTAGTAGTTGTAGTGGCTGTTGATGTTTCAGTGGTTGTAGGTTCAGTAGTTGTAGTGGTTGTATTTATAGTAGGAGTTGTTGTAGGTTCAGTAGTTGTAGTGGCTGTTGGTGTTTCAGTTGTTGTAGGTTCAGTAGTTGTAGTGTCTGTTGATGTTTGAGTTGTTGTAGGTTCAGTAGTTGTAGTGTCTGTTGATGTTTGAGTTGTTGTAGGTTTAGCCGTTGTAGTGGCTGTTGATGTTTGAGTTGTTGTAGGCTCAGTAGTTGTAGATGCTGTTGATGTTTGAGTTGTTGTAGGTTCAGTTGTAGTGGCTGTTGATGTTTGAGTTGTTGTTGGTTCAGCAGTTGTAGTGACTGTTGATGTTTGAGTTGCTGTAGGTTCAGCAGTTGTAGTGGCTGTTGATGTTTGAGTTGTTGTTGGTTCAGCAGTTGTAGTGGCTGTTGATGTTTGAGTTGTTGGAGGTTCAGTAGTTGTAGTGGCTGTTGATGTTTGAGTTGTTGTAGGTTCAGCAGTTGTAGATGCTGTTGATGTTTGAGTTGTTGTAGGTTCAGTAGTTGTAGTGGCTGTTGATGTTTGAGTTGTTGTAGGTTTAGCGGTTGTAGTGGCTGTTGACGTCTGAGTTGTTGTAGGTTCAGTAGTTGTGGCTGTTGATGTTTGAGTTGTTGTAGGTTCAGTAGTTGTAGTGGCTGTTGATGTTTGAGTTGTTGTAGGTTCAGTAGTTGTGGCTGTTGATGTTTGAGTTGTTGTAGGTTCAGTAGTTGTAGTGACTGTTGATGTTTGAGTTGTTGTAGGTTCAGCAGTTGTAGTGGCTGTTGATGTTTGAGTTGTTGTAGGTTCAGCAGTTGTAGTGGCTGTTGATGTTTCAGTTGTTGTAGGTACAGTAGTTGTAGTGGCTATTGATGTTTGAGTTGTTGTTGGTACAGTAGTTGTAGTGTCTGTTGATGTTTGAGTTGTTGTAGGTTCAGCAGTTGTAGTGGCTGTTGATGTTTGAGTTGTTGTAGGTACAGCAGTTGTAGTGGCTGTTGATGTTTGAGTTGTTGTAGGTTCAGCAGTTGTAGTGGCTGTTGATGTTTGAGTTGTTGTAGGTTCAGCAGTTGTAGTGGCTGTTGATGTTTGAGTTGTTGTAGGTACAGTAGTTGTAGTGGCTGTTGATGTTTGAGTTGTTGTTGGTACAGTAGTTGTAGTGTCTGTTGATGTTTGAGTTGTTGTAGGTTCAGCAGTTGTAGTGGCTGTTGATGTTTGAGTTGTTGTTGGTTCAGAAGTTGTAGTGGCTGTTGATGTTTGAGTTGTTGTTGGTTCAGTAGTTGTAGTGGCTTGTGATGTTTGAGTTGTTGTAGGTTCAGTTGTTGTAGTGGTTGTTGATGTTTGAGTTGTTGTAGGTTCAGTACTTGTAGAGGCTGTTGATGTTTGAGTTGTTGTAGGTTCAGTACTTGTAGAGGCTGTTGATGTTTGAGTTGTTGTAGGTTCAGCAGTTGTAGTGGCTGTGGATGTTTCAGTTGTTGTAGGTTCAGTAGTTGTATTGGCCGTTGATGTTTGAGTTGTTGTTGGTTCAGTAGTTGTAGAGACTGTTGATGTTTGAGTTGTTGTAGGTTCAGTACTTGTAGAGGCTGTTGATGTTTGAGTTGTTGTAGGTTCAGTACTTGTAGAGGCTGTTGATGTTTGAGTTGTTGTAGGTTCAGTACTTGTAGAGGCTGTTGATGTTTGAGTTGTTGTAGGTTCAGTAGTTGTAGTGGCTGTTGATGTTTCAGTTGTTGTAGGTTCAGTAGTTGTATTGGCCGTTGATGTTTGAGTTGTTGTTGGTTCAGCAGTTGTATTGGCTGTTGATGTTTGAGTTGTTGTAGGTTCAGTAGTTGTAGTGGCTGTTGATGTTTGAGTTGTTGTATGTTCAGTAGTTGTAGTGGCTGTTGATGTTTGAGTTGTTGTAGGTTCAATAGTTGTAGTGGCTGTTGACGTTTGAGTTGTTGTAGGTTCAGTAGTTGTACTGGCTGTTGATGTTTGAGTTGTTGTAGGTTCAGTAGTTGTAGTGTCTGTTGATGTTTGAGTTGTTGTAGGTTCAGCACTTGTAGTGACTGTTGATGTTTGAGTTGTTGTAGGTTCAGTAGTTGTAGTGGCTGTTGATGTTTGAGTTGCTGTAGGTTCAGCACTTGTAGTGACTGTTGATGTTTGAGTTGTTGTAGGTTCAGTAGTTGTAGTGGCTGTTGATGTTTGAGTTGTAGGTTCAGTAGTTGTAGATGCTGTTGATGTTTGAGTTGTTGTAGGTTCAGTAGTTGTAGTGGCTGTTGATGTTTGAGTTGTTGTAGGTTCAGTAGTTGTAGTGTCTGTTGATGTTTGAGTTGTTGTAGGTTCAGCAGTTGTAGTGGCTGTTGATGTTTGAGTTGTTGTTGGTTCAGTAGTTGTAGAGCCTGTTGATGTTTGAGTTGTTGTAGGTTCAGTAGTTGTAGTGTCTGTTGATGTTTGAGTTGTTGTAGGTTCAGTAGTTGTAGTGTCTGTTGATGTTTGAGTTGTTGTAGGTTCAGTAGTTGTAGAGCCTGTTGATGTTTGAGTTGTTGTAGATTCAGTAGTTGTAGTGTCTGTTGATGTTTGAGTTGTTGTAGGTTCAGTAGTTGTAGTGGCTGTTGATGTTTCAGTTGTTGTAGGTTCAGCAGTTGTAGTGTCTGTTGATGTTTGAGTTGTTGTAGGTTCAGCAGTTGTAGTGGCTGTTGATGTTTCAGTTGTTGTAGGTTCAGCAGTTGTAGTGGCTGTTGATGTTTCAGTTGTTGTAGGTTCAGTAGTTGTAGTGTCTGTTGATGTTTGAGTTGTTGTAGGTTCAGTAGTTGTAGTGTCTGTTGATGTTTGAGTTGTTGTAGGTTCAGCAGTTGTAGTGGCTGTTGATGTTTGAGTTGTTGTAGGTTCAGCAGTTGTAGTCGTGTCGTTTGGCACTGTTTTGTGTTTGGATTATTTGAAGAATATAGTTACATATAATTAATAGTTGAGAAAACTGTTAAACTCCAGCAAGATTAATCAAACAAATAGTGTATAAACAACAACTATAGTTTATCAATAATAAAGAGTAATACAGAAAGCATTGTAAATAGTTTTGAATGACACTGAATTGATGATTTTGCTTCTTTGACTTACCTTCTACACTGAGGATGTTAAGAGTGGTGTTACTATTTAAAATAGTAGTTGTTATATCTGCAACATTGGCTGCACTACTAAATATTGCATCCATATTAGTGACGATTGATCCAGCACTACAGAAGAGACGGGGAAGAGAAAGGGTCATTGTCATTTAAAAAAATAAAACAATAAGACTCTGTACAGAAACTCTCAGCGCATTTGGTGAAGTGTTCATGCAGCTATTTTTGGTTTGCTGTAGTTTTCGTGTGGTATTATACAAGTCTGTCAGATGCCCTTATTAACAAAATATAGATGATTCACAAACATTTGACAGTAAATAACAATAACAGCCTTAATATACCAGTAGAATTTTAGATTTACAAATTCCCTTTGCAAATGTTGGAATAATTGATCTCATCTCAGCATCATTGACTCCGTCTGGGTTTACATGAAGAGAAAGATGCAGTTGAGACTAAAGCTGACATCCACAGAACTGTGGAAGCCTTTCCAAGATGCTGGAACAACCTGCCAGCAAACTACTGTACTGTTTAAATGTCTCTTATGCAAATCAAGTCAGTGTTTGGTGTGACCACACTTGGCCTTCAAAGCTTCAAGCTCATTAGATGTACACTGTTTTTAAGGTAGGTTGCATGTAGGTTGTTCCAAGCGTCTTGGAGAAGTTGCCATAGTTCTTTTATGATTTTAGGGTTTAGCCTCAGTTGCTTCTGTGTTTTCCAAGTAGTTCCAGACTGACTCAATAATAGTGGGATCAGATCCCTGTGTGGTTCAGACCTTTTGTTAAAACACTCCTTGTTCATACAAAAATATCACTGATTTGTAATAGGAATGTTTGGAAATCTAAAATTGTAATTTCCAACTTGTACACTAGTAAAACAAATATATTTATAACTGTCTAGACTTTTTTCTGAAACAAAAGACAACAAATATTTTCTTCTTATAAGGAAAGAAATACCCACCGGAACGAAAAACCGTCCAATCGAATGAAGTTACTGAATTTCTTTTTAAATATTGGCTCAATCTGTGGAAAACAGTTTCACAATGTCAGATTCAACATTTAGTTATCAATTACAAATTCTAACCACAGTCAAAAACCTACAGCATGAACAACATTTGGTGGTCATACATTTGTTTTCACATTATATGCAGATATAGTGATTCCACATTTCAGTGCATATTAAAGTTTACTGTAACAGCCCTTAGTTCTTGCCAACTGTGGACTTTTGTATTTTCACCTATAGTTTCTGTTGTTATTATTAAAATAGCAGTGTAGTGATATTTACACCAGTGCACAAATAAAACTGCAGTGGTGTAAAAATAACATACATTATTGTCTATGTGGGGTGCAAATAGTTTGCACTAATATTTACATTAGGTTGCAGAAGAAAATGCTTCGTACATTAAAATGCAAATGATTTGTTACTATTTAACTTGCTGAGCAAATTGCATATGCATTCAAACAATGTCGCACAACGTACCTCATCTTTAACTCGCTTTTTTCTGGCATTAAAGGCATCAGAAGATGTATTTGACAGTTCTGGATCAAAAGATTCATTGCTGTAAAACCTAACATTAACTGTAATTGTTGGTGTTTCAGTTGTTGTAGGTTCAGTTGTTGTAGTGGCTGTTGATGTTTGAGTTGTTGTAGGTTCAGTAGTTGTAGTGGCTGTTGATGTTTCAGTTGTTGTAGGTTCAGTAGATGTAGTGGCTGTTGATGTTTGAGTTGTTGTAGGTTCAGTAGTTGTAGTGGCTGTTGATGTCTCAGTTGTTGTAGGTTCAGCAGTTGTAGTGGCTGTTGATGTTTCAGTTGTTGTAGGTTCAGTAGATGTAGTGGCTGTTGATGTTTGAGTTGTTGTAGGTTCAGTAGTTGTAGTTGCTGTTGATGTTTCAGTTGTTGTAGGTTCAGCAGTTGTACTGGCTGTTGATGTTTGAGTTGTTGTTGGTTCAGCAGTTGTAGTGACTGTTGATGTTTCAGTTGTTGTAGGTTCAGCAGTTGTAGTGGCTGTTGAGGTTTCAGTTGTTGTAGGTTCAGCAGTTGTAGTGGCTGTTGGTGTTTGAGTTGTTGTAGGTTCAGCAGTTGTAGATGCTGTTGATGTTTCAGTTGTTGTAGGTTTAGCAGTTGTAGATGCTGTTGATGTTTCAGTTGTTGTAGGTTCAGCAGTTGTAGTGGCTGTTGATGTTTGAGTTGTTGTAGGTTCAGTAGTTGTAGTGGCTGTTGATGTTTCAGTTGTTGTAGGTTCAGTAGTTGTAGTGGCTGTTGATGTTTGAGTTGTTGTAGGTTCAGTAGTTGTGGCTGTTGATGTTTCAGTTGTTGTAGGTTCAGCAGTTGTAGTGGCTGTTGATGTTTCAGTTGTTGTAGGTTCAGTAGTTGTAGTGGCTGTTGATGTTTCAGTTGTTGTAGGTTCAGTAGTTGTAGTTGCTGTTGATGTTTCAGTTGTTGTAGGTTCAGTAGTTGTAGTGGCTGTTGATGTTTCAGTTGTTGTAGGTTCAGTAGTTGTAGTTGCTGTTGATGTTTCAGTTGTTGTAGGTTCAGTAGTTGTAGTGGCTGTTGATGTTTCAGTTGTTGTAGGTTCAGTAGTTGTAGTGGCTGTTGATGTCTCAGTTGTTGTAGGTTCAGCAGTTGTAGTAGCTGTTGATGTTTCAGTTGTTGTAGGTTCAGTAGTTGTAGTGGCTGTTGATGTTTCAGTTGTTGTAGGTTCAGTAGTTGTAGTGGCTGTTGATGTTTCAGTTGTTGTTGGTTCAGCAGTTGTAGTGGCTGTTGATGTTTCAGTTGTTGTAGGTTCAGTAGTTGTAGTGGCTGTTGATGTTTCAGTTGTTGTAGGTTCAGTAGTTGTAGTGGCTGTTGATGTTTCAGTTGTTGTAGGTTCAGCAGTTGTAGTGGCTGTTGATGTTTCAGTTGTTGTAGGTTCAGTAGTTGTAATGGCTGTTGATGTTTGAGTTGTTGTAGGTTCAGTAGTTGTAGTGGCTGTTGATGTTTCAGTTGTTGTTGGTTCAGCAGTTGTAGTGTCTGTTGATGTTTCAGTTGTTGTAGGTTCAGTAGTTGTAGTGTCTGTTGATTTTTCAGTTGTAGGTTCAGTAGTTGTAGTGGCTGTTGATGTTTCAGTTGTTGTAGGTTCAGTAGTTGTAGTGGCTGTGGATGTTTCAGTTGTTGTAGGTTCAGTAGTTGTAATGGCTGTTGATGTTTGAGTTGTTGTAGGTTCAGTAGTTGTAGTGGCTGTTGATGTTTCAGTTGTTGTAGGTTCAGTAGTTGTAGTGGCTGTTGATGTTTGAGTTGTTGTTGGTTCAGTAGTTGTAGTGGCTGTTGATGTTTCAGTTGTTGTAGGTTCAGCAGTTGTAGTGGCTGTTGATGTTTCAGTTGTTGTAGGTTCAGTAGTTGTAGTGTCTGGTGATGTCTCAGTTGTTGTAGGTTCAGTAGTTGTTGTGGCTGTTGATGTTTCAGTTGTTGTAGGTTCAGCAGTTGTAGTGGCTGTTGATGTTTCACTTGTTGTAGGTTCAGTAGTTGTAGTGTCTGTTGATGTTTCAGTTGTTGTAGGTTCAGTAGTTGTAGTGTCTGTTGATGTTTCAGTTGTTGTAGGTTTAGTTGTTGTAGTGGCTGTTGATGTCTCAGTTGTTGTAGGTTCAGTAGTTGTAGTGTCTGTTGATGTTTCAGTTGTTGTAGGTTTAGTTGTTGTAGAGTCTGTTGATGTTTCAGTTGTTGTAGGTTCAGTAGTTGTAGTGTCTGTTGATGTTTCAGTTGTTGTAGGTTTAGTTGTTGTTGTGTCTGTTGATGTTTCAGTTGTTGTAGGTTCAGTAGTTGTAGTGGCTATTGATGTTTCAGTTGTTGTAGGTTTAGTTGTTGTAGTGGCTGTTGATGTTTGAGTTGTTGTAGGTTCAGTAGTTGTAGTGGCTGTTGATGTTTGAGTTGTTGTAGGTTCAGTAGTTGTAGTGGCTGTTGATGTCTCAGTTGTTGTAGGTTCAGTAGTTGTAGTGGCTGTTGATGTTTCAGTTGTTGTAGGTTCAGTAGTTGTAGTGGCTGTTGACGTTTGAGTTGTTGTAGGTTCAGTAGTTGTAGTGGCTGTTGATGTTTCAGTTGTTGTAGGTTCAGTAGTTGTAGTGGCTGTTGACGTTTGAGTTGTTGTAGGTTCAGTAGTTGTAGTGGCTGTTGATGTTTCAGTTGTTGTAGGTTCAGCAGTTGTAGTGGCTGTTGATGTTTCAGTTGTTGTAGGTTCAGTAGTTGTAGTGGCTGTTGATGTCTCAGTTGTTGTAGGTTCAGTAGTTGTAGTGGCTGTTGATGTTTCAGTTGTTGTAGGTTCAGTAGTTGTAGTGTCTGTTGATGTTTGAGTTGTTGTAGGTTCAGCAGTTGTAGTGTCTGTTGATGTTTGAGTTGTTGTCGGTTCAGCAGTTGTAGTCGTGTCGTTTGGCACTGTTTTGTGTTTGGATTATATGAAGAATATAGTTACATATAATTAATAGTTGAGAAAACTGTTAAACTCCAGCAAGATTAATCAAACAAATAGTGTATAAACAACAACTATAGTTTATCAATAATAAAGAGTAATACAGAAAGCATTCTGAATAGTTTTGAATGACACTTAATTGATGATTTTGGTTCTTTGACTTACCTTCTACACTGAGGATGTTAAGAGTGGTGTTACTATTTAAAATAGTAGTTGTTATCTCTGCAACATTGGCTGCACTACTAAATATTGCATCCATATCAGTGATAATTGATCCAGCACTACAGAAGAGACGGGGAAGAGAAAGGGTCATTGTCATTTAAAAAAATAAAACAATAAGACTCTGTACAGAAACTCTCAGCACATTTGGTGAAGTGTTCATGCAGCTATTTTTGGTTTGCTGTAGTTTTCGTGTGGTATTATACAAGTCTGTCAGATGCCCTTATTAACAAAATATAGATGATTCACAAACATTTGACAGTAAATAATAATAACAGCCTTAATACACCAGTAGAATTTTAGATTAACAAATTCCCTTTTGCAAGTTTTGGAATAATTAATCTCATCTCAGCATCATTGAGTCCATCAGGGATTACATGAAGAGAAAGATGCAGTTGAGACTAAAGCTGACATCCACAGAACTGTGGAAGCCTTTCCAAGATGCTGGATCAACCTGCCAGCAAACTACTGTACTGTTTAAATGTCTCTTATGCAAATCAAGTCAGTGTTTGGTGTGACCACACTTGGCCTTCAAAACTTCAAGCTCATTAGATGTACACTGTTTTTAAGGTAGGTTGCATGTAGGTTGTTCCAAGCGTCTTGGAGAAGTTGCCATAGTTCTTTTATGAATTTAGGGTTTAGCCTCAGTTGCTTCTGTGTCTTCCAAGTAGTTCCAGACTGACTCAATAATAGTGGGATCAGATCCCTGTGTGGTTCACACCTTCTGTTAAAACACTCCTTGTTCATACAAAAATATCACTGATTTGTAATAGGAATGTTTGGAAATCTAAAATTGTTATTTCCAACTTGTACACTAGTAAAACAAATATATTTATAACTGTCTAGACTTTTGTCTGAAACAAAAGACAACAAATATTTTCTTCTTATAAGGAAAGAAATACCCACCGGAACGAAAAACCGTCCAATCGAATGAAGTTACTGAATTTCTTTTTAAATATTGGCTCAATCTGTGGAAAACAGTTTCACAATGTCAGATTCAACATTTAGTTATCAATTACAAATTCTAACCACAGTCAAAAACCTACAGCATGAACAACATTTGGTGGTCATACATTTGTTTTCACATTATATGCAGATATAGTGATTCCAAATTTCAGTGCATATTAAAGTTTACTGTAACAGCCCTTAGTTCTTGCCAACTGTGGACTTTTGTATTTTCACCTATAGTTTCTGTTGTTATTATTAAAATAGCAGTGTAGTGATATTTACATCAGTGCACAAATAAAACTGCAGTGGTGTAAAAATAACATACATTATTGTCTATGTGGGGTGCAAATAGTTTGCACTAATATTTACATTAGGTTGCAGAAGAAAATGCTTCGTACATTAAAATGCAAATGATTTGTTACTATTTAACTTGCTGAGCAAATTGCATATGCATTCAAACAATGTCGCACAACGTACCTCATCTTTAACTCGCTTTTTTCTGGCATTAAAGGCATCAGAAGATGTATTTGACAGTTCTGGATCAAAATTTTCATTGCTGTGAAACCTAACATTAACTGTAGATGTTGGTGTTTGAGTTGTTGTAGGTTTAGTTGTTGTAGTGGCTGTTGATGTTTGAGTTGTTGTAGGTTCAGCAGTTGTAGTGTCTGTTGATGTTTTAGTTGTTGTATGTTCAGTAGTTGTAGTGACTGTGGATGTTTCAGTTGTTGTAGGTTCAGCAGTTGTAGTGTCTGTTGATGTTTCAGTTGTTGTAGGTTTAGTTGTTGTAGTGGCTGTTGATGTTTCAGTTGTTGTAGGTTCAGCAGTTGTAGTGTCTGTTGATGTTTCAGTTGTTGTAGGTTTAGTTGTTGTAGTGGCTGTTGATGTTTCAGTTGTTGTAGGTTCAGCAGTTGTAGTGGCTGTTGATGTTTCAGTTGTTGTAGGTTCAGCAGTTGTAGTGTCTGTTGATGTTTGAGTTGTTGTAGGTTCAGTAGTTGTAGTGTCTGTTGATGTTTCAGTTGTTGTAGGTTCAGCAGTTGTAGTGGCTGTGGATGTTTCAGTTGTTGTAGGTTCAGCAGTTGTAGTGGCTGTTGATGTTTCAGTTGTTGTAGGTTCAGCAGTTGTAGTGGCTGTTGATGTTTCAGTTGTTGTAGGTTCAGCAGTTGTAATGGCTGTTGATGTTTCAGTTGTTGTAGGTTCAGCAGTTGTAGTGTCTGTTGATGTTTGAGTTGTTGTAGGTTCAGTAGTTGTAGTGGCTGTTGATGTTTGAGTTGTTGTAGGTTCAGCAGTTGTAATGGCTGTTGATGTTTCAGTTGTTGTAGGTTCAGTAGTTGTAGTGGCTGTTGATGTTTGAGTTGTTGTAGGTTCAGTAGTTGTAGTGGCTGTTGATGTTTGAGTTGTTGTAGGTTCAGCAGTTGTAGTGGCTGTTGATGTTTCAGTTGTTGTAGGTTCAGCAGTTGTAGTGGCTGTTGATGTTTCAGTTGTTGTAGGTTCAGCAGTTGTAATGGCTGTTGATGTTTCAGTTGTTGTAGGTTCAGTAGTTGTAGTGTCTGTTGATGTTTCAGTTGTTGTAGGTTCAGCAGTTGTAGTGGCTGTTGATGTTTCAGTTGTTGTAGGTTCAGCAGTTGTAGTGGCTGTTGATGTTTCACTTGTTGTAGGTTCAGTAGTTGTAGTGTCTGTTGATGTTTCAGTTGTTGTAGGTTTAGTTGTTGTAGTGGCTGTTGATGTCTCAGTTGTTGTATGTTCAGTAGTTGTAGTGTCTGTTGATGTTTGAGTTGTTGTTGGTTCAGCAGTTGTAGTGTCTGTTGATGTTTCAGTTGTTGTAGGTTCAGTAGTTGTAGTGGCTGTTGATGTTTGAGTTGTTGTAGGTTCAGTAGTTGTAGTGTCTGTTGATGTTTCAGTTGTTGTAGGTTTAGTTGTTGTAGTGTCTGTTGATGTTTGAGTTGTTGTTGGTTCAGCAGTTGTAGTGTCTGTTGATGTTTCAGTTGTTGTAGGTTCAGTAGTTGTAGTGGCTGTTGACGTTTGAGTTGTTGTAGGTTCAGTAGTTGTAGTGTCTGTTGATGTTTGAGTTGTTGTAGGTTCAGCAGTTGTAGTGGCTGTTGATGTTTGAGTTGTTGTTGGTACAGTAGTTGTAGTGTCTGTTGATGTTTGAGTTGTTGTAGGTTCAGCAGTTGTAGTGTCTGTTGATGTTTGAGTTGTTGTAGGTTCAGCAGTTGTAGTGTCTGTTGATGTTTGAGTTGTTGTAGGTTCATTAGTTGTAGTGTCTGTTGATGTTTGAGTTGTTGTCGGTTCAGCAGTTGTAGTCGTGTCGTTTGGCACTGTTTTGTGTTTGGATTATTTGAAGAATATAGTTACATATAATTAATAGTTGAGAAAACTGTTAAACTCCAGCAAGATTAATCAAACAAATAGTGTATAAACAACAACTATAGTTTATCAATAATAAAGAGTAATACAGAAAGCATTCTGAATAGTTTTGAATGACACTTAATTGATGATTTTGCTTCTTTGACTTACCTTCTACACTGAGGATGTTAAGAGTGGTGTTACTATTTAAAATAGTAGTTGTTATCTCTGCAACATTGGCTGCACTACTAAATATTGCATCCATATTAGTGACGATTGATCCAGCACTACAGAAGAGACGGGGAAGAGAAAGGGTCATTGTCATTTAAAAAAATAAAATAATAAGACTCTGTACAGAAACTCTCAGCACATTTGGTGAAGTGTTCATGCAGCTATTTTTGGTTTGCTGTAGTTTTCGTGTGGTATTATACAAGTCTGTCAGATGCCCTTATTAACAAAATATAGATGATTCACAAACATTTGACAGTAAATAATAATAACAGCCTTAATACACCAGTAGAATTTTAGATTAACAAATTCCCTTTTGCAAGTTTTGGAATAATTAATCTCATCTCAGCATCATTGAGTCCATCAGGGATTACATGAAGAGAAAGATGCAGTTGAGACTAAAGCTGACATCCACAGAACTGTGGAAGCCTTTCCAAGATGCTGGATCAACCTGCCAGCAAACTACTGTACTGTTTAAATGTCTCTTATGCAAATCAAGTCAGTGTTTGGTGTGACCACACTTGGCCTTCAAAACTTCAAGCTCATTAGATGTACACCGTTTTTAAGGTAGGTTGCATGTAGGTTGTTCCAAGCGTCTTGGAGAAGTTGCCATAGTTCTTTTATGAATTTAGGGTTTAGCCTCAGTTGCTTCTGTGTCTTCCAAGTAGTTCCAGACTGACTCAATAATAGTGGGATCAGATCCCTGTGTGGTTCACACCTTCTGTTAAAACACTCCTTGTTCTTACAAAAATATCACTGATTTGTAATAGGAATGTTTGGAAATCTAAAATTGTTATTTCCAACTTGTACACTAGTAAAACAAATATATTTATAACTGTCTAGACTTTTGTCTGAAACAAAAGACAACAAATATTTTCTTCTTATAAGGAAAGAAATACCCACCGGAACGAAAAACCGTCCAATCGAATGAAGTTACTGAATTTCTTTTTAAATATTGGCTCAATCTGTGGAAAACAGTTTCACAATGTCAGATTCAACATTTAGTTATCAATTACAAATTCTAACCACAGTCAAAAACCTACAGCATGAACAACATTTGGTGGTCATACATTTGTTTTCACATTATATGCAGATATAGTGATTCCAAATTTCAGTGCATATTAAAGTTTACTGTAACAGCCCTTAGTTCTTGCCAACTGTGGACTTTTGTATTTTCACCTATAGTTTCTGTTGTTATTATTAAAATAGCAGTGTAGTGATATTTACATCAGTGCACAAATAAAACTGCAGTGGTGTAAAAATAACATACATTATTGTCTATGTGGGGTGCAAATAGTTTGCACTAATATTTACATTAGGTTGCAGAAGAAAATGCTTCGTACATTAAAATGCAAATGATTTGTTACTATTTAACTTGCTGAGCAAATTGCATATGCATTCAAACAATGTCGCACAACGTACCTCATCTTTAACTCGCTTTTTTCTGGCATTAAAGGCATCAGAAGATGTATTTGACAGTTCTGGATCAAAAGATTCATTGCTGTAAAACCTAACATTAACTGTAATTGTTGGTGTTTGAGTTGTTGTAGGTTCAATAGTTGTAGTGGCTGTTGATGTTTCAGTTGTTGTAGGAGCAGTAGTTGTAGTGGCTGTTGATGGGTCAGGATTAGGTTTAGGGTCAGGTTTAGGGTTAGGGTAAGGGTTAGGTTCAGTAGTTGTTGTGGCTGTTGATGTTTCAGTTGTTGTAGGTTCAGCAGTTGTAGTGTCTGTTGATGTTTCAGTTGTAGGTTCAGCAGTTGTAGTGGCTGTTGATGTTTCAGTTGTTGTAGGTTCAGTAGTTGTAGTGGCTGTGGATGTTTCAGTTGTTGTAGTTTCAGCAGTTGTAGTGGCTGTAGATGTTTCAGTTGTTGTAGGTTCAGCAGTTGTAGTGGCTGTAGATGTTTCAGTTGTTGTAGGTTCAGCAGTTGTAGTGGCTGTGGATGTTTCAGTTGTTGTAGGTTCAGTAGTTGTAGTGGCTGTTGATGTTTGAGTTGTTGTAGGTTCAGTAGTTGTAGTGTCTGTTGATGTTTCAGTTGTTGTAGGTTCAGCAGTTGTAGTGGCTGTTGATGTTTGAGTTGTTGTAGGTTCAGTAGTTGTAGTGTCTGTTGATGTTTCAGTTGTTGTAGGTTCAGCAGTTGTAGTGGCTGTGGATGTTTCAGTTGTTGTAGGTTCAGCAGTTGTAGTGGCTGTTGATGTCTCAGTTGTTGTAGGTTCAGTAGTTGTAGTGGCTGTTGAAGTTTCAGTTGTTGTAGGTTCAGTAGTTGTAGTGTCTGTTGATGTTTGAGTTGTTGTAGGTTCAGTAGTTGTAGTGTCTGTTGATGTTTGAGTTGTTGTAGGTTCAGTAGTTGTAGTGTCTGTTGATGTCTCAGTTGTTGTAGGTTCAGTAGTTGTAGTGGCTGTTGATGTTTGAGTTGTTGTATGTTCAGTAGTTGTAGTGTCTGTTGATGTTTGAGTTGTTGTTGGTTCAGCAGTTGTTGTGTCTGTTGATGTTTCAGTTGTTGTAGGTTCAGTAGTTGTAGTGGCTGTTGATGTTTCAGTTGTTGTAGGTTTAGTTGTTGTTGTGTCTGTTGATGTTTCAGTTGTTGTAGGTTCAGTAGTTGTAGTGTCTGTTGATGTTTGAGTTGTTGTAGGTTCAGTAGTTGTAGTGTCTGTTGACGTTTGAGTTGTTGTAGGTTCAGTAGTTGTAGTGTCTGTTGATGTTTGAGTTGTTGTAGGTTCAGTAGTTGTAGTGTCTGTTGATGTTTGAGTTGTTGTAGGTTCAGTAGTTGTAGTGTCTGTTGATGTCTCAGTTGTTGTAGGTTCAGTAGTTGTAGTGTCTGTTGATGTTTGAGTTGTTGTAGGTTCAGTAGTTGTAGTGTCTGTTGATGTTTGAGTTGTTGTAGGTTCAGCAGTTGTAGTGTCTGTTGATGTTTGAGTTGTTGTCGGTTCAGCAGTTGTAGTGTCTGTTGATGTTTGAGTTGTTGTAGGTTCAGCAGTTGTAGTGTCTGTTGATGTTTGAGTTGTTGTAGGTTCAGCAGTTGTAGTGTCTGTTGATGTTTGAGTTGTTGTCGGTTCAGCAGTTGTAGTCGTGTCGTTTGGCACTGTTTTGTGTTTGGATTATTTGAAGAATATAGTTACATATAATTAATAGTTGAGAAAACTGTTAAACTCCAGCAAGATTAATCAAACAAATAGTGTATAAACAACAACTATAGTTTATCAATAATAAAGAGTAATACAGAAAGCATTCTGAATAGTTTTGAATGACACTTAATTGATGATTTTGCTTCTTTGACTTACCTTCTACACTGAGGATGTTAAGAGTGGTGTTACTATTTAAAATAGTAGTTGTTATCTCTGCAACATTGGCTGCACTACTAAATATTGCATCCATATCAGTGACGATTGATCCAGCACTACAGAAGAGACGGGGAAGAGAAAGGGTCATTGTCATTTAAAAAAATAAAACAATAAGACTCTGTACAGAAACTCTCAGCACATTTGGTGAAGTGTTCATGCAGCTATTTTTGGTTTGCTGTAGTTTTCGTGTGGTATTATACAAGTCTGTCAGATGCCCTTATTAACAAAATATAGATGATTCACAAACATTTGACAGTAAATAATAATAACAGCCTTAATACACCAGTAGAATTTTAGATTAACAAATTCCCTTTTGCAAGTTTTGGAATAATTAATCTCATCTCAGCATCATTGAGTCCATCAGGGATTACATGAAGAGAAAGATGCAGTTGAGACTAAAGCTGACATCCACAGAACTGTGGAAGCCTTTCCAAGATGCTGGATCAACCTGCCAGCAAACTACTGTACTGTTTAAATGTCTCTTATGCAAATCAAGTCAGTGTTTGGTGTGACCACACTTGGCCTTCAAAACTTCAAGCTCATTAGATGTACACCGTTTTTAAGGTAGGTTGCATGTAGGTTGTTCCAAGCGTCTTGGAGAAGTTGCCATAGTTCTTTTATGAATTTAGGGTTTAGCCTCAGTTGCTTCTGTGTCTTCCAAGTAGTTCCAGACTGACTCAATAATAGTGGGATCAGATCCCTGTGTGGTTCACACCTTCTGTTAAAACACTCCTTGTTCTTACAAAAATATCACTGATTTGTAATAGGAATGTTTGGAAATCTAAAATTGTTATTTCCAACTTGTACACTAGTAAAACAAATATATTTATAACTGTCTAGACTTTTGTCTGAAACAAAAGACAACAAATATTTTCTTCTTATAAGGAAAGAAATACCCACCGGAACGAAAAACCGTCCAATCGAATGAAGTTACTGAATTTCTTTTTAAATATTGGCTCAATCTGTGGAAAACAGTTTCACAATGTCAGATTCAACATTTAGTTATCAATTACAAATTCTAACCACAGTCAAAAACCTACAGCATGAACAACATTTGGTGGTCATACATTTGTTTTCACATTATATGCAGATATAGTGATTCCAAATTTCAGTGCATATTAAAGTTTACTGTAACAGCCCTTAGTTCTTGCCAACTGTGGACTTTTGTATTTTCACCTATAGTTTCTGTTGTTATTATTAAAATAGCAGTGTAGTGATATTTACATCAGTGCACAAATAAAACTGCAGTGGTGTAAAAATAACATACATTATTGTCTATGTGGGGTGCAAATAGTTTGCACTAATATTTACATTAGGTTGCAGAAGAAAATGCTTCATACATTAAAATGCAAATGATTTGTTACTATTTAACTTGCTGAGCAAATTGCATATGCATTCAAACAATGTCGCACAACGTACCTCATCTTTAATTTGCTTTTTTCTGGCATTAAAGGCATCAGAAGATGTATTTGACAGTTCTGGATCAAAATTTTCATTGCTGTGAAACCTAACATTAACTGTAGATGTTGGTGTTTGAGTTGTTGTAGGTTTAGTTGTTGTAGTGGCTGTTGATGTTTCAGTTGTTGTAGGTTCAGCAGTTGTAGTGTCTGTTGATGTTTGAGTTGTTGTAGGTTTAGTTGTTGTAGATGCTGTTGATGTTTCAGTTGTTGTAGGTTCAGCAGTTGTAGTGGCTGTTGATGTTTCAGTTGTTGTAGGTTCAGTAGTTGTAGTGTCTGTTGATGTTTGAGTTGTTGTAGGTTCAGCAGTTGTAGTGTCTGTTGATGTTTGAGTTGTTGTAGGTTCAGTAGTTGTAGTGTCTGTTGATGTTTGAGTTGTTGTAGGTTCAGCAGTTGTAGTGTCTGTTGATGTTTGAGTTGTTGTAGGTTCAGTAGTTGTAGTGTCTGTTGATGTTTGAGTTGTTGTAGGTTCAGTAGTTGTAGTGGCTGTTGATGTTTCAATTGTTGTAGGTTCAGTAGTTGTAGTGTCTGTTGATGTTTCAGTTGTTGTAGGTTCAGTAGTTGTAGTGTCTGTTGATGTTTGAGTTGTTGTAGGTTCAGTAGTTGTAGTGGCTGTTGATGTTTCAGTTGTTGTAGGTTCAGTAGTTGTAGATGCTGTTGATGTTTCAGTTGTTGTAGGTTCAGCAGTTGTAGTGTCTGTTGATGTTTGAGTTGTTGTAGGTTCAGTAGTTGTAGTGTCTGTTGATGTCTCAGTTGTTGTAGGTTCAGTAGTTGTAGTGGCTGTTGATGTTTCAATTGTTGTAGGTTCAGTAGTTGTAGTGTCTGTTGATGTTTCAGTTGTTGTAGGTTCAGCAGTTGTAGTAGCTGTTGATGTTTCAGTTGTTGTAGGTTCAGTAGTTGTAGTGGCTGTTGATGTTTCAGTTGTTGTAGGTTCAGCAGTTGTAATGGCTGTTGATGTTTCAGTTGTTGTAGGTTCAGCAGTTGTAGATGCTGTTGATGTTTCAGTTGTTGTAGGTTCAGTAGTTGTTGTGGCTGTTGATGTCTCAGTTGTTGTAGGTTCAACAGTTGTAGTGTCTGTTGATGTCTCAGTTGTTGTAGGTTCAACAGTTGTAGTGTCTGTTGATGTCTCAGTTGTTGTAGGTTCAGCAGTTGTAGTGTCTGTTGATGTCTCAGTTGTTGTAGGTTCAACAGTTGTAGTGTCTGTTGATGTTTCAGTTGTTGTAGGTTCAGCAGTTGTAGTGGCTGTTGATGTTTCAGTTGTTGTAGGTTCAACAGTTGTAGTGTCTGTTGATGTTTCAGTTGTTGTAGGTTCAGCAGTTGTAGTGGCTGTTGATGTTTCAGTTGTTGTAGGTTCAGCAGTTGTAGTGTCTGTTGATGTCTCAGTTGTTGTAGGTTCAGTAGTTGTAGTGTCTGTTGATGTCTCAGTTGTTGTAGGTTCAGCAGTTGTAGTGTCTGTTGATGTCTCAGTTGTTGTAGGTTCAACAGTTGTAGTGTCTGTTGATGTTTCAGTTGTTGTAGGTTCAGTAGTTGTAGTGGCTGTTGATGTCTCAGTTGTTGTAGGTTCAGCAGTTGTAGTGTCTGTTGATGTCTCAGTTGTTGTAGGTTCAGTAGTTGTAGTGTCTGTTGATGTTTCAGTTGTTGTAGGTTCAGCAGTTGTAGTGTCTGTTGATGTTTCAGTTGTTGTAGGTTCAGTAGTTGTAGTGTCTGTTGATGTTTCAGTTGTTGTAGGTTCAGTAGTTGTAGTGTCTGTTGATGTCTCAGTTGTTGTAGGTTCAGTAGTTGTAGTGTCTGTTGATGTCTCAGTTGTTGTAGGTTCAGCAGTTGTAGTGTCTGTTGATGTCTCAGTTGTTGTAGGTTCAGTAGTTGTAGTGTCTGTTGATGTTTCAGTTGTTGTAGGTTCAGCAGTTGTAGTGTCTGTTGATGTTTCAGTTGTTGTAGGTTCAGTAGTTGTAGTGTCTGTTGATGTTTCAGTTGTTGTAGGTTCAGTAGTTGTAGTGTCTGTTGATGTCTCAGTTGTTGTAGGTTCAGTAGTTGTAGTGTCTGTTGATGTTTCAGTTGTTGTAGGTTCAGCAGTTGTAGTGTCTGTTGATGTCTCAGTTGTTGTAGGTTCAGTAGTTGTAGTGTCTGTTGATGTTTCAGTTGTTGTAGGTTCAGCAGTTGTAGTGTCTGTTGATGTCTCAGTTGTTGTAGGTTCAGTAGTTGTAGTGTCTGTTGATGTTTCAGTTGTTGTAGGTTCAGCAGTTGTAGTGTCTGTTGATGTTTCAGTTGTTGTAGGTTCAGTAGTTGTAGTGTCTGTTGATGTTTCAGTTGTTGTAGGTTCAGTAGTTGTAGTGTCTGTTGATGTCTCAGTTGTTGTAGGTTCAGCAGTTGTAGTGTCTGTTGATGTTTCAGTTGTTGTAGGTTCAGCAGTTGTAGTGTCTGTTGATGTCTCAGTTGTTGTAGGTTCAGCAGTTGTAGTGTCTGTTGATGTTTCAGTTGTTGTAGGTTCAGCAGTTGTAGTGGCTGTTGATGTTTCAGTTGTTGTTGGTTCAGCAGTTGTAGTGTCTGTTGATGTTTCAGTTGTTGTAGGTTCAGTAGTTGTAGTGTCTGTTGATGTCTCAGTTGTTGTAGGTTCAGGAGTTGTAGTGTCTGTTGATGTTTCAGTTGTTGTAGGTTCAGTAGTTGTAGTGTCTGTTGATGTCTCAGTTGTTGTAGGTTCAGCAGTTGTAGTGGCTGTTGATGTTTCAGTTGTTGTTGGTTCAGCAGTTGTAGTGGCTGTTGATGTTTCAGTTGTTGTAGGTTCAGCAGTTGTAGTGTCTGTTGATGTTTCAGTTGTTGTAGGTTCAGCAGTTGTAGTGTCTGTTGATGTTTCAGTTGTTGTAGGTTCAGCAGTTGTAGTGTCTGTTGATGTTTCAGTTGTTGTAGGTTCAGCAGTTGTAGTGTCTGTTGATGTCTCAGTTGTTGTAGGTTCAGCAGTTGTAGTGTCTGTTGATGTTTCAGTTGTTGTAGGTTCAGTAGTTGTAGTGTCTGTTGATGTCTCAGTTGTTGTAGGTTCAGCAGTTGTAGTGTCTGTTGATGTTTCAGTTGTTGTAGGTTCAGCAGTTGTAGTGTCTGTTGATGTCTCAGTTGTTGTAGGTTCAGCAGTTGTAGTGTCTGTTGATGTTTCAGTTGTTGTAGGTTCAGCAGTTGTAGTGTCTGTTGATGTTTCAGTTGTTGTAGGTTCAGCAGTTGTAGTGTCTGTTGATGTCTCAGTTGTTGTAGGTTCAGCAGTTGTAGTGTCTGTTGATGTTTCAGTTGTTGTAGGTTCAGTAGTTGTAGTGTCTGTTGATGTCTCAGTTGTTGTAGGTTCAGCAGTTGTAGTGTCTGTTGATGTTTCAGTTGTTGTAGGTTCAGCAGTTGTAGTGTCTGTTGATGTCTCAGTTGTTGTAGGTTCAGCAGTTGTAGTGTCTGTTGATGTTTCAGTTGTTGTAGGTTCAGCAGTTGTAGTGTCTGTTGATGTTTCAGTTGTTGTAGGTTCAGTAGTTGTAGTGTCTGTTGATGTCTCAGTTGTTGTTGGTTCAGCAGTTGTAGTGTCTGTTGATGTTTCAGTTGTTGTAGGTTCAGTAGTTGTAGTGTCTGTTGATGTCTCAGTTGTTGTAGGTTCAGCAGTTGTAGTGTCTGTTGATGTTTCAGTTGTTGTAGGTTCAGTAGTTGTAGTGACTGTTGATATTTGAGTTGTTGTTGGATCAGCAGTTGTAGTGACTGTTGATATTTGAGTTGTTGTTGGATCAGTAGTTGTAGTGTCTGTTGATGTTTGAGTTGTTGTAGGTTCAGCAGTTGTAGTGTCTGTTGTTGTTTGAGCAGTGGCACTACAATACACTGTTGTTAAAAAAATTAAAAGTAACATTGATCATAGAGCAATTGTCACACTTAAATAAGTAATAAGAAAAATAAAGAATTTGCATAATCAGTAACTTACGGACCTAAACTTAACACTGTGATGATCAGTGCTTTTCTTCTCATCTTGGTAGCTGTCAAGTAACTCACCTATAAACATATAATACATAAGATCAGAAAATATGTAAGGAACAGCATCTTTTGACAGTGGAAAAACAAAAAACGTATAAATGAATAAAAACACTCTTTCTCCAGCACAGCATTCTATAATGACTGCTTTGTGTCTGTCCATCAAATATGATTTGTCAATGTTTGTACAGTGCACATTAAAATGAAAATGAATATTTGTTATCACAAATAACAAGAAAACAAGGGAAGAATTGCTCTACTATTTAAAAGTTTGTGCTCAGTAAGATTCTGTAAATGTTTTGGAACTAAGCCTCTTCTGCTTACCAAGGCTGCATGACATCCTTTCAGCATCGACATCGCAATGTGCGTATCCGTGATAGTCACGTCGCAGGATGTGTGATGTCATGTTAGTAGAGATCATAGTTGAGCCGTGATCCGTACAGACCAAGCCCCACAGTTCGAAAGCATGTGATTTGTGGATTAATTGCAAAATTTAAATAGAGTCAAAGTCCTGTATTGTTAAGTCCTTGCTGAGTTTAAAGCATTCAAGCGCAAGAAGACAAAAGAGGAACTTGCAATGTTTTTGCACACAAAGCCGCACAGACAGCATGTCTTAAGTCTGGGGTGTCCAAAGTCTGGCCCGTGGTCCAATCACGTGGTCCCAACCTGAATTTCAAACAGCTCGCAGTCTAGTAAAATATATTAAATGTGGCCCACCACACATACTTTATGTGTGACAGTTTCACCTGAGATTTGGAGCCATAATACAGGGGTGTAAACATGACTTTAGAAAGATAGCAGCATCATTATTTTATTTCCACACAAATGGAAGATTTATTAGTGAAATCTGTTGACTTTATCAATCTTTATTGAATTATATGCCAACGGTGAAACTTGAGGAAAAAGCACTTCTTGTGTTTTTTATCCCAAGTTTGCATGCCTGTAACTCAAGAAGTGTTAAAGATATCTGAATATCCTTTTAAATTCTGGTTAGTAATTAACATTTCTTTTGGTTTCTTCATTTTAAAGGCCCTCGATGGGTCAGTCCCAGAGATATGGAGATCTTAATGCGGCTCCAGGAGTAAACTGGTCAATTGAACACATTTTCAGTGCCCAAAAACCAAACGTGGGTCACTTTTCATACAGCGGATACTTTTTTCTTTTAACGAGGAATATCTGAAGAACAAATAATGTTGAAACTAGGAATGTATCTTTATTTTTGTCTTTATGTATGTATTTTTTTTTCTATCAACACAAGATTATACCAGTCTGAGTGCCATACATATTATTTTCCCAAAGTGTGCATGCTTGTCACTCTACGAGTATTAAAGAGATCGCAATATGATTTAAGATTCTGGTTATTAACAAACTTTTCTTTTGCCATTTTTATTTTCAAGGCCCTATGTGGTTCAATTCCATAGATTTGGAGATCTTAATGCAGCTCCATGAGTCCATTGTTGAGATTTACCCCTTTTTTAATGGTAAAAAACTAAATGTGGTTCATGACTATACACAAAGCTGATACTTAATGTATTTAAAGGGATTCCCTGAAGAAATGTTGAAACTAGAGATGTATCTTGTTTCAAACACTTGCATCAACACACCTCTCTGAGCGCCAAAAATACACTGAAATGGTCAAGTTGAGGCACATTAACCTGCTTTCAAAATAAGAATGTGAAATGTATTAATATTTGAATCAGTTTCAGTGATATTTGGAAAAAGGGATTTTGTTCATGAACCTTCTGAAACTAGCAATAGTTCAAATATACGGCATCATAGCTACACGTTACCGCATTGATATCCTAATATATCTCTGGGATTGAACCATAGTCAACTTTAGAAGAAAAAAATGTTGGCACTCAGAGAGGTGTGTTGTGTGAAACGAGATACATCTCTAGTTTCAGTGTTATTTATTCTTCATTTTAAACAGAATAACTATCAGCGGTTTGAAAAGTGACCTATGTTTAGTTTTTGACCATTGAAAATGAGTACAATTCAACAGTTTGAACATGGATCTCCATATCTCTGGGACTGAGACTCCAAAAGGAAAGCTCATTAAGAATGAGAATCTAGAAGGATATTAAGATATCTTGAATACTTTTAGAGTTACAGGCATGCAGATAAGGAACATTTATGGCACTTAGACATGTACTGTTTGTTCTATGCAATTGAGCTGATAGAAAAACATGAGACACATTCCTAGTTTCAACATTATTTCATCTTCAGATATTCCTCTTTAAAAGAAAAATGTATCATCTGTGTGAAAAGTGACCCACGTTTGGGTTTTGACCACTGAAAATGTGTACAATTGACCAGTTTACTCATGGAGCCGCATTAAGATCTCCATATCTCTGGGACTGACCCATCGACGGACTTTAAAATGAAGATATTAAAAGAAAAGTTTGTTAAGAACCAGAATCTAAAAGGAAATTAAAAATGCTCCTGATTAAAGTATAAATCAACAGTGCAGCTGAATATGCAATGCATACAATTATAATGTACATTCCTATATGGAACTTCTTAACTTAATTGAACATAGGGAAAAATAATTATGCTTTATTATTGGTTCATTTATACACTGAACAATGTTTTCGAGACAGTTAGAGACCTAATATTAAAGGATATTCAACTTATAATTGTTTTCATAATATATATCGCAGAAAAACGAAATATTGCGATGTTAGTTTTTTCCCCCATATTGTGCAGCCCTACTACCTTTTTTATAAGATACTGTAAATCATCTGTTCTCTATGTGAATATATAGTAAAGTGTCATTTATTCCTGTGATCAAAGCTGAATTTATCATCATTACTCCAGTGTCACATGATCCTTCACTAATCATTCTCATATGAGGATCTGATGCTCAACACATTTATGAGTATTATCAGTGGTGAAAACAGTTGAGCTGCATCCTTAAAAAAATAAATATATATATATATATATATATATATATATATATATATGGCATACCAAAATTATCGGTGTGAATTAAGGGTGTGCAATCCTAAAACTTACATTCAGCAATATTAAATATTGTCGCAGATAAGCACAAACATTTTAAGATTTAGAATATTGTTGGACTTCCTTATGCTATCCTAATCATTTTGCATTTATTATATTATAATATATAATTATAATATTGCAGTTATTGTTGTATTTTTAATGTTTGGAGAAATGTACGGCAATCACTCCAAATGCATCTTCAAATTAAACATTTTTTTACTTCAATGAATAGATTTTGAAGTGTCAGCCGTTTTACCACAGTGTGTATGGAGTATAAATTCTGTGTCTGTTATAACCTTTATATGATACACAACAAAAAAGAATTAAGAACATGAGTAAATACATTGTGGCTACGAGAACTAATAAGTGTGGTTGTAGTAATATTGAAGAAGTCAAACTCACCTGGTCCATTGCTTGTTTGAAGGTGATATCATGCACTCAGTTGGAGCTGTACGTCCCTTGATAAACTCAGGTAAAGTTGTGCTCTCCTAAAAATCATTGTTTATATAAGCTTTGAGTCACATGGTCCGAGTCACATAGCTGTCCCTTGAGTGGTTGTTCGGTTTTGCATTCCATCTTTAACCGTATAACAATGCATTCCACCCTAAGCATGCAGGTTTATGAAATACGACATGACTAAGTGATAAAGGGTGTGATTTGTCACTGAGTGCTTAACAGGTGCTTCAAATGATGAAAGCTATCAATTCTAGGCTGCTTTATCACTTCTAAAGAGCAGTGTATATTATATTTGTTGCACATTTTATTTAAATGATCCCATAACGTAGGCCTAATACCAATTTCAAAAAGCCAAAGACGTGTTTCCATTTATTTCTTCTGTAGGACACATTGGCTTTCGTTGAGTGGACACATAAACACTGAAGAAGAGAGTTTGGAGAGTAGATGTTGATTCATTGATCCCTCATTAGGGCGGCATGAGCTGGAATGAACTCAACTCACCTGTTTGATCCTCAAACCCTACGTATTCTCTGAGCATATCTGTCCATCTGTCTGCTAAAGGAATGCAGTCAATCGTTTCCCATGAAAAAGATCGTATTTATTCACATTTATTCATGCGGGAACATGAGGAAAATCACAAGACATCTGTCATAGGAGCCAACAATATTCATACTGATAAACGAGCATAAGCAAGATTACACTAAAGAGTGTAAAAAGTCATTACTAAATTAAGTACATTTCACAGATAATTACAACGAAGTAGTATTTTCTGGTAAAACTTTGAAAAAGTATTGGGTAACACTTTAGGATGGGGAACATAAACTCAATAAACTGCTAATTTACTGGGTATTAATAATTAGTACGGTAGTTTTTGTAGTTTTTAGGTATTAGGATTGAGGGACGTAGGATAAGGTCATGCAGAATAAGGCATACTAATAAGCAACGGTAATGAGTTCATAGCGAGAATTGAACCCTAAAATAAATAGTGTTTTTACAGTGTATTACACAGAATAGAACAAAGGTGAAATGTTTTATATCGTCTGTATTACATGACAGGCTTATATATAAACGACTGTGCTGTAAATAATGAATATATTAAAGATATTTCTACATATGATACAAATTTTATCATATTTGGTATATTGTTGAAATGAGCGTCGGTCTTCTTGCAACATTAAACCGGTTCTTCAAAATGTGTTTCCCGTTTCACTTGTTGCTGTGTTTGTGTGTTTGTTTTACGCTGAAATGCTTGGCATAGTCTTCCGTGTGTGCGTCAACAGATGTTGTAGGGAAATATGCAGAGCGGAAAATAAGCTCTCTGGATCGCACACTTCCCCTTTCAGTAGTTCTGTTTCATGGTTTTGACACTGTGGCCATGATTGTGACTTGATATACCAGCGGGTGGTTGAAGACAATAGTTTTAAACATGGGTACTTGGGGTGTGTTCTCTGACTTGTTCACTTCTCCTTCTCCGGGGATGTTGTGTTGTGATGGTGAGTTTGTTAGATCTGTTGGTGTTGAAGACAGGGTGTCTGGTTGAATGGATAAACCCAAGCTTGAGTCTCGGTGTTCAAGAGAAGAGTTTGAGTCTTCGCTTATGGCCTTGGGAAGAGGTGATGGAGAAAATGGCTTGGTGTTAGTCGAGGATGTGTCCATTGAATCCGGGGTCCCGGCGTGTCTTGTTTCCTGTAAAGACGGCAGAGAAAAACATGCCACATATTGTAGAGGGAAAACTTGTGTACGGTTTAACATCGACATGTGTGTCATTTTAGTGTCAAATACTGCCAAATTCAGTAAAAGCTATAAATGACCTTATCATTTACAGTGAAAATTATTACATTCCCAGAAACCTTACGAAAAAGAAGTATACTTAAGTTCATTTTATGAAGTATACTTAAGTAATGTTCAATTATATTTTAAGTATACTTTATGTAGTAAGTGTACTAATATCAATCTGTACTAGTAGTAAACTTGTAAGTGTACTACTTGAGACTAAATTGGCCCACTTTTAGTATATTAAAGTATACGTTTAAGTGTACTATAAGTGTAACAGTAATAAACTTTAAGTTACTAGGTCTCTCATTTGTAACGCATCTGTACTATAAGTATAGTAGTAGTTTGCTATTTTAATACGAGTAGTACATGTTTTAGTTTGTGAAAGTACACATTGAAGTGTACTCTAGTTTAGGGGTTTATACTGAGAGTATACTTGTAAGTTTGTAAGTGGACATAACATTATACTTATAGTTTACTATTTATATATATTTTTTTGCACTTTAACCTCTTAAACTCTGAGACCCTGATCAGGGTCCGTAATGACATCATCAAGTATATACTTTAAATGTTAAATGTCTGGAGGAGCTCTGACCTCATATGTGGCACCATTTGAAAGCTTAGAATCTCTACTTTCTGGAGATATGCATCACTTTGGCATTTGTTTTACACAGAGTAACTTATTTATACTAAATTTCTCTGGGACTGTTTCAGCCTGGATTTGTCCGACCCAAATGTAAAAGCGTCCCACACACACACACACACACACACACACACACACACACACACACACACACACACACACACACACACACACACACACACACACACACACACACACACACACACACACACACACACACACACACACACACACACACACACACACACACACACACACACACACACACACACACACACACACACACACACAGTGTCTCTAAACACACAATACTGGAGTCATTCTACAGGAAACCCTCTGGAGTTTCATAAACCACTACTATAAGTGATGAACATGTGAGTATATGTTGTCTGAGCTGTAATAAATCTCCCTAAAAAGAGGCACTTTTTGATTTTCTGGTTATAAATTGATTGTTGAAAGTGTGTAACTCAGGCCCTGTGAGCTCTAGCACCCTGCAGAGAGTTTGGGCTGTAAAAACTCGATTACAGAAAACACTGGGGAAAAGAGTTTAGTCTGGATCTGAATGGAGGAATATGACCTTTTTATGTAACGTGTATGAAGATAACAGTACCTGAGTTTGCAGATGGTTGGTAACCAGCATAGTTGATGATCTGAAACCAGTTACAGATGATTCTGAGTGTTCAGTATCTGTATGTTCAGTTGTATTTGTAAGTTGTGTTGTTGTTGTTGCTGTAAGTGGAGCTGTAGTTGTAGTTGTATGTTCTGTTGTAGATGTTGAAGGAGTTGTGTTTGTTGGTTCAGTTGTAGATGTAAGTTGTGTTGTTGTAGCTGTAAGTGGAGCTGTAGTTGTAGTTGTATGTTCTGTTGTAGATCTTGAAGGAGTTGTGTTTGTTGGTTCAGTTGTAGATGTAAGTTGTGTTGTTGTTGTTGTTGCTGTAAGTGGAGCTGTAGTTGTAGATGTAGTTGTGTTTGTTGGCTCAGTTGTAGATGTAAGTTGTGTTGTTGTTGCTGTAAGGGGAGCTGTAGTTGTAGTTGTATGTTCTGTTGTAGATGTTGAAGGAGTTGTGTTTGTTGGTTCAGTTGTATATGTAAGTTGTGTTGTTGTTGCTGTAAGTGGAGCTGTAATTGTAGTTGTATGTTCTGTTGTAGATGTTGAAGGAGTTGTGTTTGTTGGTTCAGTTGTATATGTAAGTTGTGTTGTTGTTGCTGTAAGTGGAGCTGTAGTTGTAGTTGTATGTTCTGTTGTAGATGCTGAAGGAGTTGTGTTTGTTGGTTCAGTTGTAGATGTAAGTTGTGTTGTTGTTGCTGTAAGTGGAGCTGTAGTTGTAGTTGTATGTACTGTTGTAGATGTTGAAGGAGTTGTGTTTGTTGGTTCAGTTGTAGATGTAAGTTGTGTTGTTGTTGCGGTAAGGGGAGCTGTAGTTGTAGTTGTATGTACTGTTGTAGATGTTGAAGGAGTTGTGTTTGTTGGTTCAGTTGTAGATGTAAGTTGTGTTGTTGTAGCTGTAAGTCGAGCTGTAGTTGTAGTTGTATGTTCTGTTGTAACTGTTGAAGGAGTTGTGTTTGTTGGTTCAGTTGTAGATGTAAGTTGTGTTGTTGTTGCTGTAAGTGGAGCTGTAGTTGTAGATGTATGTTCTGTTGTAGATGTTGAAGGAGTTGTGTTTGTTGGTTCAGTTGTAGATGTAAGTTGTGTTGTTGTAGCTGTAAGTCGAGCTGTAGTTGTAGTTGTATGTTCTGTTGTAACTGTTGAAGGAGTTGTGTTTGTTGGTTCAGTTGTAGATGTAAGTTGTGTTGTTGTTGCTGTAAGTGGAGCTGTAGTTGTAGTTGTATGTTCTGTTGTAGATGTTGAAGGAGTTGTGTTTGTTGGTTCATTTGTAGATGTAAGTTGTGTTGTTGTTGCTGTAAGTGGAGCTGTAGTTGTAGTTGTATGTTCTGTTGTAGATGTTGAAGGAGTTGTGTTTGTTGGTTCAGTTGTAGATGTAAGTTGTGTTGTTGTTACTGTAAGTGGAGCTGTAGTTGTAGTTGTATGTTCTGTTGTAGATGTTGAAGGAGTTGTGTTTGTTGGTTCATTTGTAGATGTAAGTTGTGTTGTTGTTACTGTAAGTGGAGCTGTAGTTGTAGTTGTATGTTCTGTTGTAGATGTTGAAGGAGTTGTGTTTGTTGGTTCATTTGTAGATGTAAGTTGTGTTGTTGTTGCTGTAAGTGGAGCTGTAGTTGTAGTTGTATGTTCTGTTGTAGATGTTGAAGGAGTTGTGTTTGTTGGTTCAGTTGTAGATGTAAGTTGTGTTGTTGTTACTGTAAGTGGAGCTGTAGTTGTAGTTGTATGTTCTGTTGTAGATGTTGAAGGAGTTGTGTTTGTTGGTTCAGTTGTAGATGTAAGTTGTGTTGTTGTTACTGTAAGTGGAGCTGTAGTTGTAGTTGTATGTTCTGTTGTAGATGTTGAAGGAGTTGTGTTTGTTGGTTCATTTGTAGATGTAAGTTGTGTTGTTGTTGCTGTAAGTGGAGCTGTAGTTGTAGTTGTATGTTCTGTTGTAGATGTTGAAGGAGTTGTGTTTGTTGGTTCAGTTGTAGATGTAAGTTGTGTTGTTGTTACTGTAAGTGGAGCTGTAGTTGTAGATGTATGTTCAGTTGTAGATGTTGAAGGAGTTGTGTTTGTTGGCTCAGTTGTAGATGTAAGTTGTGTTGTTGTTGCTGTAAGTGGAGCTGTAGTTGTAGTTGTATGTTCAGTTGTAGATGTCGAAGGAGTTGTGTTTGTTGGTTCAGTTGTAGATGTAAGTTGTGTTGTTGTTGCTGTAAGTGGAGCTGTAGTTGTAGTTGTATGTTCTGTTGTAGATGTTGAAGGAGTTGTGTTTGTTGGCTCAGTTGTATATGTAAGTTGTGTTGTTGTTGCTGTAAGTGGAGCTGTAGTTGTAGTTGTATGTTCAGTTGTAGATGTTGAAGGAGTTGTGTTTGTTGGTTCAGTTGTAGATGTAAGTTGTGTTGTTGTTGCTGTAAGTGGAGCTGTAGTTGTAGTTGTATGTTCTGTTGTAGATGTTGAAGGAGTTGTGTTTGTTGGTTCAGTTGTAGATGTAAGTTGTGTTGTTGTTGCTGTAAGGGGAGCTGCAGTTGTAGTTGTATGTTCAGTTGTAGATGTTGAAGGAGTTGTGTTTGTTGGTTCAGTTGTAGATGTAAGTTGTGTTGTTGTAGCTGTAAGTGGAGCTGTAGTTGTAGTTGTATGTTCTGTTGTAGATGTTGAAGGAGTTGTGTTTGTTGGCTCAGTTGTATATGTAAGTTGTGTTGTTGTTGCTGTAAGTGGAGCTGTGGTTGTAGTTGTATGTTCTGTTGTAGATGTTGAAGGAGTTGTGTTTGTTGGCTCAGTTGTATATGTAAGTTGTGTTGTTGTTGCTGTAAGTGGAGCTGTAGTTGTAGTTGTATGTTCTGTTGTAGATGTTGAAGGAGTTGTGTTTGTTGGTTCAGTTGTAGATGTAAGTTGTGTTGTTGTTGCGGTAAGGGGAGCTGTAGTTGTAGTTGTATGTTCTGTTGTAGATGTTGAAGGAGTTGTGTTTGTTGGTTCAGTTGTAGATGTAAGTTGTGTTGTTGTTGTTGCTGTAAGTGGAGCTGTAGTTGTAGTTGTATGTTCTGTTGTAGATGTTGAAGGAGTTGTGTTTGTTGGTTCAGTTGTAGATGTAAGTTGTGTTGTTGTAGCTGTAAGTGGAGCTGTAGTTGTAGTTGTATGTTCTGTTGTAGATGTTGAAGGAGTTGTGTTTGTTGGCTCAGTTGTATATGTAAGTTGTGTTGTTGTTGCTGTAAGTGGAGCTGTGGTTGTAGTTGTATGTTCTGTTGTAGATGTTGAAGGAGTTGTGTTTGTTGGCTCAGTTGTATATGTAAGTTGTGTTGTTGTTGCTGTAAGTGGAGCTGTAGTTGTAGTTGTATGTTCTGTTGTAGATGTTGAAGGAGTTGTGTTTGTTGGTTCAGTTGTAGATGTAAGTTGTGTTGTTGTTGCGGTAAGGGGAGCTGTAGTTGTAGTTGTATGTTCTGTTGTAGATGTTGAAGGAGTTGTGTTTGTTGGTTCAGTTGTAGATGTAAGTTGTGTTGTTGTTGCTGTAAGTGGAGCTGTAGTTGTAGTTGTATGTTCTGTTGTAGATGTTGAAGGAGTTGTGTTTGTTGGTTCAGTTGTAGATGTAAGTTGTGTTGTTGTTGCTGTAAGGGGAGCTGCAGTTGTAGTTGTATGTTCAGTTGTAGATGTTGAAGGAGTTGTGTTTGTTGGTTCAGTTGTAGATGTAAGTTGTGTTGTTGTAGCTGTAAGTCGAGCTGTAGTTGTAGTTGTATGTTCTGTTGTAGATGCTGAAGGAGTTGTGTTTGTTGGTTCAGTTGTAGATGTAAGTTGTGTTGTTGTTGCTGTAAGTGGAGCTGTAGTTGTAGTTGTATGTTCTGTTGTAGATGTTGAATGAGTTGTGTTTGTTGGCTCAGTTGTAGATGTAAGTTGTGTTGTTGTAGCTGTAAGTCGAGCTGTAGTTGTAGTTGTATGTTCAGTTGTAGATGCTGAAGGAGTTGTGTTTGTTGGTTCAGTTGTAGATGTAAGTTGTGTTGTTGTAGCTGTAAGTCGAGCTGTAGTTGTAGTTGCATGTTCTGTTGTAGATGTTGAAGGAGTTGTGTTTGTTGGTTCAGTTGTAGATGTAAGTTGTGTTGTTGTAGCTGTAAGTCGAGCTGTAGTTGTAGTTGTATGTTCTGTTGTAGATGTTGAAGGAGTTGTGTTTGTTGGCTCAGTTGTATATGTAAGTTGTGTTGTTGTTGCTGTAAGTGGAGCTGTAGTTGTAGATGTAAGTTGTGTTGTTGTTGCGGTAAGGGGAGCTGTAGTTGTAGTTGTATGTTCTGTTGTAGATGTTGAAGGAGTTGTGTTTGTTGGTTCAGTTGTAGATGTAAGTTGTGTTGTTGTTGCTGTAAGGGGAGCTGTAGTTGTAGTTGTATGTTCAGTTGTAGATGTCGAAGGAGTTGTGTTTGTTGGTTCAGTTGTAGATGTAAGTTGTGTTGTTGTTGCTGTAAGTGGAGCTGTAGTTGTAGTTGTATGTTCAGTTGTAGATGTTGAAGGAGTTGTGTTTGTTGGTTCAGTTGTAGATGTAAGTTGTGTTGTTGTTGCTGTAAGGGGAGCTGCAGTTGTAGTTGTATGTTCTGTTGTAGATGTTGAAGGAGTTGTGTTTGTTGGTTCAGTTGTAGATGTAAGTTGTGTTGTTGTTGCTGTAAGTGGAGCTGTAGTTGTAGTTGTATGTTCTGTTGTAGATCTTGAAGGAGTTGTGTTTGTTGGTTCAGTTGTAGATGTAAGTTGTGTTGTTGTTGCTGTAAGTGGAGCTGTAGTTGAAGTTGTATGTTCTGTTGTAGATGTTGAAGGAGTTGTGTTTGTTGGTTCAGTTGTAGATGTAAGTTGTGTTGTTGTTGCTGTAAGGGGAGCTGCAGTTGTAGTTGTATGTTCAGTTGTAGATGTTGAAGGAGTTGTGTTTGTTGGTTCAGTTGTAGATGTAAGTTGTGTTGTTGTAGCTGTAAGTGGAGCTGTAGTTGTAGTTGTATGTTCTGTTGTAGATGTTGAAGGAGTTGTGTTTGTTGGCTCAGTTGTATATGTAAGTTGTGTTGTTGTTGCTGTAAGTGGAGCTGTAGTTGTAGTTGTATGTTCTGTTGTAGATGTTGAAGGAGTTGTGTTTGTTGGTTCAGTTGTAGATGTAAGTTGTGTTGTTGTAGCTGTAAGTCGAGCTGTAGTTGTAGTTGTATGTTCTGTTGTAGATGTTGAAGGAGTTGTGTTTGTTGGCTCAGTTGTATATGTAAGTTGTGTTGTTGTTGCTGTAAGTGGAGCTGTAGTTGTAGATGTAAGTTGTGTTGTTGTTGCGGTAAGGGGAGCTGTAGTTGTAGTTGTATGTTCTGTTGTAGATGTTGAAGGAGTTGTGTTTGTTGGTTCAGTTGTAGATGTAAGTTGTGTTGTTGTTGCTGTAAGTGGAGCTGTAGTTGTAGTTTTATGTTCTGTTGTAGATGTTGAAGGAGTTGTGTTTGTTGGTTCAGTTGTAGATGTAAGTTGTGTTGTTGTTGCTGTAAGGGGAGCTGCAGTTGTAGTTGTATGTTCAGTTGTAGATGTTGAAGGAGTTGTGTTTGTTGGTTCAGTTGTAGATGTAAGTTGTGTTGTTGTAGCTGTAAGTCGAGCTGTAGTTGTAGTTGTATGTTCAGTTGTAGATGTAAGTTGTGTTGTTGTTGCGGTAAGGGGAGCTGTAGTTGAAGTTGTATGTTCTGTTGTAGATGTTGAAGGAGTTGTGTTTGTTGGTTCAGTTGTAGATGTAAGTTGTGTTGTTGTTGCTGTAAGTGGAGCTGTAGTTGTAGTTGTATGTTCTGTTGTAGATCTTGAAGGAGTTGTGTTTGTTGGTTCAGTTGTAGATGTAAGTTGTGTTGTTGTTACTGTAAGTGGAGCTGTAGTTGTAGTTGTATGTTCTGATGTAGATGTTGAAGGAGTTGTGTTTGTTGGCTCAGTTGTAGATGTAAGTTGTGTTGTTGTAGCTGTAAGTCGAGCTGTAGTTGTAGTTGTATGTTCTGTTGTAGATGTTGAAGGAGTTGTGTTTGTTGGCTCAGTTGTAGATGTAAGTTGTGTTGTTGTTGCTGTAAGGGGAGCTGTAGTTGTAGTTGTATGTTCTGTTGTAGATGTTGAAGGAGTTGTGTTTGTTGGTTCAGTTGTAGATGTAAGTTGTGTTGTTGTAGCTGTAAGTGGAGCTGTAGTTGTAGTTGTATGTTCTGTTGTAGATGTTGAAGGAGTTGTGTTTGTTGGCTCAGTTGTAGATGTAAGTTGTGTTGTTGTAGCTGTAAGTCGAGCTGTAGTTGTAGTTGTATGTTCTGTTGTAGATGTTGAAGGAGTTGTGTTTGTTGGTTCAGTTGTAGATGTAAGTTGTGTTGTTGTAGCTGTAAGTCGAGCTGTAGTTGTAGTTGTATGTTCTGTTGTAGATGTTGAAGGAGTTGTGTTTGTTGGCTCAGTTGTATATGTAAGTTGTGTTGTTGTTGCTGTAAGTGGAGCTGTAGTTGTAGATGTAAGTTGTGTTGTTGTTGCGGTAAGGGGAGCTGTAGTTGTAGTTGTATGTTCTGTTGTAGATGTTGAAGGAGTTGTGTTTGTTGGTTCAGTTGTAGATGTAAGTTGTGTTGTTGTTGCTGTAAGTGGAGCTGTAGTTGTAGTTGTATGTTCTGTTGTAGATGTTGAAGGAGTTGTGTTTGTTGGTTCAGTTGTAGATGTAAGTTGTGTTGTTGTTGCTGTAAGGGGAGCTGCAGTTGTAGTTGTATGTTCAGTTGTAGATGTTGAAGGAGTTGTGTTTGTTGGTTCAGTTGTAGATGTAAGTTGTGTTGTTGTAGCTGTAAGTCGAGCTGTAGTTGTAGTTGTATGTTCTGTTGTAGATGTTGAAGGAGTTGTGTTTGTTGGCTCAGTTGTATATGTAAGTTGTGTTGTTGTTGCTGTAAGTGGAGCTGTAGTTGTAGTTGTATGTTCAGTTGTAGATGCTGAAGGAGTTGTGTTTGTTGGTTCAGTTGTAGATGTAAGTTGTGTTGTTGTAGCTGTAAGTCGAGCTGTAGTTGTAGTTGTATGTTCTGTTGTAGATGTTGAAGGAGTTGTGTTTGTTGGTTCAGTTGTAGATGTAAGTTGTGTTGTTGTAGCTGTAAGTCGAGCTGTAGTTGTAGTTGTATGTTCTGTTGTAGATGTTGAAGGAGTTGTGTTTGTTGGTTCAGTTGTATATGTAAGTTGTGTTGTTGTTGCTGTAAGTGGAGCTGTAGTTGTAGTTGTATGTTCAGTTGTAGATGCTGAAGGAGTTGTGTTTGTTGGTTCAGTTGTAGATGTAAGTTGTGTTGTTGTAGCTGTAAGTCGAGCTGTAGTTGTATGTTCTGTTGTAGATGTTGAAGGAGTTGTGTTTGTTGGTTCAGTTGTAGATGTAAGTTGTGTTGTTGTTGCTGTAAGTGGAGCTGTAGTTGTAGTTGTATGTTCAGTTGTAGATGTAAGTTGTGTTGTTGTTGCTGTAAGTGGAGCTGTAGTTGTAGTTGTATGTTCAGTTGTAGATGTAAGTTGTGTTGTTGTTGCTGTAAGTGGAGCTGTAGTTGTAGTTGTATGTTCTGTTGTAGATGCTGAAGGAGTTGTGTTTGTTGGTTCAGTTGTAGATGTAAGTTGTGTTGTTGTTGCTGTAAGTGGAGCTGTAGTTGTATGTTCTGTTGTAGATGCTGAAGGAGTTGTGTTTGTTGGTTCAGTTGTTGATGTAAGTTGTGTTGTTGTTGCTGTAAGTGGAGCTGTAGTTGTAGTTGTATGTTCTGATGTAGATGTTGAAGGAGTTGTGTTTGTTGGCTCAGTTGTAGATGTAAGTTGTGTTGTTGTAGCTGTAAGTCGAGCTGTAGTTGTAGTTGTATGTTCTGTTGTAGATGTTGAAGGAGTTGTGTTTGTTGGTTCAGTTGTATATGTAAGTTGTGTTGTTGTTGCTGTAAGTCGAGCTGTAGTTGTAGTTGTATGTTCAGTTGTAGATGTTGAAGGAGTTGTGTTTGTTGGTTCAGTTGTAGATGTAAGTTGTGTTGTTGTAGCTGTAAGTCGAGCTGTAGTTGTAGTTGTATGTTCTGTTGTAGATGTTGAAGGAGTTGTGTTTGTTGGCTCAGTTGTATATGTAAGTTGTGTTGTTGTTGCTGTAAGTGGAGCTGTAGTTGTAGATGTAAGTTGTGTTGTTGTTGCGGTAAGGGGAGCTGTAGTTGTAGTTGTATGTTCTGTTGTAGATGTTGAAGGAGTTGTGTTTGTTGGTTCAGTTGTAGATGTAAGTTGTGTTGTTGTTGCTGTAAGTGGAGCTGTAGTTGTAGTTGTATGTTCTGTTGTAGATGTTGAAGGAGTTGTGTTTGTTGGTTCAGTTGTAGATGTAAGTTGTGTTGTTGTTGCTGTAAGGGGAGCTGCAGTTGTAGTTGTATGTTCAGTTGTAGATGTTGAAGGAGTTGTGTTTGTTGGTTCAGTTGTAGATGTAAGTTGTGTTGTTGTAGCTGTAAGTCGAGCTGTAGTTGTAGTTGTATGTTCTGTTGTAGATGTTGAAGGAGTTGTGTTTGTTGGCTCAATTGTATATGTAAGTTGTGTTGTTGTTGCTGTAAGTGGAGCTGTAGTTGTAGTTGTAAGTTCAGTTGTAGATGCTGAAGGAGTTGTGTTTGTTGGTTCAGTTGTAGATGTAAGTTGTGTTGTTGTTACTGTAAGTGGAGCTGTAGTTGTAGTTGTATGTTCTGATGTAGATGTTGAAGGAGTTGTGTTTGTTGGCTCAGTTGTAGATGTAAGTTGTGTTGTTGTAGCTGTAAGTCGAGCTGTAGTTGTAATTGTATGTTCTGTTGTAGATGTTGAAGGAGTTGTGTTTGTTGGCTCAGTTGTAGATGTAAGTTGTGTTGTTGTTGCTGTAAGTGGAGCTGTAGTTGTAGTTGTATGTTCTGTTGTAGATGTTGAAGGAGTTGTGTTTGTTGGTTCAGTTGTATATGTAAGTTGTGTTGTTGTTGCTGTAAGTGGAGCTGTAGTTGTAGTTGTATATTCAGTTGTAGATGTTGAAGGAGTTGTGTTTGTTGGTTCAGTTGTAGATGTAAGTTGTGTTGTTGTTGCTGTAAGTGAAGCTGTAGTTGTAGTTGTATGTTCTGTTGTAGATGTTGAAGGAGTTGTGTTTGTTGGTTCAGTTGTAGATGTAAGTTGTGTTGTTGTTGTTGCTGTAAGTGGAGCTGTAGTTGTAGATGTATGTTCAGTTGTAGATGTTGAAGGAGTTGTGTTTGTTGGTTCAGTTGTAGATGTAAGTTGTGTTGTTGTTGCTGTAAGTGGAGCTGTAGTTGTAGTTGTATGTTCTGTTGTAGATGTTGAAGGAGTTGTGTTTGTTGGTTTAGTTGTAGATGTAAGTTGTGTTGTTGTTGTTGCTGTAAGTGGAGCTGTAGTTGTAGATGTATGTTCTGTTGTAGATGTTGAAGGAGTTGTGTTTGTTGGCTCAGTTGTAGATGTAAGTTGTGTTGTTGTTGCTGTAAGTGGAGCTGTAGTTGTAGTTGTATGTTCAGTTGTAGATGTCGAAGGAGTTGTGTTTGTTGGTTCAGTTGTAGATGTAAGTTGTGTTGTTGTTGCTGTAAGGGGAGCTGTAGTTGTAGTTGTATGTTCTGATGTAGATGTTGAAGGAGTTGTGTTTGTTGGTTCAGTTGTATATGTAAGTTGTGTTGTTGTTGCCTTAAGTGGAGCTGTAGTTGTAGTTGTAAGTTCAGTTGTAGATGCTGAAGGAGTTGTGTTTGTTGGTTCAGTTGTAGATGTAAGTTGTGTTGTTGTTACTGTAAGTGGAGCTGTAGTTGTAGTTGTATGTTCTGATGTAGATGTTGAAGGAGTTGTGTTTGTTGGCTCAGTTGTAGATGTAAGTTGTGTTGTTGTAGCTGTAAGTCGAGCTGTAGTTGTAATTGTATGTTCTGTTGTAGATGTTGAAGGAGTTGTGTTTGTTGGCTCAGTTGTAGATGTAAGTTGTGTTGTTGTAGCTGTAAGTCGAGCTGTAGTTGTAGTTGTATGTTCTGTTGTAGATGTTGAAGGAGTTGTATTTGTTGGTTCAGTTGTAGATGTAAGTTGTGTTGTTGTAGCTGTAAGTCGAGCTGTAGTTGTAGTTGTATGTTCTGTTGTAGATGTTGAAGGAGTTGTGTTTGTTGGTTCAGTTGTATATGTAAGTTGTGTTGTTGTTGCTGTAAGTGGAGCTGTAGTTGTAGTTGTATGTTCAGTTGTAGATGCTGAAGGAGTTGTGTTTGTTGGTTCAGTTGTAGATGTAAGTTGTGTTGTTGTAGCTGTAAGTCGAGCTGTAGTTGTATGTTCTGTTGTAGATGTTGAAGGAGTTGTGTTTGTTGGTTCAGTTGTAGATGTAAGTTGTGTTGTTGTTGCTGTAAGTGGAGCTGTAGTTGTAGTTGTATGTTCTGATGTAGATGTTGAAGGAGTTGTGTTTGTTGGCTCAGTTGTAGATGTAAGTTGTGTTGTTGTAGCTGTAAGTCGAGCTGTAGTTGTAGTTGTATGTTCTGATGTAGATGTTGAAGGAGTTGTGTTTGTTGGCTCAGTTGTAGATGTAAGTTGTGTTGTTGTAGCTGTAAGTCGAGCTGTAGTTGTAGTTGTATGTTCTGTTGTAGATGTTGAAGGAGTTGTGTTTGTTGGTTCAGTTGTATATGTAAGTTGTGTTGTTGTTGCTGTAAGTCGAGCTGTAGTTGTAGTTGTATGTTCAGTTGTAGATGTTGAAGGAGTTGTGTTTGTTGGTTCAGTTGTAGATGTAAGTTGTGTTGTTGTAGCTGTAAGTCGAGCTGTAGTTGTAGTTGTATGTTCTGTTGTAGATGTTGAAGGAGTTGTGTTTGTTGGCTCAGTTGTATATGTAAGTTGTGTTGTTGTTGCTGTAAGTGGAGCTGTAGTTGTAGATGTAAGTTGTGTTGTTGTTGCGGTAAGGGGAGCTGTAGTTGTAGTTGTATGTTCTGTTGTAGATGTTGAAGGAGTTGTGTTTGTTGGTTCAGTTGTAGATGTAAGTTGTGTTGTTGTTGCTGTAAGTGGAGCTGTAGTTGTAGTTGTATGTTCTGTTGTAGATGTTGAAGGAGTTGTGTTTGTTGGTTCAGTTGTAGATGTAAGTTGTGTTGTTGTTGCTGTAAGGGGAGCTGCAGTTGTAGTTGTATGTTCAGTTGTAGATGTTGAAGGAGTTGTGTTTGTTGGTTCAGTTGTAGATGTAAGTTGTGTTGTTGTAGCTGTAAGTCGAGCTGTAGTTGTAGTTGTATGTTCTGTTGTAGATGTTGAAGGAGTTGTGTTTGTTGGCTCAGTTGTATATGTAAGTTGTGTTGTTGTTGCTGTAAGTGGAGCTGTAGTTGTAGTTGTAAGTTCAGTTGTAGATGCTGAAGGAGTTGTGTTTGTTGGTTCAGTTGTAGATGTAAGTTGTGTTGTTGTTACTGTAAGTGGAGCTGTAGTTGTAGTTGTATGTTCTGATGTAGATGTTGAAGGAGTTGTGTTTGTTGGCTCAGTTGTAGATGTAAGTTGTGTTGTTGTAGCTGTAAGTCGAGCTGTAGTTGTAATTGTATGTTCTGTTGTAGATGTTGAAGGAGTTGTGTTTGTTGGCTCAGTTGTAGATGTAAGTTGTGTTGTTGTTGCTGTAAGTGGAGCTGTAGTTGTAGTTGTATGTTCTGTTGTAGATGTTGAAGGAGTTGTGTTTGTTGGTTCAGTTGTATATGTAAGTTGTGTTGTTGTTGCTGTAAGTGGAGCTGTAGTTGTAGTTGTATATTCAGTTGTAGATGTTGAAGGAGTTGTGTTTGTTGGTTCAGTTGTAGATGTAAGTTGTGTTGTTGTTGCTGTAAGTGAAGCTGTAGTTGTAGTTGTATGTTCTGTTGTAGATGTTGAAGGAGTTGTGTTTGTTGGTTCAGTTGTAGATGTAAGTTGTGTTGTTGTTGTTGCTGTAAGTGGAGCTGTAGTTGTAGATGTATGTTCAGTTGTAGATGTTGAAGGAGTTGTGTTTGTTGGTTCAGTTGTAGATGTAAGTTGTGTTGTTGTTGCTGTAAGTGGAGCTGTAGTTGTAGTTGTATGTTCTGTTGTAGATGTTGAAGGAGTTGTGTTTGTTGGTTTAGTTGTAGATGTAAGTTGTGTTGTTGTTGTTGCTGTAAGTGGAGCTGTAGTTGTAGATGTATGTTCTGTTGTAGATGTTGAAGGAGTTGTGTTTGTTGGCTCAGTTGTAGATGTAAGTTGTGTTGTTGTTGCTGTAAGTGGAGCTGTAGTTGTAGTTGTATGTTCAGTTGTAGATGTCGAAGGAGTTGTGTTTGTTGGTTCAGTTGTAGATGTAAGTTGTGTTGTTGTTGCTGTAAGGGGAGCTGTAGTTGTAGTTGTATGTTCTGATGTAGATGTTGAAGGAGTTGTGTTTGTTGGTTCAGTTGTATATGTAAGTTGTGTTGTTGTTGCCTTAAGTGGAGCTGTAGTTGTAGTTGTAAGTTCAGTTGTAGATGCTGAAGGAGTTGTGTTTGTTGGTTCAGTTGTAGATGTAAGTTGTGTTGTTGTTACTGTAAGTGGAGCTGTAGTTGTAGTTGTATGTTCTGATGTAGATGTTGAAGGAGTTGTGTTTGTTGGCTCAGTTGTAGATGTAAGTTGTGTTGTTGTAGCTGTAAGTCGAGCTGTAGTTGTAATTGTATGTTCTGTTGTAGATGTTGAAGGAGTTGTGTTTGTTGGCTCAGTTGTAGATGTAAGTTGTGTTGTTGTAGCTGTAAGTCGAGCTGTAGTTGTAGTTGTATGTTCTGTTGTAGATGTTGAAGGAGTTGTATTTGTTGGTTCAGTTGTAGATGTAAGTTGTGTTGTTGTAGCTGTAAGTCGAGCTGTAGTTGTAGTTGTATGTTCTGTTGTAGATGTTGAAGGAGTTGTGTTTGTTGGTTCAGTTGTATATGTAAGTTGTGTTGTTGTTGCTGTAAGTGGAGCTGTAGTTGTAGTTGTATGTTCAGTTGTAGATGCTGAAGGAGTTGTGTTTGTTGGTTCAGTTGCAGATGTAAGTTGTGTTGTTGTAGCTGTAAGTCGAGCTGTAGTTGTATGTTCTGTTGTAGATGTTGAAGGAGTTGTGTTTGTTGGTTCAGTTGTAGATGTAAGTTGTGTTGTTGTTGCTGTAAGTGGAGCTGTAGTTGTAGTTGTATGTTCTGATGTAGATGTTGAAGGAGTTGTGTTTGTTGGCTCAGTTGTAGATGTAAGTTGTGTTGTTGTAGCTGTAAGTCGAGCTGTAGTTGTAGTTGTATGTTCTGATGTAGATGTTGAAGGAGTTGTGTTTGTTGGCTCAGTTGTAGATGTAAGTTGTGTTGTTGTTGCTGTAAGTGGAGCTGTAGTTGTAGTTGTATGTTCAGTTGTAGATGCTGAAGGAGTTGTGTTTGTTGGTTCAGTTGTAGATGTAAGTTGTGTTGTTGTAGCTGTAAGTCGAGCTGTAGTTGTATGTTCTGTTGTAGATGTTGAAGGAGTTGTGTTTGTTGGTTCAGTTGTAGATGTAAGTTGTGTTGTTGTAGCTGTAAGTCGAGCTGTAGTTGTAGTTGTATGTTCTGTTGTAGATGTTGAAGGAGTTGTGTTTGTTGGCTCAGTTGTATATGTAAGTTGTGTTGTTGTTGCTGTAAGTGGAGCTGTAGTTGTAGATGTAAGTTGTGTTGTTGTTGCGGTAAGGGGAGCTGTAGTTGTAGTTGTATGTTCTGTTGTAGATGTTGAAGGAGTTGTGTTTGTTGGTTCAGTTGTAGATGTAAGTTGTGTTGTTGTTGCTGTAAGTGGAGCTGTAGTTGTAGTTGTATGTTCTGTTGTAGATGTTGAAGGAGTTGTGTTTGTTGGTTCAGTTGTAGATGTAAGTTGTGTTGTTGTTGCTGTAAGGGGAGCTGCAGTTGTAGTTGTATGTTCAGTTGTAGATGTTGAAGGAGTTGTGTTTGTTGGTTCAGTTGTAGATGTAAGTTGTGTTGTTGTAGCTGTAAGTCGAGCTGTAGTTGTAGTTGTATGTTCTGTTGTAGATGTTGAAGGAGTTGTGTTTGTTGGCTCAGTTGTATATGTAAGTTGTGTTGTTGTTGCTGTAAGTGGAGCTGTAGTTGTAGTTTTAAGTTCAGTTGTAGATGCTGAAGGAGTTGTGTTTGTTGGTTCAGTTGTAGATGTAAGTTGTGTTGTTGTTACTGTAAGTGGAGCTGTAGTTGTAGTTGTATGTTCTGATGTAGATGTTGAAGGAGTTGTGTTTGTTGGCTCAGTTGTAGATGTAAGTTGTGTTGTTGTAGCTGTAAGTCGAGCTGTAGTTGTAATTGTATGTTCTGTTGTAGATGTTGAAGGAGTTGTGTTTGTTGGCTCAGTTGTAGATGTAAGTTGTGTTGTTGTTGCTGTAAGTGGAGCTGTAGTTGTAGTTGTATGTTCTGTTGTAGATGTTGAAGGAGTTGTGTTTGTTGGTTCAGTTGTATATGTAAGTTGTGTTGTTGTTGCTGTAAGTGGAGCTGTAGTTGTAGTTGTATATTCAGTTGTAGATGTTGAAGGAGTTGTGTTTGTTGGTTCAGTTGTAGATGTAAGTTGTGTTGTTGTTGCTGTAAGTGAAGCTGTAGTTGTAGTTGTATGTTCTGTTGTAGATGTTGAAGGAGTTGTGTTTGTTGGTTCAGTTGTAGATGTAAGTTGTGTTGTTGTTGTTGCTGTAAGTGGAGCTGTAGTTGTAGATGTATGTTCAGTTGTAGATGTTGAAGGAGTTGTGTTTGTTGGTTCAGTTGTAGATGTAAGTTGTGTTGTTGTTGCTGTAAGTGGAGCTGTAGTTGTAGTTGTATGTTCTGTTGTAGATGTTGAAGGAGTTGTGTTTGTTGGTTTAGTTGTAGATGTAAGTTGTGTTGTTGTTGTTGCTGTAAGTGGAGCTGTAGTTGTAGATGTATGTTCTGTTGTAGATGTTGAAGGAGTTGTGTTTGTTGGCTCAGTTGTAGATGTAAGTTGTGTTGTTGTTGCTGTAAGTGGAGCTGTAGTTGTAGTTGTATGTTCAGTTGTAGATGTCGAAGGAGTTGTGTTTGTTGGTTCAGTTGAAGATGTAAGTTGTGTTGTTGTTGCTGTAAGGGGAGCTGTAGTTGTAGTTGTATGTTCTGATGTAGATGTTGAAGGAGTTGTGTTTGTTGGTTCAGTTGTATATGTAAGTTGTGTTGTTGTTGCTGTAAGTGGAGCTGTAGTTGTAGTTGTAAGTTCAGTTGTAGATGCTGAAGGAGTTGTGTTTGTTGGTTCAGTTGTAGATGTAAGTTGTGTTGTTGTTACTGTAAGTGGAGCTGTAGTTGTAGTTGTATGTTCTGATGTAGATGTTGAAGGAGTTGTGTTTGTTGGCTCAGTTGTTGATGTAAGTTGTGTTGTTGTAGCTGTAAGTCGAGCTGTAGTTGTAATTGTATGTTCTGTTGTAGATGTTGAAGGAGTTGTGTTTGTTGGCTCAGTTGTAGATGTAAGTTGTGTTGTTGTTGCTGTAAGTGGAGCTGTAGTTGTAGTTGTATGTTCAGTTGTAGATGTTGAAGGAGTTGTGTTTGTTGGTTCAGTTGTAGATGTAAGTTGTGTTGTTGTAGCTGTAAGTCGAGCTGTAGTTGTAGTTGTATGTTCTGTTGTAGATGTTGAAGGAGTTGTGTTTGTTGGCTCAGTTGTATATGTAAGTTGTGTTGTTGTTGCTGTAAGTGGAGCTGTAGTTGTAGTTGTAAGTTCAGTTGTAGATGCTGAAGGAGTTGTGTTTGTTGGTTCAGTTGTAGATGTAAGTTGTGTTGTTGTTACTGTAAGTGGAGCTGTAGTTGTAGTTGTATGTTCTGATGTAGATGTTGAAGGAGTTGTGTTTGTTGGCTCAGTTGTAGATGTAAGTTGTGTTGTTGTAGCTGTAAGTCGAGCTGTAGTTGTAATTGTATGTTCTGTTGTAGATGTTGAAGGAGTTGTGTTTGTTGGTTCAGTTGTATATGTAAGTTGTGTTGTTGTTGCTGTAAGTGGAGCTGTAGTTGTAGTTGTATATTCAGTTGTAGATGTTGAAGGAGTTGTGTTTGTTGGTTCAGTTGTAGATGTAAGTTGTGTTGTTGTTGCTGTAAGTGAAGCTGTAGTTGTAGTTGTATGTTCTGTTGTAGATGTTGAAGGAGTTGTGTTTGTTGGTTCAGTTGTAGATGTAAGTTGTGTTGTTGTTGTTGCTGTAAGTGGAGCTGTAGTTGTAGATGTATGTTCAGTTGTAGATGTTGAAGGAGTTGTGTTTGTTGGTTCAGTTGTAGATGTAAGTTGTGTTGTTGTTGCTGTAAGTGGAGCTGTAGTTGTAGTTGTATGTTCTGTTGTAGATGTTGAAGGAGTTGTGTTTGTTGGTTTAGTTGTAGATGTAAGTTGTGTTGTTGTTGTTGCTGTAAGTGGAGCTGTAGTTGTAGATGTATGTTCTGTTGTAGATGTTGAAGGAGTTGTGTTTGTTGGCTCAGTTGTAGATGTAAGTTGTGTTGTTGTTGCTGTAAGTGGAGCTGTAGTTGTAGTTGTATGTTCAGTTGTAGATGTCGAAGGAGTTGTGTTTGTTGGTTCAGTTGTAGATGTAAGTTGTGTTGTTGTTGCTGTAAGGGGAGCTGTAGTTGTAGTTGTATGTTCTGATGTAGATGTTGAAGGAGTTGTGTTTGTTGGTTCAGTTGTATATGTAAGTTGTGTTGTTGTTGCTGTAAGTGGAGCTGTAGTTGTAGTTGTAAGTTCAGTTGTAGATGCTGAAGGAGTTGTGTTTGTTGGTTCAGTTGTAGATGTAAGTTGTGTTGTTGTTACTGTAAGTGGAGCTGTAGTTGTAGTTGTATGTTCTGATGTAGATGTTGAAGGAGTTGTGTTTGTTGGCTCAGTTGTTGATGTAAGTTGTGTTGTTGTAGCTGTAAGTCGAGCTGTAGTTGTAATTGTATGTTCTGTTGTAGATGTTGAAGGAGTTGTGTTTGTTGGTTCAGTTGTAGATGTAAGTTGTGTTGTTGTTGCTGTAAGGGGAGCTGTAGTTGTAGTTGTATGTTCTGATGTAGATGTTGAAGGAGTTGTGTTTGTTGGTTCAGTTGTATATGTAAGTTGTGTTGTTGTTGCTGTAAGTGGAGCTGTAGTTGTAGTTGTAAGTTCAGTTGTAGATGCTGAAGGAGTTGTGTTTGTTGGTTCAGTTGTAGATGTAAGTTGTGTTGTTGTTACTGTAAGTGGAGCTGTAGTTGTAGTTGTATGTTCTGATGTAGATGTTGAAGGAGTTGTGTTTGTTGGCTCAGTTGTTGATGTAAGTTGTGTTGTTGTAGCTGTAAGTCGAGCTGTAGTTGTAATTGTATGTTCTGTTGTAGATGTTGAAGGAGTTGTGTTTGTTGGCTCAGTTGTAGATGTAAGTTGTGTTGTTGTTGCTGTAAGTGGAGCTGTAGTTGTAGTTGTATGTTCTGTTGTAGATGTTGAAGGAGTTGTGTTTGTTGGTTCAGTTGTATATGTAAGTTGTGTTGTTGTTGCTGTAAGTGGAGCTGTAGTTGTAGTTGTATATTCAGTTGTAGATGTTGAAGGAGTTGTGTTTGTTGGTTCAGTTGTAGATGTAAGTTGTGTTGTTGTTGCTGTAAGTGAAGCTGTAGTTGTAGTTGTATGTTCTGTTGTAGATGTTGAAGGAGTTGTGTTTGTTGGTTCAGTTGTAGATGTAAGTTGTGTTGTTGTTGTTGCTGTAAGTGGAGCTGTAGTTGTAGATGTATGTTCAGTTGTAGATGTTGAAGGAGTTGTGTTTGTTGGTTCAGTTGTAGATGTAAGTTGTGTTGTTGTTGCTGTAAGTGGAGCTGTAGTTGTAGTTGTATGTTCTGTTGTAGATGCTGAAGGAGTTGTGTTTGTTGGTTCAGTTGTAGATGTAAGTTGTGTTGTTGTAGCTGTAAGTCGAGCTGTAGTTGTAGTTGTATGTTCTGTTGTAGATGTTGAAGGAGTTGTGTTTGTTGGCTCAGTTGTATATGTAAGTTGTGTTGTTGTTGCTGTAAGTGGAGCTGTAGTTGTAGTTGTATGTTCTGTTGTAGATGTTGAATGAGTTGTGTTTGTTGGCTCAGTTGTAGATGTAAGTTGTGTTGTTGTAGCTGTAAGTCGAGCTGTAGTTGTAGTTGTATGTTCAGTTGTAGATGCTGAAGGAGTTGTGTTTGTTGGTTCAGTTGTAGATGTAAGTTGTGTTGTTGTAGCTGTAAGTCGAGCTGTAGTTGTAGTTGCATGTTCTGTTGTAGATGTTGAAGGAGTTGTGTTTGTTGGTTCAGTTGTAGATGTAAGTTGTGTTGTTGTTGCTGTAAGTGGAGCTGTAGTTGTAGATGTAAGTTGTGTTGTTGTTGCGGTAAGGGGAGCTGTAGTTGTAGTTGTATGTTCTGTTGTAGATGTTGAAGGAGTTGTGTTTGTTGGTTCAGTTGTATATGTAAGTTGTGTTGTTGTTGCTGTAAGTGGAGCTGTAGTTGTAGTTGTATGTTCAGTTGTAGATGCTGAAGGAGTTGTGTTTGTTGGTTCAGTTGTAGATGTAAGTTGTGTTGTTGTAGCTGTAAGTCGAGCTGTAGTTGTATGTTCTGTTGTAGATGTTGAAGGAGTTGTGTTTGTTGGTTCAGTTGTAGATGTAAGTTGTGTTGTTGTTGCTGTAAGTGGAGCTGTAGTTGTAGTTGTATGTTCTGATGTAGATGTTGAAGGAGTTGTGTTTGTTGGCTCAGTTGTAGATGTAAGTTGTGTTGTTGTAGCTGTAAGTCGAGCTGTAGTTGTAGTTGTATGTTCTGTTGTAGATGTTGAAGGAGTTGTGTTTGTTGGTTCAGTTGTATATGTAAGTTGTGTTGTTGTTGCTGTAAGTCGAGCTGTAGTTGTAGTTGTATGTTCAGTTGTAGATGTTGAAGGAGTTGTGTTTGTTGGTTCAGTTGTAGATGTAAGTTGTGTTGTTGTAGCTGTAAGTCGAGCTGTAGTTGTAGTTGTATGTTCTGTTGTAGATGTTGAAGGAGTTGTGTTTGTTGGCTCAGTTGTATATGTAAGTTGTGTTGTTGTTGCTGTAAGTGGAGCTGTAGTTGTAGATGTAAGTTGTGTTGTTGTTGCGGTAAGGGGAGCTGTAGTTGTAGTTGTATGTTCTGTTGTAGATGTTGAAGGAGTTGTGTTTGTTGGTTCAGTTGTAGATGTAAGTTGTGTTGTTGTTGCTGTAAGTGGAGCTGTAGTTGTAGTTGTATGTTCTGTTGTAGATGTTGAAGGAGTTGTGTTTGTTGGTTCAGTTGTAGATGTAAGTTGTGTTGTTGTTGCTGTAAGGGGAGCTGCAGTTGTAGTTGTATGTTCAGTTGTAGATGTTGAAGGAGTTGTGTTTGTTGGTTCAGTTGTAGATGTAAGTTGTGTTGTTGTAGCTGTAAGTCGAGCTGTAGTTGTAGTTGTATGTTCTGTTGTAGATGTTGAAGGAGTTGTGTTTGTTGGCTCAATTGTATATGTAAGTTGTGTTGTTGTTGCTGTAAGTGGAGCTGTAGTTGTAGTTGTAAGTTCAGTTGTAGATGCTGAAGGAGTTGTGTTTGTTGGTTCAGTTGTAGATGTAAGTTGTGTTGTTGTTACTGTAAGTGGAGCTGTAGTTGTAGTTGTATGTTCTGATGTAGATGTTGAAGGAGTTGTGTTTGTTGGCTCAGTTGTAGATGTAAGTTGTGTTGTTGTAGCTGTAAGTCGAGCTGTAGTTGTAATTGTATGTTCTGTTGTAGATGTTGAAGGAGTTGTGTTTGTTGGCTCAGTTGTAGATGTAAGTTGTGTTGTTGTTGCTGTAAGTGGAGCTGTAGTTGTAGTTGTATGTTCTGTTGTAGATGTTGAAGGAGTTGTGTTTGTTGGTTCAGTTGTATATGTAAGTTGTGTTGTTGTTGCTGTAAGTGGAGCTGTAGTTGTAGTTGTATATTCAGTTGTAGATGTTGAAGGAGTTGTGTTTGTTGGTTCAGTTGTAGATGTAAGTTGTGTTGTTGTTGCTGTAAGTGAAGCTGTAGTTGTAGTTGTATGTTCTGTTGTAGATGTTGAAGGAGTTGTGTTTGTTGGTTCAGTTGTAGATGTAAGTTGTGTTGTTGTTGTTGCTGTAAGTGGAGCTGTAGTTGTAGATGTATGTTCAGTTGTAGATGTTGAAGGAGTTGTGTTTGTTGGTTCAGTTGTAGATGTAAGTTGTGTTGTTGTTGCTGTAAGTGGAGCTGTAGTTGTAGTTGTATGTTCTGTTGTAGATGTTGAAGGAGTTGTGTTTGTTGGTTTAGTTGTAGATGTAAGTTGTGTTGTTGTTGTTGCTGTAAGTGGAGCTGTAGTTGTAGATGTATGTTCTGTTGTAGATGTTGAAGGAGTTGTGTTTGTTGGCTCAGTTGTAGATGTAAGTTGTGTTGTTGTTGCTGTAAGTGGAGCTGTAGTTGTAGTTGTATGTTCAGTTGTAGATGTCGAAGGAGTTGTGTTTGTTGGTTCAGTTGTAGATGTAAGTTGTGTTGTTGTTGCTGTAAGGGGAGCTGTAGTTGTAGTTGTATGTTCTGATGTAGATGTTGAAGGAGTTGTGTTTGTTGGTTCAGTTGTATATGTAAGTTGTGTTGTTGTTGCCTTAAGTGGAGCTGTAGTTGTAGTTGTAAGTTCAGTTGTAGATGCTGAAGGAGTTGTGTTTGTTGGTTCAGTTGTAGATGTAAGTTGTGTTGTTGTTACTGTAAGTGGAGCTGTAGTTGTAGTTGTATGTTCTGATGTAGATGTTGAAGGAGTTGTGTTTGTTGGCTCAGTTGTAGATGTAAGTTGTGTTGTTGTAGCTGTAAGTCGAGCTGTAGTTGTAATTGTATGTTCTGTTGTAGATGTTGAAGGAGTTGTGTTTGTTGGCTCAGTTGTAGATGTAAGTTGTGTTGTTGTAGCTGTAAGTCGAGCTGTAGTTGTAGTTGTATGTTCTGTTGTAGATGTTGAAGGAGTTGTATTTGTTGGTTCAGTTGTAGATGTAAGTTGTGTTGTTGTAGCTGTAAGTCGAGCTGTAGTTGTAGTTGTATGTTCTGTTGTAGATGTTGAAGGAGTTGTGTTTGTTGGTTCAGTTGTATATGTAAGTTGTGTTGTTGTTGCTGTAAGTGGAGCTGTAGTTGTAGTTGTATGTTCAGTTGTAGATGCTGAAGGAGTTGTGTTTGTTGGTTCAGTTGTAGATGTAAGTTGTGTTGTTGTAGCTGTAAGTCGAGCTGTAGTTGTATGTTCTGTTGTAGATGTTGAAGGAGTTGTGTTTGTTGGTTCAGTTGTAGATGTAAGTTGTGTTGTTGTTGCTGTAAGTGGAGCTGTAGTTGTAGTTGTATGTTCTGATGTAGATGTTGAAGGAGTTGTGTTTGTTGGCTCAGTTGTAGATGTAAGTTGTGTTGTTGTAGCTGTAAGTCGAGCTGTAGTTGTAGTTGTATGTTCTGATGTAGATGTTGAAGGAGTTGTGTTTGTTGGCTCAGTTGTAGATGTAAGTTGTGTTGTTGTAGCTGTAAGTCGAGCTGTAGTTGTAGTTGTATGTTCTGTTGTAGATGTTGAAGGAGTTGTGTTTGTTGGTTCAGTTGTATATGTAAGTTGTGTTGTTGTTGCTGTAAGTCGAGCTGTAGTTGTAGTTGTATGTTCAGTTGTAGATGTTGAAGGAGTTGTGTTTGTTGGTTCAGTTGTAGATGTAAGTTGTGTTGTTGTAGCTGTAAGTCGAGCTGTAGTTGTAGTTGTATGTTCTGTTGTAGATGTTGAAGGAGTTGTGTTTGTTGGCTCAGTTGTATATGTAAGTTGTGTTGTTGTTGCTGTAAGTGGAGCTGTAGTTGTAGATGTAAGTTGTGTTGTTGTTGCGGTAAGGGGAGCTGTAGTTGTAGTTGTATGTTCTGTTGTAGATGTTGAAGGAGTTGTGTTTGTTGGTTCAGTTGTAGATGTAAGTTGTGTTGTTGTTGCTGTAAGTGGAGCTGTAGTTGTAGTTGTATGTTCTGTTGTAGATGTTGAAGGAGTTGTGTTTGTTGGTTCAGTTGTAGATGTAAGTTGTGTTGTTGTTGCTGTAAGGGGAGCTGCAGTTGTAGTTGTATGTTCAGTTGTAGATGTTGAAGGAGTTGTGTTTGTTGGTTCAGTTGTAGATGTAAGTTGTGTTGTTGTAGCTGTAAGTCGAGCTGTAGTTGTAGTTGTATGTTCTGTTGTAGATGTTGAAGGAGTTGTGTTTGTTGGCTCAGTTGTATATGTAAGTTGTGTTGTTGTTGCTGTAAGTGGAGCTGTAGTTGTAGTTGTAAGTTCAGTTGTAGATGCTGAAGGAGTTGTGTTTGTTGGTTCAGTTGTAGATGTAAGTTGTGTTGTTGTTACTGTAAGTGGAGCTGTAGTTGTAGTTGTATGTTCTGATGTAGATGTTGAAGGAGTTGTGTTTGTTGGCTCAGTTGTAGATGTAAGTTGTGTTGTTGTAGCTGTAAGTCGAGCTGTAGTTGTAATTGTATGTTCTGTTGTAGATGTTGAAGGAGTTGTGTTTGTTGGCTCAGTTGTAGATGTAAGTTGTGTTGTTGTTGCTGTAAGTGGAGCTGTAGTTGTAGTTGTATGTTCTGTTGTAGATGTTGAAGGAGTTGTGTTTGTTGGTTCAGTTGTATATGTAAGTTGTGTTGTTGTTGCTGTAAGTGGAGCTGTAGTTGTAGTTGTATATTCAGTTGTAGATGTTGAAGGAGTTGTGTTTGTTGGTTCAGTTGTAGATGTAAGTTGTGTTGTTGTTGCTGTAAGTGAAGCTGTAGTTGTAGTTGTATGTTCTGTTGTAGATGTTGAAGGAGTTGTGTTTGTTGGTTCAGTTGTAGATGTAAGTTGTGTTGTTGTTGTTGCTGTAAGTGGAGCTGTAGTTGTAGATGTATGTTCAGTTGTAGATGTTGAAGGAGTTGTGTTTGTTGGTTCAGTTGTAGATGTAAGTTGTGTTGTTGTTGCTGTAAGTGGAGCTGTAGTTGTAGTTGTATGTTCTGTTGTAGATGTTGAAGGAGTTGTGTTTGTTGGTTTAGTTGTAGATGTAAGTTGTGTTGTTGTTGTTGCTGTAAGTGGAGCTGTAGTTGTAGATGTATGTTCTGTTGTAGATGTTGAAGGAGTTGTGTTTGTTGGCTCAGTTGTAGATGTAAGTTGTGTTGTTGTTGCTGTAAGTGGAGCTGTAGTTGTAGTTGTATGTTCAGTTGTAGATGTCGAAGGAGTTGTGTTTGTTGGTTCAGTTGTAGATGTAAGTTGTGTTGTTGTTGCTGTAAGGGGAGCTGTAGTTGTAGTTGTATGTTCTGATGTAGATGTTGAAGGAGTTGTGTTTGTTGGTTCAGTTGTATATGTAAGTTGTGTTGTTGTTGCCTTAAGTGGAGCTGTAGTTGTAGTTGTAAGTTCAGTTGTAGATGCTGAAGGAGTTGTGTTTGTTGGTTCAGTTGTAGATGTAAGTTGTGTTGTTGTTACTGTAAGTGGAGCTGTAGTTGTAGTTGTATGTTCTGATGTAGATGTTGAAGGAGTTGTGTTTGTTGGCTCAGTTGTAGATGTAAGTTGTGTTGTTGTAGCTGTAAGTCGAGCTGTAGTTGTAATTGTATGTTCTGTTGTAGATGTTGAAGGAGTTGTGTTTGTTGGCTCAGTTGTAGATGTAAGTTGTGTTGTTGTAGCTGTAAGTCGAGCTGTAGTTGTAGTTGTATGTTCTGTTGTAGATGTTGAAGGAGTTGTATTTGTTGGTTCAGTTGTAGATGTAAGTTGTGTTGTTGTAGCTGTAAGTCGAGCTGTAGTTGTAGTTGTATGTTCTGTTGTAGATGTTGAAGGAGTTGTGTTTGTTGGTTCAGTTGTATATGTAAGTTGTGTTGTTGTTGCTGTAAGTGGAGCTGTAGTTGTAGTTGTATGTTCAGTTGTAGATGCTGAAGGAGTTGTGTTTGTTGGTTCAGTTGTAGATGTAAGTTGTGTTGTTGTAGCTGTAAGTCGAGCTGTAGTTGTATGTTCTGTTGTAGATGTTGAAGGAGTTGTGTTTGTTGGTTCAGTTGTAGATGTAAGTTGTGTTGTTGTTGCTGTAAGTGGAGCTGTAGTTGTAGTTGTATGTTCTGATGTAGATGTTGAAGGAGTTGTGTTTGTTGGCTCAGTTGTAGATGTAAGTTGTGTTGTTGTAGCTGTAAGTCGAGCTGTAGTTGTAGTTGTATGTTCTGATGTAGATGTTGAAGGAGTTGTGTTTGTTGGCTCAGTTGTAGATGTAAGTTGTGTTGTTGTTGCTGTAAGTGGAGCTGTAGTTGTAGTTGTATGTTCAGTTGTAGATGCTGAAGGAGTTGTGTTTGTTGGTTCAGTTGTAGATGTAAGTTGTGTTGTTGTAGCTGTAAGTCGAGCTGTAGTTGTATGTTCTGTTGTAGATGTTGAAGGAGTTGTGTTTGTTGGTTCAGTTGTAGATGTAAGTTGTGTTGTTGTAGCTGTAAGTCGAGCTGTAGTTGTAGTTGTATGTTCTGTTGTAGATGTTGAAGGAGTTGTGTTTGTTGGCTCAGTTGTATATGTAAGTTGTGTTGTTGTTGCTGTAAGTGGAGCTGTAGTTGTAGATGTAAGTTGTGTTGTTGTTGCGGTAAGGGGAGCTGTAGTTGTAGTTGTATGTTCTGTTGTAGATGTTGAAGGAGTTGTGTTTGTTGGTTCAGTTGTAGATGTAAGTTGTGTTGTTGTTGCTGTAAGTGGAGCTGTAGTTGTAGTTGTATGTTCTGTTGTAGATGTTGAAGGAGTTGTGTTTGTTGGTTCAGTTGTAGATGTAAGTTGTGTTGTTGTTGCTGTAAGGGGAGCTGCAGTTGTAGTTGTATGTTCAGTTGTAGATGTTGAAGGAGTTGTGTTTGTTGGTTCAGTTGTAGATGTAAGTTGTGTTGTTGTAGCTGTAAGTCGAGCTGTAGTTGTAGTTGTATGTTCTGTTGTAGATGTTGAAGGAGTTGTGTTTGTTGGCTCAGTTGTATATGTAAGTTGTGTTGTTGTTGCTGTAAGTGGAGCTGTAGTTGTAGTTTTAAGTTCAGTTGTAGATGCTGAAGGAGTTGTGTTTGTTGGTTCAGTTGTAGATGTAAGTTGTGTTGTTGTTACTGTAAGTGGAGCTGTAGTTGTAGTTGTATGTTCTGATGTAGATGTTGAAGGAGTTGTGTTTGTTGGCTCAGTTGTAGATGTAAGTTGTGTTGTTGTAGCTGTAAGTCGAGCTGTAGTTGTAATTGTATGTTCTGTTGTAGATGTTGAAGGAGTTGTGTTTGTTGGCTCAGTTGTAGATGTAAGTTGTGTTGTTGTTGCTGTAAGTGGAGCTGTAGTTGTAGTTGTATGTTCTGTTGTAGATGTTGAAGGAGTTGTGTTTGTTGGTTCAGTTGTATATGTAAGTTGTGTTGTTGTTGCTGTAAGTGGAGCTGTAGTTGTAGTTGTATATTCAGTTGTAGATGTTGAAGGAGTTGTGTTTGTTGGTTCAGTTGTAGATGTAAGTTGTGTTGTTGTTGCTGTAAGTGAAGCTGTAGTTGTAGTTGTATGTTCTGTTGTAGATGTTGAAGGAGTTGTGTTTGTTGGTTCAGTTGTAGATGTAAGTTGTGTTGTTGTTGTTGCTGTAAGTGGAGCTGTAGTTGTAGATGTATGTTCAGTTGTAGATGTTGAAGGAGTTGTGTTTGTTGGTTCAGTTGTAGATGTAAGTTGTGTTGTTGTTGCTGTAAGTGGAGCTGTAGTTGTAGTTGTATGTTCTGTTGTAGATGTTGAAGGAGTTGTGTTTGTTGGTTTAGTTGTAGATGTAAGTTGTGTTGTTGTTGTTGCTGTAAGTGGAGCTGTAGTTGTAGATGTATGTTCTGTTGTAGATGTTGAAGGAGTTGTGTTTGTTGGCTCAGTTGTAGATGTAAGTTGTGTTGTTGTTGCTGTAAGTGGAGCTGTAGTTGTAGTTGTATGTTCAGTTGTAGATGTCGAAGGAGTTGTGTTTGTTGGTTCAGTTGAAGATGTAAGTTGTGTTGTTGTTGCTGTAAGGGGAGCTGTAGTTGTAGTTGTATGTTCTGATGTAGATGTTGAAGGAGTTGTGTTTGTTGGTTCAGTTGTATATGTAAGTTGTGTTGTTGTTGCTGTAAGTGGAGCTGTAGTTGTAGTTGTAAGTTCAGTTGTAGATGCTGAAGGAGTTGTGTTTGTTGGTTCAGTTGTAGATGTAAGTTGTGTTGTTGTTACTGTAAGTGGAGCTGTAGTTGTAGTTGTATGTTCTGATGTAGATGTTGAAGGAGTTGTGTTTGTTGGCTCAGTTGTTGATGTAAGTTGTGTTGTTGTAGCTGTAAGTCGAGCTGTAGTTGTAATTGTATGTTCTGTTGTAGATGTTGAAGGAGTTGTGTTTGTTGGCTCAGTTGTAGATGTAAGTTGTGTTGTTGTTGCTGTAAGTGGAGCTGTAGTTGTAGTTGTATGTTCAGTTGTAGATGTTGAAGGAGTTGTGTTTGTTGGTTCAGTTGTAGATGTAAGTTGTGTTGTTGTAGCTGTAAGTCGAGCTGTAGTTGTAGTTGTATGTTCTGTTGTAGATGTTGAAGGAGTTGTGTTTGTTGGCTCAGTTGTATATGTAAGTTGTGTTGTTGTTGCTGTAAGTGGAGCTGTAGTTGTAGTTGTAAGTTCAGTTGTAGATGCTGAAGGAGTTGTGTTTGTTGGTTCAGTTGTAGATGTAAGTTGTGTTGTTGTTACTGTAAGTGGAGCTGTAGTTGTAGTTGTATGTTCTGATGTAGATGTTGAAGGAGTTGTGTTTGTTGGCTCAGTTGTAGATGTAAGTTGTGTTGTTGTAGCTGTAAGTCGAGCTGTAGTTGTAATTGTATGTTCTGTTGTAGATGTTGAAGGAGTTGTGTTTGTTGGTTCAGTTGTATATGTAAGTTGTGTTGTTGTTGCTGTAAGTGGAGCTGTAGTTGTAGTTGTATATTCAGTTGTAGATGTTGAAGGAGTTGTGTTTGTTGGTTCAGTTGTAGATGTAAGTTGTGTTGTTGTTGCTGTAAGTGAAGCTGTAGTTGTAGTTGTATGTTCTGTTGTAGATGTTGAAGGAGTTGTGTTTGTTGGTTCAGTTGTAGATGTAAGTTGTGTTGTTGTTGTTGCTGTAAGTGGAGCTGTAGTTGTAGATGTATGTTCAGTTGTAGATGTTGAAGGAGTTGTGTTTGTTGGTTCAGTTGTAGATGTAAGTTGTGTTGTTGTTGCTGTAAGTGGAGCTGTAGTTGTAGTTGTATGTTCTGTTGTAGATGTTGAAGGAGTTGTGTTTGTTGGTTTAGTTGTAGATGTAAGTTGTGTTGTTGTTGTTGCTGTAAGTGGAGCTGTAGTTGTAGATGTATGTTCTGTTGTAGATGTTGAAGGAGTTGTGTTTGTTGGCTCAGTTGTAGATGTAAGTTGTGTTGTTGTTGCTGTAAGTGGAGCTGTAGTTGTAGTTGTATGTTCAGTTGTAGATGTCGAAGGAGTTGTGTTTGTTGGTTCAGTTGTAGATGTAAGTTGTGTTGTTGTTGCTGTAAGGGGAGCTGTAGTTGTAGTTGTATGTTCTGATGTAGATGTTGAAGGAGTTGTGTTTGTTGGTTCAGTTGTATATGTAAGTTGTGTTGTTGTTGCTGTAAGTGGAGCTGTAGTTGTAGTTGTAAGTTCAGTTGTAGATGCTGAAGGAGTTGTGTTTGTTGGTTCAGTTGTAGATGTAAGTTGTGTTGTTGTTACTGTAAGTGGAGCTGTAGTTGTAGTTGTATGTTCTGATGTAGATGTTGAAGGAGTTGTGTTTGTTGGCTCAGTTGTTGATGTAAGTTGTGTTGTTGTAGCTGTAAGTCGAGCTGTAGTTGTAATTGTATGTTCTGTTGTAGATGTTGAAGGAGTTGTGTTTGTTGGTTCAGTTGTAGATGTAAGTTGTGTTGTTGTTGCTGTAAGGGGAGCTGTAGTTGTAGTTGTATGTTCTGATGTAGATGTTGAAGGAGTTGTGTTTGTTGGTTCAGTTGTATATGTAAGTTGTGTTGTTGTTGCTGTAAGTGGAGCTGTAGTTGTAGTTGTAAGTTCAGTTGTAGATGCTGAAGGAGTTGTGTTTGTTGGTTCAGTTGTAGATGTAAGTTGTGTTGTTGTTACTGTAAGTGGAGCTGTAGTTGTAGTTGTATGTTCTGATGTAGATGTTGAAGGAGTTGTGTTTGTTGGCTCAGTTGTTGATGTAAGTTGTGTTGTTGTAGCTGTAAGTCGAGCTGTAGTTGTAATTGTATGTTCTGTTGTAGATGTTGAAGGAGTTGTGTTTGTTGGCTCAGTTGTAGATGTAAGTTGTGTTGTTGTTGCTGTAAGTGGAGCTGTAGTTGTAGTTGTATGTTCTGTTGTAGATGTTGAAGGAGTTGTGTTTGTTGGTTCAGTTGTATATGTAAGTTGTGTTGTTGTTGCTGTAAGTGGAGCTGTAGTTGTAGTTGTATATTCAGTTGTAGATGTTGAAGGAGTTGTGTTTGTTGGTTCAGTTGTAGATGTAAGTTGTGTTGTTGTTGCTGTAAGTGAAGCTGTAGTTGTAGTTGTATGTTCTGTTGTAGATGTTGAAGGAGTTGTGTTTGTTGGTTCAGTTGTAGATGTAAGTTGTGTTGTTGTTGTTGCTGTAAGTGGAGCTGTAGTTGTAGATGTATGTTCAGTTGTAGATGTTGAAGGAGTTGTGTTTGTTGGTTCAGTTGTAGATGTAAGTTGTGTTGTTGTTGCTGTAAGTGGAGCTGTAGTTGTAGTTGTATGTTCTGTTGTAGATGCTGAAGGAGTTGTGTTTGTTGGTTCAGTTGTAGATGTAAGTTGTGTTGTTGTAGCTGTAAGTCGAGCTGTAGTTGTAGTTGTATGTTCTGTTGTAGATGTTGAAGGAGTTGTGTTTGTTGGCTCAGTTGTATATGTAAGTTGTGTTGTTGTTGCTGTAAGTGGAGCTGTAGTTGTAGTTGTATGTTCTGTTGTAGATGTTGAATGAGTTGTGTTTGTTGGCTCAGTTGTAGATGTAAGTTGTGTTGTTGTAGCTGTAAGTCGAGCTGTAGTTGTAGTTGTATGTTCAGTTGTAGATGCTGAAGGAGTTGTGTTTGTTGGTTCAGTTGTAGATGTAAGTTGTGTTGTTGTAGCTGTAAGTCGAGCTGTAGTTGTAGTTGCATGTTCTGTTGTAGATGTTGAAGGAGTTGTGTTTGTTGGTTCAGTTGTAGATGTAAGTTGTGTTGTTGTTGCTGTAAGTGGAGCTGTAGTTGTAGATGTAAGTTGTGTTGTTGTTGCGGTAAGGGGAGCTGTAGTTGTAGTTGTATGTTCTGTTGTAGATGTTGAAGGAGTTGTGTTTGTTGGTTCATTTGTAGATGTAAGTTGTGTTGTTGTTGCTGTAAGTGGAGCTGTAGTTGTAGTTGTATGTTCTGTTGTAGATGTTGAAGGAGTTGTGTTTGTTGGTTCAGTTGTAGATGTAAGTTGTGTTGTTGTTGCTGTAAGGGGAGCTGCAGTTGTAGTTGTATGTTCTGTTGTAGATGTTGAAGGAGTTGTGTTTGTTGGTTCAGTTGTAGATGTAAGTTGTGTTGTTGTAGCTGTAAGTGGAGCTGTAGTTGTAGTTGTATGTTCTGTTGTAGATGTTGAATGAGTTGTGTTTGTTGGTTCAGTTGTAGATGTAAGTTGTGTTGTTGTTGCTGTAAGTCGAGCTGTAGTTGTAGTTGTATGTTCAGTTGTAGATGCTGAAGGAGTTGTGTTTGTTGGTTCAGTTGTAGATGTAAGTTGTGTTGTTGTAGCTGTAAGTCGAGCTGTAGTTGTAGTTGCATGTTCTGTTGTAGATGTTGAAGGAGTTGTGTTTGTTGGTTCAGTTGTAGATGTAAGTTGTGTTGTTGTTGCTGTAAGTGGAGCTGTAGTTGTAGATGTAAGTTGTGTTGTTGTTGCGGTAAGGGGAGCTGTAGTTGTAGTTGTATGTTCTGTTGTAGATGTTGAAGGAGTTGTGTTTGTTGGTTCATTTGTAGATGTAAGTTGTGTTGTTGTTGCTGTAAGTGGAGCTGTAGTTGTAGTTGTATGTTCTGTTGTAGATGTTGAAGGAGTTGTGTTTGTTGGTTCAGTTGTAGATGTAAGTTGTGTTGTTGTTGCTGTAAGGGGAGCTGCAGTTGTAGTTGTATGTTCTGTTGTAGATGTTGAATGAGTTGTGTTTGTTGGTTCAGTTGTAGATGTAAGTTGTGTTGTTGTTGCTGTAAGTCGAGCTGTAGTTGTAGTTGTATGTTCTGTTGTAGATGTTGAAGGAGTTGTGTTTGTTGGTTCAGTTGTAGATGTAAGTTGTGTTGTTGTAGCTGTAAGTGGAGCTGTAGTTGTAGTTGTATGTTCTGTTGTAGATGTTGAATGAGTTGTGTTTGTTGGTTCAGTTGTAGATGTAAGTTGTGTTGTTGTAGCTGTAAGTGGAGCTGTAGTTGTAGTTGTATGTTCTGTTGTAGATGTTGAAGGAGTTGTGTTTGTTGGTTCAGTTGTAGATGTAAGTTGTGTTGTTGTAGCTGTAAGTGGAGCTGTAGTTGTAGTTGTATGTTCTGTTGTAGATCTTGAAGGAGTTGTGTTTGTTGGTTCAGTTGTAGATGTAAGTTGTGTTGTTGTTGCTGTAAGTCGAGCTGTAGTTGTAGTTGTATGTTCAGTTGTAGATGCTGAAGGAGTTGTGTTTGTTGGTTCAGTTGTAGATGTAAGTTGTGTTGTTGTAGCTGTAAGTCGAGCTGTAGTTGTAGTTGCATGTTCTGTTGTAGATGTTGAAGGAGTTGTGTTTGTTGGTTCAGTTGTAGATGTAAGTTGTGTTGTTGTTGCTGTAAGTGGAGCTGTAGTTGTAGATGTAAGTTGTGTTGTTGTTGCGGTAAGGGGAGCTGTAGTTGTAGTTGTATGTTCTGTTGTAGATGTTGAAGGAGTTGTGTTTGTTGGTTCATTTGTAGATGTAAGTTGTGTTGTTGTTGCTGTAAGTGGAGCTGTAGTTGTAGTTGTATGTTCTGTTGTAGATGTTGAAGGAGTTGTGTTTGTTGGTTCAGTTGTAGATGTAAGTTGTGTTGTTGTTGCTGTAAGGGGAGCTGCAGTTGTAGTTGTATGTTCAGTTGTAGATGTTGAAGGAGTTGTGTTTGTTGGTTCAGTTGTAGATGTAAGTTGTGTTGTTGTAGCTGTAAGTGGAGCTGTAGTTGTAGTTGTATGTTCAGTTGTAGATGTTGAAGGAGTTGTGTTTGTTGGTTCAGTTGTAGATGTAAGTTGTGTTGTTGTTGCTGTAAGTGGAGCTCTAGATGTAGTTGTATGTTCTGTTGTAGATGTTGAAGGAGTTGTGTTTGTTGGTTCAGTTGTAGATGTAAGTTGTGTTGTTGTTGCTGTAAGTGGAGCTCTAGATGTAGTTGTATGTTCTGTTGTAGATGTTGAAGGAGTTGTGTTTGTTGGCTCAGTTGTAGATGTAAGTTGTGTTGTTGTTGCTGTAAGTGGAGCTGTAGTTGTAGTTGTATGTTCTGTTGTAGATGTTGAAGGAGTTGTGTTTGTTGGCTCAGTTGTAGATGTAAGTTGTGTTGTTGTTGCTGTAAGTGGAGCTCTAGATGTAGTTGTATGTTCTGTTGTAGATGTTGAAGGAGTTGTGTTTGTTGGCTCAGTTGTAGATGTAAGTTGTGTTGTTGTTGCTGTAAGTCGAGCTGTAGTTGTAGTTGTATGTTCTGTTGTAGATGTTGAAGGAGTTGTGTTTGTTGGCTCAGTTGTATATGTAAGTTGTGTTGTTGTTGCTGTAAGTGGAGCTGTAGTTGTAGTTGTATGTTCTGTTGTAGATGTTGAAGGAGTTGTGTTTGTTGGTTCAGTTGTAGATGTAAGTTGTGTTGTTGTTGCTGTAAGTGGAGCTGTAGTTGTAGTTGTATGTTCAGTTGTAGATGTTGAAGGAGTTGTGTTTGTTGGTTCAGTTGTAGATGTAAGTTGTGTTGTTGTTGCTGTAAGTGGAGCTCTAGATGTAGTTGTATGTTCTGTTGTAGATGTTGAAGGAGTTGTGTTTGTTGGCTCAGTTGTAGATGTAAGTTGTGTTGTTGTTGCTGTAAGTCGAGCTGTAGTTGTAGTTGTATGTTCTGTTGTAGATGTTGAAGGAGTTGTGTTTGTTGGCTCAGTTGTATATGTAAGTTGTGTTGTTGTTGCTGTTGCTGTAAGTGGAGCTGTAGTTGTAGTTGTATGTTCAGTTGTAGATGCTGAAGGAGTTGTGTTTGTTGGTTCAGTTGTAGATGTAAGTTGTGTTGTTGTTACTGTAAGTGGAGCTGTAGTTGTATGTTCTGATGTAGATGTTGAAGGAGTTGTGTTTGTTGGCTCAGTTGTAGATGTAAGTTGTGTTGTTGTAGCTGTAAGTCGAGCTGTAGTTGTAGTTGTATGTTCTGTTGTAGATGTTGAAGGAGTTGTGTTTGTTGGTTCAGTTGTAGATGTAAGTTGTGTTGTTGTTGCTGTAAGTGGAGCTGTAGTTGTAGTTGTATGTTCTGTTGTAGATGTTGAAGGAGTTGTGTTTGTTGGTTCAGTTGTAGATGTAAGTTGTGTTGTTGTTGTTGCTGTAAGTGGAGCTGTAGTTGTAGTTGTATGTTCTGTTGTAGATGTTGAAGGTGTTGTGTTTGTTGGTTCAGTTGTAGATGTAAGTTGTGTTGTTGTTGCTGTAAGTGGAGCTGTAGTTGTAGTTGTATGTTCTGTTGTAACTGTTGAAGGAGTTGTGTTTGTTGGTTCAGTTGTAGATGTAAGTTGTGTTGTTGTTGCTGTAAGTGGAGCTGTAGTTGTAGTTGTATGTTCTGTTGTAGATGTTGAAGGAGTTGTGTTTGTTGGCTCAGTTGTAGGTGTAAGTTGTGTTGTTGCTGTAAGTGGAGCTTTAGTTGTAGTTGTATGTTCTGTTGTAGATGCTGAAGGAGTTGTGTTTGTTGGTTCAGTTGTATATGTAAGTTGTGTTGTTGTTGCTGTAAGTGGAGCTGTAGTTGTAGTTGTATGTTCTGTTGTAGATGCTGAAGGAGTTGTGTTTGTTGGTTCAGTTGTAGATGTAGGTTGTGTTGTTGTTGCTGTAAGTGGAGCTGAAGTTGTAGTTGTATGTTCTGTTGTAGATGTTGAAGGTGTTGTGTTTGTTGGTTCAGTTGTATATGTAAGTTGTGTTGTTGTTGCTGTAAGGGGAGCTGTAGTTGTAGATGTATGTTCTGTTGTAGATGTTGAAGGTGTTGTGTTTGTTGGTTCAGTTGTAGATGTAAGTTGTGTTGTTGTTGCTGTAAGTGGAGCTGTAGTTGTAGTTGTATGTTCTGTTGTAGATGTTGAAGGAGTTGTGTTTGTTGGCTCAGTTGTAGATGTAAATTGTGTTGTTGTTGCTGTAAGTGGAGCTGTAGTTGTAGTTGTATGTTCTGTTGTAGATGTTGAAGGAGTTGTGTTTGTTGGCTCAGTTGTAGATGTAAATTGTGTTGTTGTTGCTGTAAGTGGAGCTGTAGTTGTAGTTGTATGTTCTGTTGTAGATCTTGAAGGAGGTGTGTTTGTTGGCTCAGTTGTAGATGTAAGTTGTGTTGTTGTTGTTGCTGTAAGTGGAGCTGTAGTTGTAGTTGTATGTTCTGTTGTAGATGTTGAAGGAGTTGTGTTTGTTGGTTCAGTTGTAGATGTAAGTTGTGTTGTTGTTGCTGTAAGTGGAGCTGTAGTTGTAGTTGTATGTTCTGTTGTAGATGTTGAAGGAGTTGTGTTTGTTGGTTCAGTTGTAGATGTAAGTTGTGTTGTTGTTGCTGTAAGTGGAGCTGTAGTTGTAGTTGTATGTTCTGTTGTAGATGTTGAAGGAGTTGTGTTTGTTGGTTCAGTTGTAGATGTAAGTTGTGTTGTTGTTGCTGTAAGTGGAGCTGTAGTTGTAGTTGTATGTTCTGTTGTAGATGTTGAAGGAGTTGTGTTTGTTGGTTCAGTTGTAGATGTAAGTTGTGTTGTTGTTGCTGTAAGGGGAGCTGTAGTTGTAGTTGTATGTTCTGATGTAGATGTTGAAGGAGTTGTGTTTGTTGGTTCAGTTGTAGATGTAAGTTGTGTTGTTGTTGCTGTAAGTGGAGCTGTAGTTGTAGTTGTATGTTCTGTTGTAGATGTTGAAGGAGTTGTGTTTGTTGGTTCAGTTGTAGATGTTGGTTGTGTTGTTGTAGCTGTAAGTGGAGCTGTAGTTGTAGATGTATGTTCTGTTGTAGATCTTGAAGGAGTTGTGTTTGTTGGTTCAGTTGTAGATGTAAGTTGTGTTGTTGTTGTTGCTGTAAGTAGAGCTGTAGTTGTAGTTGTATGTTTTGTTGTAACTGTTGAAGGAGTTGTGTTTGTTGGTTCAGTTGTAGATGTAAGTTGTGTTGTTGTTGCTGGAAGTGGAGCTGTAGTTGTAGTTGTATGTTCTGTTGTAGATCTTGAAGGAGTTGTGTTTGTTGGTTCAGTTGTAGATGTTGGTTGTGTTGTTGTAGCTGTAAGTGGAGCTGTAGTTGTAGATGTATGTTCTGTTGTAGATCTTGAAGGAGTTGTGTTTGTTGGTTCAGTTGTAGATGTAAGTTGTGTTGTTGTTGTTGCTGTAAGTAGAGCTGTAGTTGTAGTTGTATGTTTTGTTGTAACTGTTGAAGGAGTTGTGTTTGTTGGTTCAGTTGTAGATGTAAGTTGTGTTGTTGTTGCTGGAAGTGGAGCTGTAGTTGTAGTTGTATGTTCTGTTGTAGATCTTGAAGGAGTTGTGTTTGTTGGTTCAGTTGTAGATGTAAGTTGTGTTGTTGTAGCTGTAAGTGGAGCTGTAGTTGTAGTTGTATGTTCTGTTGTAACTGTTGAAGGAGTTGTGTTTGTTGGTTCAGTTGTAGATGTAAGTTGTGTTGTTGTTGCTGTAAGTGGAGCTGTAGTTGTAGATGTATGTTCTGTTGTAGATGTTGAAGGAGTTGTGTTTGTTGGCTCAGTTGTAGATGTAAGTTGTGTTGTTGTTGCTGTAAGTGGAGCTGTAGTTGTAGTTGTATGTTCTGTTGTAGATGTTGAAGGAGTTGTGTTTGTTGGCTCAGTTGTAGATGTAAGTTGTGTTGTTGTTGCTGTAAGTGGAGCTGTAGTTGTAGTTGTATGTTCTGTTGTAGATGTTGAAGGAGTTGTGTTTGTTGGTTCAGTTGTAGATGTAAGTTGTGTTGTTGTTGCTGTAAGTGGAGCTGTAGTTGTAGTTGTATGTTCTGTTGTAGATGTTGAAGGAGTTGTGTTTGTTGGCTCAGTTGTAGATGTAAGTTGTGTTGTTGTTGCTGTAAGTGGAGCTGTAGTTGTAGTTGTATGTTCTGTTGTAGATGTTGAAGGAGTTGAGTTTGTTGGTTCAGTTGTAGATGTAAGTTGTGTTGTTGTAGCTGTAAGTGGAGCTGTAGTTGTAGTTGTATGTTCAGTTGTAGATGCTGAAGGAGTTGTGTTTGTTGGTTCAGTTGTAGATGTAAGTTGTGTTGTTGTTGCTGTAAGTGGAGCTGTAGTTGTAGTTGTATGTTCTGTTGTAGATGTTGAAGGAGTTGTGTTTGTTGGCTCAGTTGTAGATGTAAGTTGTGTTGTTGTTGCTGTAAGTGGAGCTGTAGTTGTAGTTGTATGTTCTGATGTAGATGTTGAAGGAGTTGTGTTTGTTGGTTCAGTTGTAGATGTAAGTTGTGTTGTTGTTGCTGTAAGTGGAGCTGTAGTTGTAGTTGTATGTTCTGTTGTAGATGTTGAAGGAGTTGTGTTTGTTGGTTCAGTTGTAGATGTTGGTTGTGTTGTTGTAGCTGTAAGTGGAGCTGTAGTTGTAGATGTATGTTCTGTTGTAGATCTTGAAGGAGTTGTGTTTGTTGGTTCAGTTGTAGATGTAAGTTGTGTTGTTGTTGTTGCTGTAAGTAGAGCTGTAGTTGTAGTTGTATGTTTTGTTGTAACTGTTGAAGGAGTTGTGTTTGTTGGTTCAGTTGTAGATGTAAGTTGTGTTGTTGTTGCTGGAAGTGGAGCTGTAGTTGTAGTTGTATGTTCTGTTGTAGATCTTGAAGGAGTTGTGTTTGTTGGTTCAGTTGTAGATGTTGGTTGTGTTGTTGTAGCTGTAAGTGGAGCTGTAGTTGTAGATGTATGTTCTGTTGTAGATCTTGAAGGAGTTGTGTTTGTTGGTTCAGTTGTAGATGTAAGTTGTGTTGTTGTTGTTGCTGTAAGTAGAGCTGTAGTTGTAGTTGTATGTTTTGTTGTAACTGTTGAAGGAGTTGTGTTTGTTGGTTCAGTTGTAGATGTAAGTTGTGTTGTTGTTGCTGGAAGTGGAGCTGTAGTTGTAGTTGTATGTTCTGTTGTAGATCTTGAAGGAGTTGTGTTTGTTGGTTCAGTTGTAGATGTAAGTTGTGTTGTTGTTGCTGTAAGTGGAGCTGTAGTTGTAGATGTATGTTCTGTTGTAGATGTTGAAGGAGTTGTGTTTGTTGGTTCAGTTGTAGATGTAAGTTGTGTTGTTGTTGCTGTAAGTGGAGCTGTAGTTGTAGATGTATGTTCTGTTGTAGATGTTGAAGGAGTTGTGTTTGTTGGCTCAGTTGTAGATGTAAGTTGTGTTGTTGTTGCTGTAAGTGGAGCTGTAGTTGTAGTTGTATGTTCTGTTGTAGATGTTGAAGGAGTTGTGTTTGTTGGCTCAGTTGTAGATGTAAGTTGTGTTGTTGTTGCTGTAAGTGGAGCTGTAGTTGTAGTTGTATGTTCTGTTGTAGATGTTGAAGGAGTTGTGTTTGTTGGTTCAGTTGTAGATGTAAGTTGTGTTGTTGTTGCTGTAAGTGGAGCTGTAGTTGTAGTTGTATGTTCTGTTGTAGATGTTGAAGGAGTTGTGTTTGTTGGTTCAGTTGTAGATATAGGTTGTGTTGTTGTAGCTGTAAGTCGAGCTGTAGTTGTAGTTGTATGTTCTGTTGTAGATGTTGAAGGAGTTGTGTTTGTTGGTTTAATTGTAGATGTAAGTTGTGTTGTTATTGCTGTAAGTGGAGCTCTAGATGTAGTTGTATGTTCTGTTGTAGATGTTGAAGGAGTTGTTTTTGTTGGCTCAGTTGTATATGTAAGTTGTGTTGTTGTTGCTGTAAGTGGAGCTGTAGTTGTAGTTGTATGTTCTGTTGTAGATCTTGAAGGAGTTGTGTTTGTTGTTTCAGTTGTAGATGTAAGTTGTGTTGTTGTTGCTGTAAGTGGAGCTGTAGTTGTAGATGTAGTTGTGTTTGTTGGCTCAGTTGTAGATGTAAGTTGTGTTGTTGTTGCTGTAAGGTGAGCTGTAGTTGTAGTTGTATGTTCTGTTGTAGATCTTGAAGGAGTTGTGTTTGTTGGTTCAGTTGTAGATGTAAGTTGTGTTGTTGTTGCTGTAAGTGGAGCTGTAGTTGTAGATGTATGTTCTGTTGTAGATGTTGAAGGAGTTGTGTTTGTTGGTTCAGTTGTAAATGTAAGTTGTGTTGTTGTTGCTGTAAGTGGAGCTGTAGTTGTAGATGTATGTTCTGTTGTAGATCTTGAAGGAGTTGTGTTTGTTGGTTCAGTTGTAGATGTAAGTTGTGTTGTTGTTGCTGTAAGTGGAGCTGTAGTTGTAGTTGTATGTTCTGTTGTAGATGTTGAAGGAGTTGTGTTTGTTGGTTCAGTTGTAGATGTAAGTTGTGTTGTTGTTGCTGTAAGTGGAGCTGTAGTTGTAGTTGTATGTTCTGTTGTAGATGTTGAAGGAGTTGTGTTTGTTGGTTCAGTTGTAGATGTAAGTTGTGTTGTTGTTGCTGTAAGGGGAGCTGTAGTTGTAGTTGTATGTTCTGTTGTAGATGTTGAAGGAGTTGTGTTTGTTGGTTCAGTTTTAGATGTAAGTTGTGTTGTTGTTGTTGCTGTAAGTGGAGCTGCAGTTGTAGATGTATGTTCTGTTGTAGATGTTGAAGGAGTTGTGTTTGTTGGTTCAGTTGTAGATGTAAGTTGTGTTGTTGTAGCTGTAAGTGGAGCTGTAGTTGTAGTTGTATGTTCTGTTGTAGATGTTGAATGAGTTGTGTTTGTTGGTTCAGTTGTAAATGTAAGTTGTGTTGTTGTTGCTGTAAGTGGAGCTGTAGTTGTAGATGTATGTTCTGTTGTAGATGTTGAAGGAGTTGTGTTTGTTGGTTCAGTTGTAGATGTAAGTTGTGTTGTTGTTGTTGCTGTAAGTGGAGCTGTAGTTGTAGTTGTATGTTCTGTTGTAGATCTTGAAGGAGTTGTGTTTGTTGGTTCAGTAGTAGATGTAAGTTGTGTTGTTGTTGTTGCTGTAAGTCGAGCTGTAGTTGTAGTTGTATGTTCTGTTGTAGATGTTGAAGGAGTTGTGTTTGTTGGTTCAGTTGTAAATGTAAGTTGTGTTGTTGTTGCTGTAAGTGGAGCTGTAGTTGTAGATGTATGTTCTGTTGTAGATCTTGAAGGAGTTGTGTTTGTTGGTTCAGTTGTAGATGTAAGTTGTGTTGTTGTTGTTGTTGCTGTAAGTGGAGCTGTAGTTGTAGATGTAGTTGTGTTTGTTGGCTCAGTTGTAGATGTAAGTTGTGTTGTTGTTGCTGTAAGGTGAGCTGTAGTTGTAGTTGTATGTTCTGTTGTAGATGTTGAAGGAGTTGTGTTTGTTGGTTCAGTTGTAGATGTAAGTTGTGTTGTTGTTGCTGTAAGTCGAGCTGTAGTTGTAGTTGTATGTTCTGTTGTAGATGTTGAAGGAGTTGTGTTTGTTGGTTCAGTTGTAGATGTAAGTTGTGTTGTTGTTGCTGTAAGTGGAGCTGTAGTTGTAGATGTATGTTCTGTTGTAGATCTTGAAGGAGTTGTGTTTGTTGGTTCAGTTGTAGATGTAAGTTGTGTTGTTGTAGCTGTAAGTGGAGCTGTAGTTGTAGTTGTATGTTCTGTTGTAGATGTTGAAGGAGTTGTGTTTGTTGGTTCAGTTGTAGATGTAAGTTGTGTTGTTGTAGCTGTAAGTGGAGCTGTAGTTGTAGTTGTATGTTCAGTTGTAGATGTTGAAGGAGTTGTGTTTGTTGGTTCAGTTGTAGATGTAAGTTGTGTTGTTGTTGCTGTAAGTGGAGCTGTAGTTGTATGTTCTGTTGTAGATGTTGAAGGAGTTGTGTTTGTTGGTTCAGTTGTAGATGTAAGTTGTGTTGTTGTTGCTGTAAGTGGAGCTGTAGTTGTAGTTGTATGTTCTGTTGTAGATGCTGAAGGAGTTGAGTTTGTTGGTTTAGTTGTAGATTTAAGTTGTGTTGTTGTTGCTGTAAGTGGAGCTGTAGTTGTAGTTGTATGTTCTGTTGTAGATGTTGAAGGAGTTGTGTTTGTTGATTCAGTTGTAGATGTAAGTTGTGTTGTTGTTGCTGTAAGTGGAGCTGTAGTTGTAGATGTAAGTTGTGTTGTTGTTGCTGTAAGTGGAGCTGTAGTTGTAGTTGTATGTTCTGTTGTAGATGTTGAAGGAGTTGTGTTTGTTGGTTCAGTTGTAGATGTAAGTTGTGTTGTTGTTGCTGTAAGTGGAGCTGTAGTTGTAGTTGTATGTTCTGTTGTAGATCTTGAAGGAGTTGTTTTTGTTGGTTCAGTTGTAGATGTAACTTGTGTTGTTGTTGTTGTTGCTGTAAGTGGAGCTGTAGTTGTAAAAAATGAATTCAAGATTCCTGCAAATAAAAACATCAAATATTTGTTATTTTGACACTTTCTCTTCTTGCTCTTCATTGTAAGTGGTGAGAGCGAAAGGGGGGCGGAACACTATTTTAAACTCTTTCCTTCTTCAGATATTCCTCTTTAAAAGAAAAAAACTATCATCTGTGTGCAAAGTGACCCACGTTTGGGTTTTGACCACTGAAAATGTGTTCAATTGACCAGTTTACTCATGGAGCCGCATTAAGATCTCCATATCTCTGGGACTGACCCATCGACGGACTTTAAAATGAAGATATTAAAAGCAAAGTTTGTTAAGAACCAGAATCTAAAAGGATATTAAGATATCTTTAATACTTCTTGATTAATACAATGCAAACTATCTATAATGCAAACTTGTATGGGGCGCCGTTTGTAAAGCGGCTCACGCTGAAAATAACAGCAACATTTTGACACATTTAGCTTCAAACAATGTTTAAAAAACTGGTATGAATTTTTGGCGGTCACTTTTTTAGCACATTTACAACAATATTTATCAACTTAGAGATATTTTAAATAGTTAAATCTAAATGTTAAATCTAAATCTAAATGTTAATTGTTAAATCTAAATGTTAAATCTAAATCTAAATGTTAAATCTAAATCTAAATGTTAAATCTAAATCTAAATGTTAAATCTAAATGTTAAATCTAAATCTAAATGCTAAATCTAAATCTAAATGTTAAATCTAAATCTAAATGTTAAATCTAAATCTAAATCTAAATGTAAAATCTAAATGTTAAATCTAAATGTTAAAACCGGTTATCTGCATTCTGAATTTGCATATTAGTTAAATATTTAGTTTCACCCGAAACATTTAGATTCAACATTTATATTTAGATTTAACATTTAGATTTAACATTTAGATTTAGATTTAGATTTTGTATTTAGATTTAACATTTAGATTTAACATTTAGATTTTACATTTAGATTTAGATGTAACATTTAGATTTAACGTTTAGATTTAACATTTAGATTTAGCATTTAGATTTATATTCAACATTTAGATTTAGATTTAACATTTAGATTTAGATTTAACATTTAGATTTAGATTTAGCATTTAGATTTAGATTTAACATTTAGATTTAGATTTAACATTTAGATTTAACTATTTAAAATATCTCTAAGTTGATAAATATTGTTGTAAATGTGCTAAAAAAGTGACCGCCAAAAATTCATACCAGTTTTTTAAACATTGTTTGAAGCTAAATGTGTCAAAATGTTGCTGTTATTTTCAGCGTGAGCCGCTTTACAAACGGCGCCCCATAAACTTGAGGCATAAACAGCAGAAATGCTTTTTCCCCATGTTTGAGCGCTCACCGTTGGCATATAATGACACACAGATTGATAAAGTCAACAGATATCACTAATACTGAATATAATAATGTAATAATATATAATAATGTATAATAATAGTGAAAATAAAATAATGATTTTTACACCCCTGTATTATGGCTAACCCTCCTCTTCAAAACAGTGATTACTCCGTCAATACACATATCCATATTTTGGCTTTCATCAATAATAAATCACTATTTACTGTGTGTTTGACTTTCTACAGAAAAAACATTAACAAAATCAAAAATGTGAGCTGGGGATCTCTGGTTGAGTTGACACATAGGATAAAAGCATCTACTTAATGCAGAAAAGGAGCAGCAAAGAATCTATATGGAAATATTATAGATACTAAACCCCCACCAGATCTTTAAGAGGGACGTCATTCAGCGTCATCACGTCGCGTGGTGTGACAGAAATGCATTGATCAGAACTCACCGCACAAGAGCAGGAATGCTGCGTTCTGGCCCATGGTAACCTGATCTGCCTGCTCATCCAATCTGAAAAAGCAAGTGTGCCACTGTGTCATCATGTGTTTCGTCACATTTTGATTACAATCAGTCACATTTTTCAGCCCTCGGTTCAGGGGCTGGCATCACTCGCCGTTATTCCTGTTTGGGAGTGCACAGAGAAAGAAGTGGCCCGCTGAAGCCGGCGTTCATTTGCACACGCTATCTGTGATGTTTTACTGGCTTTATAGAAATCAGATTCATCATTTGATTGTTTACTGCTGGCAGAAGTTCAAGGAAATGTACTATTTAAGAATACTATTTAAAGTCATCAAGAGAGCAAAGTCATAATGGTCTTTTCTCCTGTATTGGTCCGTATATCGAGTGAAGCGCCTCTCAAACAAGAACAAATGTAGGGCTGGCCCCACTTTATATTAGGTGGCCTTAAGTACTATGTACTTACATCAAAAAATAAGTACAATGTACTTACTGTGTTCAAATTGTATTGCAAAACACTTTTGCTGATATTGAGGTGGGATATGGGTAGAGTTAGGGACAGGTGTGGTGATATGGGTAAGTTTAAGGGTAGGGTTGGGGACAGGTGTGGTGGTATGGGTGAGTTTAAGGGTAGAGTTAGGGACAGGTGTGGTGATATGGGTAAGTTTAAGGGTAGAGTTAGAGACAGGTGTGGTGGTATGGGTAAGTTTAAGGGTAGAGTTTGGGACAGGTGTGGTGGTATGGGTAAGTTTAAGGGTAGAGTTTGGGACAGGTGTGGTGGTATGGGTGAGTTTAAGGGTAGAGTTAGGGACAGGTGTGGTGATATGGGTAAGTTTAAGGGTAGAGTTAGGGACAGGTGTGGTGGTATGGGTGGGTTTAAGGGTAGAGTTTGGGACAGGTGTGGTGATATGGGTAAGTTTAAGGGTAGAGTTTGGGACAGGTGTGGTGGTATGGGTGAGTTTAAGGGTAGAGTTAGGGACAGGTGTGGTGGTGTGGGTGAGTTTAAGGGTAGAGTTAGGGACAGGTGTGGTGGTGTGGGTGAGTTTAAGGGTAGAGTTTGGGACAGGTCTGGTGGTGTGGGTGAGTTTAAGGGTAAAGTTAGGGACAGGTGTTGTGGTATGGGTAAGTTTAAGGGTAGAGTTAGGGACAGGTGTGGTGGTGTGGGTGAGTTTAAGGGTAAAGTTAGGGAAAGGTGTGGTGGTATGGGCGAGTTTAAGGGTAAAGTTAGGGACAGTTGTGGTGGTATGGGTAAGTTTAAGGTTAGAGTTAGGGACAGGTGTGGTGGTGTGGGTGAGTTTAAGGGTAGAATTAGGGACAGGTGTGTTGGTGTGGGTGAGTTTAAGGGTAGAGTTTGGGACAGGTGTGGTGGTGTGGGTGAGTTTAAGGGTAGGGTTAGGGACAGGTGTTGTGGTATGGGTAAGTTTAAGGTTAGAGTTAAGGACAGGTGTGGTGGTGTGGGTGAGTTTAAGGGTAGAATTAGGGACAGGTGTGTTGGTGTGGGTGAGTTTAAGGGTAGAGTTTGGGACAGGTGTGGTGGTGTGGGTGAGTTTAAGGTTAGAGTTAGGGACAGGTGTGGTGGTGTGGGTGAGTTTAAGGGTAGAATTAGGGACAGGTGTGTTGGTGTGGGTGAGTTTAAGGGTAGAGTTTGGGACAGGTGTGGTGGTGTGGGTGAGTTTAAGGGTAGGGTTAGGGACAGGTGTTGTGGTATGGGTAAGTTTAAGGTTAGAGTTAAGGACAGGTGTGGTGGTGTGGGTGAGTTTAAGGGTAGAATTAGGGACAGGTGTGTTGGTGTGGGTGAGTTTAAGGGTAGAGTTTGGGACAGGTGTGGTGGTGTGGGTGAGTTTAAGGGTAGAGTTTGGGACAGGTGTGGTGATATGGGTGAGTTTAAGGGTAGAGTTAGGGACAGGTGTGGTGGTATGGGTGAGATTAAGGGTAGAGTTTGGGACAGGTGTGGTGGTATGGGTGAGTTTAAGGGTAGAGTTTGGGACAGGTGTGGTGGTATGGGTAATTTTAAGGGTAAAGTAAGGGACAGGTGTGGTGGTGTGGGTAAGTTTAAGGGTAAAGTTAGGGACAAGTGTGGTGGTGTGGGTGAGTTTAAGGGTAGAGTTAGGGACAGGTGTGGTGGTGTGGGTGAGTTTAAGGGTAAAGTTAGGGACAGGTGTGGTGGTATGGGTGAGTTTAAGGGTAGAGTTAGGGACAGGTGTGGTGGTGTGGGTGAGTTTAAGGGTAGAGTTAGGGACAGGTGTGGTGGTGTGGGTGAGTTTAAGGGTAGAGTTTGGGACAGGTGTGGTGGTGTGGGTGAGTTTAAGGGTAGAGTTTGGGACAGGTGTGGTGGTGTGGGTGAGTTTAAGGGTAGGGTTAGGGACAGGTGTGGTGGTATGGGTGAGTTTAAGGGTAGAGTTTGGGACAGGTGTGGTGGTATGGGTAATTTTAAGGGTAAAGTAAGGGACAGGTGTGGTGGTGTGGGTAAGTTTAAGGGTAAAGTTAGGGACACGTGTGGTGGTGTGGGTGAGTTTAAGGGTAGAGTTAGGGACAGGTGTGGTGGTGTGGGTGAGTTTAAGGGTAGGGTTAGGGACAGGTGTGGTGATATGGGTGAGTTTAAGGGTAGGTTTCGGGACAGGTGTGGTGGTGTGGGTGAGTTTCAGGGTAGGGTTAGGGACAGGTGTGGTGGTATGGGTGAGTTTAAGGGTAGGTTTCGGGACAGGTGTGGTGGTGTGGGTAAGTTTAAGGGTAAAGTTAGGGACAGGTGTGGTGGTGTGGGTGAGTTTAAGGGTAAAGTTAGGGACAGGTGTTGTGGTATGGGTAAGTTTAAGGTTAGAGTTAGGAACAGGTGTGGTGGTGTGGGTGAGTTTAAGGGTAAAGTTAGGGACAGGTGTTGTGGTATGGGTAAGTTTAAGGGTAGAGTTAGGGACAGGTGTGGTGGTGTGGGTGAGTTTAAGGGTAAAGTTAGGGAAAGGTGTGGTGGTATGGGCGAGTTTAAGGGTAAAGTTAGGGACAGTTGTGGTGGTATGGGTAAGTTTAAGGGTTAAGTTAGGGACAGGTGTTGTGGTATGGGTAAGTTTAAGGTTAGAGTTAGGGACAGGTGTGGTGGTGTGGGTGAGTTTAAGGGTAGAATTAGGGACAGGTGTGTTGGTGTGGGTGAGTTTAAGGGTAGAGTTTGGGACAGGTGTTGTGGTATGGGTAAGTTTAAGGTTAGAGTTAGGGACAGGTGTGGTGGTGTGGGTAAGTTTAAGGGTTAAGTTAGGGACAGGTGTTGTGGTATGGGTAAGTTTAAGGTTAGAGTTAGGGACAGGTGTGGTGGTGTGGGTGAGTTTAAGGGTAGAATTAGGGACAGGTGTGTTGGTGTGGGTGAGTTTAAGGGTAGAGTTTGGGACAGGTGTGGTGGTGTGGGTGAGTTTAAGGGTAGAGTTTGGGACAGGTGTGGTGATATGGGTGAGTTTAAGGGTAGAGTTAGGGACAGGTGTGGTGGTATGGGTGAGATTAAGGGTAGAGTTTGGGACAGGTGTGGTGGTATGGGTGAGTTTAAGGGTAGAGTTTGGGACAGGTGTGGTGGTATGGGTAATTTTAAGGGTAAAGTAAGGGACAGGTGTGGTGGTGTGGGTAAGTTTAAGGGTAAAGTTAGGGACAAGTGTGGTGGTGTGGGTGAGTTTAAGGGTAGAGTTAGGGACAGGTGTGGTGGTGTGGGTGAGTTTAAGGGTAGGGTTAGGGACAGGTGTGGTGATATGGGTGAGTTTAAGGGTAGGTTTCGGGACAGGTGTGGTGGTGTGGGTGAGTTTAAGGGTAGGGTTAGGGACAGGTGTGGTGGTATGGGTGAGTTTAAGGGTAGGTTTCGGGACAGGTGTGGTGGTGTGGGTAAGTTTAAGGGTAAAGTTAGGGACAGGTGTGGTGGTGTGGGTGAGATTAAGGGTAAAGTTAGGGACAGGTGTTGTGGTATGGGTAAGTTTAAGGTTAGAGTTAGGGACAGGTGTGGTGGTGTGGGTGATTTTAAGGGTAGAATTAGGGACAGGTGTGGTGGTGTGGGTGAGTTTAAGGGTAAAGTTAGGGAAAGGTGTGGTGGTATGGGCGAGTTTAAGGGTAAAGATAGGGACAGGTGTGGTGGTGTGGGTAAGTTTAAGGGTAAAGTTAGGGACAGGTGTTGTGGTATGGGTAAGTTTAAGGTTAGAGTTAGGGACAGGTGTGGTGGTGTGGGTGAGTTTAAGGGTAGAATTAGGGACAGGTGTGTTGGTGTGGGTGAGTTTAAGGGTAAAGTTAGGGAAAGGTGTGGTGGTATGGGCGAGTTTAAGGGTAGAGTTAGGGACAGGTGTGTTGGTATGGGTAAGTTTAGGAGAAGAGTTAGGGACAGGTGTGGTGATATGGGTGAGTTTAAGGGTAGAGTTAGGGACAGGTGTGTTGGTGTGGGTAAGTTTAAGGGTAGAGTTTGGGACAGGTGTGGTGGTATGGGTGAGTTTAAGGGTAGAGTTTGGGACAGGTGTGGTGGTATGGGTGAGTTTAAGGGTAGAGTTTGGGACAGGTGTGGTGGTATGGGTGAGTTTAAGGGTAGAGTTTGGGACAGGTGTGGTGGTATGGGTAATTTTAAGGGTAAAGTTAGGGACAGGTGTGGTGGTGTGGGTAAGTTTAAGGGTAAAGTTAGGGACAAGTGTGGTGGTGTGGGTGAGTTTAAGGGTAGAGTTAGGGACAGGTGTGGTGGTGTGGGTGAGTTTAAGGGTAGGGTTAGGGACAGGTGTGGTGATATGGGTGAGTTTAAGGGTAGGTTTCGGGACAGGTGTGGTGGTGTGGGTGAGTTTAAGGGTAGGGTTAGGGACAGGTGTGGTGGTATGGGTGAGTTTAAGGGTAGGTTTCGGGACAGGTGTGGTGGTGTGGGTAAGTTTAAGGGTAAAGTTAGGGACAGGTGTGGTGGTGTGCGTGAGTTTAAGGGTAAAGTTAGGGACAGGTGTTGTGGTATGGGTAAGTTTAAGGTTAGAGTTAGGGACAGGTGTGGTGGTATGGGTGAGTTTAAGGGTAAAGTTAGGGACAGGTGTGGTGGTGTGGGTAAGTTTAAGGGTAAAGTTAGGGACAGGTGTGGTGGTGTGGGTGAGTTTAAGGGTAGAATTAGGGACAGGTGTGGTGGTGTGGGTGAGTTTAAGGGTAAAGTTAGGGAAAGGTGTGGTGGTATGGGCGAGTTTAAGGGTAAAGTTAGGGACAGGTGTGGTGGTATGGGTAAGTTTAAGGGTAAAGTTAGGGACAGGTGTTGTGGTATGGGTAAGTTTAAGGTTAGAGTTAGGGACAGGTGTGGTGGTGTGGGTGAGTTTAAGGGTAGAATTAGGGACAGGTGTGTTGGTGTGGGAGAGTTTAAGGGTAGAGTTAGGTACAGGTGTGTTGGTGTGGGTAAGTTTAAGGGTAGAGTTAGGGACAGGTGTGGTGGTATGGGTAAGTTTAGGAGAAGAGTTAGGGACAGGTGTGGTGATATGGGTGAGTTTAAGGGTAGAGTTAGGGACAGGTGTGTTGGTGTGGGTAAGTTTAAGGGTAGAGTTAGGGACAGGTGTGGTGATATGGGTAAGTTTAAGGGTAAAGTTAGGGACAGGTGTGGTGGTGTGGGTGAGTTTAAGGGTAAAGTTAGGGATAAGTGTGGTGGTATGGGTAAGTTTAAGGGTAAAGTTAGGGACAGGTGTGGTGGTGTGGGTGAGTTTAAGGGTAAAGTTAGGGACAGGTGTGGTGGTATGGGTGAGTTTAAGGGTAAAGTTAGGGACAGGTGTGGTGGTATGGGTAAGTTTAAGGGTAGAGTTAGGGACAGGTGTGGTGATATGGGTAAGTTTAAGGGTAAAGTTAGGGACAGGTGTGGTTGTGTGGGTGAGTTTAAGGGTAAAGTTAGGGACAGGTGTGGTGGTATGGGTGAGTTTAAGGGTAAAGTTAGGGAAAGGTGTGGTGGTGTCGGTAAGTTTAAGGGTAAAGTTAGGGACAGGTGTGGTGGTATGGGTGAGTTTAAGGGTAAAGTTAGGGACAGGTGTGGTGGTATGGGTGAGTTTAAGGGAAGAGTTAGAGACAGGTGTGGTGGTATGGGTGAGTTTAAGGGTAGAGTTAGGGACAGGTGTGGTGGTATGGGTGAGTTTAAGGGTAAAGTTAGGGACAGGTGTGGTGGTATGGGTGAGTTTAAGGGTAGAGTTAGGGACAGGTGTGGTGGTGTGGGTGAGTTTAAGGGAAGAGTTAGAGACAGGTGTGGTGGTATGGGTGAGTTTAAGGGAAGAGTTAGAGACAGGTGTGGTGGTGTGGGTGAGTTTAAGGGAAGAGTTAGAGACAGGTGTGGTGGTATGGGTGAGTTTAAGGGAAGAGTTAGAGACAGGTGTGGTGGTATGGGTGAGTTTAAGGGTAGAGTTAGGGACAGGTGTGGTGGTATGGGTGAGTTTAAGGGTAAAGTTAGGGACAGGTGTGGTGGTATGGGTGAGTTTAAGGGTAGAGTTAGGGACAGGTGTGGTGGTATGGGTGAGTTTAAGGGTAGAGTTAGGGACAGGTGTGGTGGTATGGGTGAGTTTAAGGGTAAAGTTAGGGACAGGTGTGGTGGTGTGGGTAAGTTTAAGGGTAAAGTTAGGGACAGGTGTGGTGGTATGGGTGAGTTTAAGGGTAAAGTTAGGGACAGGTGTGGTGGTATGGGTGAGTTTAAGGGTAGAGTTAGGGACAGGTGTGGTGGTATGGGTGAGTTTAAGGGTAGAGTTAGGGACAGGTGTGGTGGTATGGGTGAGTTTAAGGGTAAAGTTAGGGACAGGTGTGGTGGTGTGGGTAAGTTTAAGGGTAAAGTTAGGGACAGGTGTGGTGGTATGGGTGAGTTTAAGGGTAAAGTTAGGGACAGGTGTGGTGGTATGGGTAAGTTTAGAGGTAGGGTTAGGGACAGGTGTGGTGGTTTGGGTGAGTTTAAAGGTAGAGTTAGGGACAGGTGTGGTGGTATGGGTATGTTTAAGGGTAGGGTTAGGGACAGGTGTGGTGGTGTGGGTAAGTTTAAGGGTAGGGTTAGGGACAGGTGTGGTGGTATGGGTGAGTTTAAGGGTAAAGTCAGGGACAGGTGTGGTGATATGGGTGAGTTTAAGGGTAGAGTTAGGGACAGGTGTGGTGATATGGGTAAGTTTAAGGGTAAAGTTAGGGACAGGTGTGGTTGTGTGGGTAAGTTTAAGGGTAAAGTTAGGGACAGGTGTGGTTGTGTGGGTGAGTTTAAGGTTAAAGTTAGGGACAGGTGTGGTGGTGTGGGTAAGTTTAAGGGTAAAGTTAGGGACAGGTGTGGTGGTGTGGGTGAGTTTAAGGGTAGAGTTAGGGACAAGTGTGGTGGTGTGGGTGAGTTTAAGGGTAGGGTTAGGGACAGGTGTGGTGGTATGGGTGAGTTTAAGGGTAAAGTTAGGGACAGGTGTGGTGGTATGGGTAAGTTTAAAGGTAGGGTTAGGGACAGGTGTGGTGGTGTGGGTGAGTTTAAAGGTAGGGTTAGGGACAGGTGTGGTGGTATGGGTAAGTTTAAAGGTAGGGTTAGGGACAGGTGTGGTGGTATGGGTGAGTTTAAAGGTAGAGTTAGGGACAGGTGTGGTGGTATAGGTAAGTTTAAGGGTAGGGTTAGGGACAGGTGTGGTGGTGTGGGTAAGTTTAAGGGTAGGGTTGGGGACAGGTGTGGTGGTATGGGTGAGTTTAAGGGTAAAGTTAGGGACAGGTGTGGTGATATGGGTAAGTTTAAGGGTAGAGTTAGGGACAGGTGTGGTGATATGGGTAAGTTTAAGGGTAGGGTTAGGGACAGGTGTGGTGGTATGGGTGGTTTAAGGGTAGGGTTAGGGACAGGTGTGGTGGTATGGGTAAGTTTAAGGGTAGAGTTAGGGACAGGTGTGGTGGTATGGGTGAGTTTAAGGGTAAAGTTAGGGAAAGGTGTGGTGGTATGGGTGAGTTTAAGGGTAAAGTTAGGGACAGGTGTGGTGGTGTGGGTAAGTTTAAGGGTAGAGTTTGGGACAGGTGTGGTGGTATGGGTGAGTTCAAGGGTAAAGTTAGGGACAGGTGTGGTGGTGTGGGTAAGTTTAAGGGTAGAGTTAGGGACAGGTGTGGTGGTATGGGTGAGTTTAAGGGTAAAGTTAGGGACAGGTGTGGTGGTGTGGGTGAGTTTAAGGGTAAAGTTAGGGACAGGTGTGGTGGTATGGGTGAGTTTAAGGGTAAAGTTAGGGACAGGTGTGGTGGTGTGGGTGAGTTTAAGGGTAAAGTTAGGGACAGGTGTGGTGGTATGGGTGAGTTTAAGGGTAAAGTTAGGGACAGGTGTGGTGGTGTGGGTAAGTTTAAGGGTAGAGTTAGGGACAGGTGTGGTGGTATGGGTGAGTTTAAGGGTAAAGTTAGGGACAGGTGTGGTGGTATGGGTGAGTTTAAGGGTAAAGTTAGGGACAGGTGTGGTGGTGTGGGTGAGTTTAAGGGTAGGGTTAGGGACAGGTGTGGTGATATGGGTGAGTTTAAGGGTAGGTTTCGGGACAGGTGTGGTGGTGTGGGTGAGTTTAAGGGTAGGGTTAGGGACAGGTGTGGTGGTATGGGTGAGTTTAAGGGTAGGTTTCGGGACAGGTGTGGTGGTGTGGGTAAGTTTAAGGGTAAAGTTAGGGACAGGTGTGGTGGTGTGGGTGAGTTTAAGGGTAAAGTCAGGGACAGGTGTGGTGATATGGGTGAGTTTAAGGGTAGAGTTAGGGACAGGTGTGGTGATATGGGTAAGTTTAAGGGTAAAGTTAGGGACAGGTGTGGTTGTGTGGGTAAGTTTAAGGGTAAAGTTAGGGACAGGTGTGGTTGTGTGGGTGAGTTTAAGGTTAAAGTTAGGGACAGGTGTGGTGGTGTGGGTAAGTTTAAGGGTAAAGTTAGGGACAGGTGTGGTGGTGTGGGTGAGTTTAAGGGTAGAGTTAGGGACAGGTGTGGTGGTATGGGTAAGTTTAAAGGTAGGGTTAGGGACAGGTGTGGTGGTGTGGGTGAGTTTAAGGGTAAAGTTAGGGACAGGTGTGGTGGTATGGGTAAGTTTAAAGGTAGGGTTAGGGACAGGTGTGGTGGTGTGGGTGAGTTTAAAGGTAGGGTTAGGGACAGGTGTGGTGGTATGGGTAAGTTTAAAGGTAGGGTTAGGGACAGGTGTGGTGGTATGGGTGAGTTTAAAGGTAGAGTTAGGGACAGGTGTGGTGGTATGGGTAAGTTTAAGGGTAGGGTTAGGGACAGGTGTGGTGGTGTGGGTAAGTTTAAGGGTAGGGTTGGGGACAGGTGTGGTGGTATGGGTGAGTTTAAGGGTAAAGTTAGGGACAGGTGTGGTGATATGGGTAAGTTTAAGGGTAGAGTTAGGGACAGGTGTGGTGATATGGGTAAGTTTAAGGGTAGGGTTAGGGACAGGTGTGGTGGTATGGGTGGTTTAAGGGTAGGGTTAGGGACAGGTGTGGTGGTATGGGTAAGTTTAAGGGTAGAGTTAGGGACAGGTGTGGTGGTATGGGTGAGTTTAAGGGTAAAGTTAGGGAAAGGTGTGGTGGTATGGGTGAGTTTAAGGGTAAAGTTAGGGACAGGTGTGGTGGTGTGGGTAAGTTTAAGGGTAGAGTTTGGGACAGGTGTGGTGGTATGGGTGAGTTCAAGGGTAAAGTTAGGGACAGGTGTGGTGGTGTGGGTAAGTTTAAGGGTAGAGTTAGGGACAGGTGTGGTGGTATGGGTGAGTTTAAGGGTAAAGTTAGGGACAGGTGTGGTGGTGTGGGTGAGTTTAAGGGTAAAGTTAGGGACAGGTGTGGTGGTATGGGTGAGTTTAAGGGTAAAGTTAGGGACAGGTGTGGTGGTGTGGGTAAGTTTAAGGGTAGAGTTAGGGACAGGTGTGGTGGTATGGGTGAGTTTAAGGGTAAAGTTAGGGACAGGTGTGGTGGTATGGGTGAGTTTAAGGGTAAAGTTAGGGACAGGTGTGGTGGTATGGGTGAGTTTAAGGGTAGGGTTAGGGACAGGTGTGGTGATATGGGTAAGTTTAAGGGTAAAGTTAGGGACAGGTGTGGTGGTATGGGTGAGTTTAAGGGTAAAGTCAGGGACAGGTGTGGTGGTGTGGGTGAGTTTAAAGGTAGGGTTAGGGACAGGTGTGGTGGTGTGGGTGAGTTTAAAGGTAGGGTTAGGGACAGGTGTGGTGGTATGGGTGAGTTTAAGGGTAAAGTCAGGGACAGGTGTGGTGGTGTGGGTGAGTTTAAAGGTAGGGTTAGGGACAGGTGTGGTGGTGTGGGTGAGTTTAAGGGTAGGGTTAGGGACAGGTGTGGTGATATGGGTAAGTTTAAGGGTAAAGTTAGGGACAGGTGTGGTGGTGTGGGTGAGTTTAAGGGTAGGGTTAGGGACAGGTGTGGTGGTGTGGGTGAGTTTAAGGGTAGGGTTAGGGACAGGTGTGGTGATATGGGTAAGTTTAAGGGTAAAGTTAGGGACAGGTGTGGTGGTGTGGGTGAGTTTAAGGGTAAAGTTAGGGACAGGTGTGGTGATATGGGTGAGTTTAAGGGCAAAGTTAGGGACAGGTGTGGTGGTATGGGTGAGTTTAAGGGTAGGGTTAGGGACAGTTCTGGTGGTGTGGGTAAGTTTAAAGGTAGGGTTTGGTGTAAGGGAAGTGTCAACTGTGTAATTACAAATGTGACTACAGAAATTTATTTCAGATGTAATTACATCCAGGTATCTTTTTAAATGTAAGTACAATGTAAAAACATGTATGTACACAATAAGTGCATTGTATCAAATTATTAATTAATTAATATATACGATTGTACTGTAGAATGTGCTTCTCAATGTAATCATAACTACAACAATAACACAGTTTATTAAAATGCCACACAATATCACACCAATTTTTCTCCATATTTTAATCACAGCTCTTTGTTTGCCAAGAAATAAAAGTTATTGATCATCTTCTGTTTGATTACATTTTAAAAAGCTAGATTCAATTGGTTTCATACATTCAATTGATTACAACCGAATAAATCTGTATTTAATCATATAACACAACATTTCTGAAAAGATAAAACATTTCCTAGGGCCCTATTTTTCTTTAAAATAAACATTTTAAAGGAATTGTTAAAGTTCCTGTTGTTCATAGAAGACCACAGATCACATTTATTAAGGTAGATATTTATAAAATAATGATTTATAGTTATAAAACACCTTTGTCATATTGTCCCTCCTCTACCACGACACTAGTTCCCCTCAGGTTTTTCACCACTGATCATATATCGTATAATATAATATCTGACTCGAACGTAAACACCAGCTAATAAAGCAGTGATAGGATTTTGATAATATCAATGTTGAATGACAGCATCTTTTAGGCTTCAGCAGGAAGAGGAAATAGAGCCGATAGAAATCACATTCTTAAAATTCTTCTTTACTCACCAACAGCAGAGGAAAACACTGAACGCGTGATACGGATGATTCAGCCGCACCTGTGGGAGAACTGGGGCTGAATATAGAGAGAATATAATATTCAAGCTCCCCTCATCATTGATCACAATAGATTTATAGCATGTTACTTTAGTGCCTTTCAAACCTTTTCTAGTTCTAAACAGGAACAGAGAGAAACATGAACCTGCTTGATGAGAATTTTCCCGTTTCGAAACCTGTCATGCAAATAACTCTCGAAGTTTCTCACATTTTTACATATCAACAACAGCGCCTTTGTATTAAAGCACGGAAGTATCTCAAGCCTGCATAGTTGTTGTTTGTTTATTGCTATGACATCCACCATATTGCCAAATGTTTTGTGACGCCTGCCTTTACACGCACATGAGATTTAATGCCATCCCATTCTTAATCCGTAGGGTTTAATATGGAGTTGCAGCTCTAACAGCTTCAGCTCTTCTGGGAAGGCTTTCCTCAAGGTTTAGGAGTGTGTTTATGGGGATTCTTTGAGAAGGCCTGGCTCTCAGTCTCCGCTCTAATTCATCTCAAAGCTGTTCTATCGGGTTGAGGTCAGGACTCCAGTTCCTCCACACCAAACTCCTCATCCATGTCTTTATGGAGCGACGCTTTGTGCACTGGTGCATGCTGGGACAGGAAGGGGCCGTCCCCAAACTGGTCCCACAAAGTTGGGAGCATGAAATTGTCCAAAATGTCTTGGTGAAGCATTAAGAGTTCCTTTCACTGGAACTAAGGGGCCAAGGCCAACCCCTGAAAAACACTGACTCTGCAGAAAGTTGGCGACTTCTGTGACCCTCAGCATGCGCTGACCCCGCTCTGGGATTTCACGTCGTGGCTTAGTTGCTGTTGTTCCCAATGGCTTCCACTTTGTTATAATCCCACTAACAGTTGAGCGTGGAATAATTAGTAGTGAGGAAATGTCCCGAATGTCCTTAATATTTCCACGTTTGTTTGTTTTATGGTGTTTTATGAGCCTTTTCTATCTACGAAATGGATTGATGTCATGTCATAAGACGGTGTTCACTGGAACCATCATATGCTTGGAACATCCCGAGTTTTCCTACCTCGTTTGGATTACAGCAAGTGTGCAATATTAGGCCAATGTGTCGGATATCTCAACTAAACATTTACATTTATTCATTTAGCAGACGCTTTTATCCAAAGCCACTTACAACTGAGGAATACAGGAAGTGATCCGTCATGAAGTGGCAAAAAATCACAAAAAGTTAAAGATGAGGTTAAGTGCTCGTGGAAGAGGTGAGTTTTCAGCTGTCGTTTGAATGCTGTCAGTGATTCTGCGTTTCGGATGGCGTTGGGAAGATCGTTCCACCAGCTGGGAACGTTGAATGTAAATGTTCTGGAGAGGGATTTCATGCCTCTCTGTGATGGCACCACAAGCCTTCGCTCCTTAGCTGAGTGAAGGCTTCTGGTGGGGGTGTAGACTTGTAGGAGCGAGTCAAAGTTTGCAGGAGCTGAGCGCGTGGTGGATCTGTAGGCAAGCGTCAGCGCCTTAAACTTGATGCGAGCAGCGAGTGGTAGCCAGTGCAGAGAGATGAAGAGTGGTGTGACGTGGGCCCTTTTAGGCTCGTTGAAGACAAGACGTGCTGCTGTGTTCTGGATCATTTGGAGCGTTTTGATCGCACATGATGGAAGTCCAGCCAGAAGTGCATTGCAGTAGTCAAGCCTAGAGATGACCAGGGCCTGGATCTTCCTGATGTTGTGCAGCGCAGCATGACCAAGCTGTCTTTGAAATGTGTTCTCTGAAGGACAGCTGGTCATCAAAGATTTCTGAGCAACCCTGAAGGACTAGATGAGCCTAGCTGGATGGTCGTGTTGCATTGTCAGATTGGCAGGGAAGAGGAGAAGCTCAGTCTTTGCCAGGTTAAGCAGCAGGTGATGTTCTTTCATCCATGCCGAGATGTCCGCCAGTGGGATCATCTGGTTGTAATGAGAGGTAGAGCTGAGTGCCATCAGCATAGCAGTGGTATGAGAAGCCATGTGCCTGAATGATGGGTCCTGATATTATGTGACTCAAGAGTGGAGAATTTAGTGTCAGAGGAATATGAGTCGTTTGAACAGTGATATTGGACATGGATATCCCGGTGGCAATAGCAGTCATATATACAGACCACCAAAACAACATAAGGACTTTATCAGTGATTTTGGTTTGATATCAATGTTTGGTAGACTGCTTATTTTGGGGGATTTAATATTCATGTGTGCTGTTTGGAAAATTCTCTGGCAAGTTTGATTGAGCCTACAGACAGGCCGAAAGATATGGAAAAAGGGACTTTTTGAGTGAATATTCTGTGCCTAACACACAATATATAAGTGGAATTTATTCCCTTTGCAAATTAAACATTTGTTTTGTATTACTCTGTGTTAAATACCTGAAGCATGAGTGTAAAATAGCTTCTTTTGTGTCCTGATTTGAACTTTCGTTTCAGTCCTTTTTGCAGAGAAGAGTACTCATTAACTCAAGTGTGTAATGACAGGGTGTGTGTGAAGGAAATCAACATTCACATGATTTCTGTCATACTCCTCAGAAAACAAACAAACACTTCCTCATAGTGATATGCTGAAAAACCCTGACGGAGCGAAAGATATCCATCTCAGCGCTTGTGTAGTGATCACTGCTGTCAGGATTTCATCAGGGAAATTACATTTATACGATAAGATATTCATACCATTGTTTTTTTTTTTTTTGCAATAAAAAGCCGTCCGAGGGGATTGCCGTTCACTTCCCCATCCTGTGATCAGTGTTTCAGCTGCAAACTCTCCTGAGGGCTTTTTCATGATGGACTTTAAGCTGAAGAAAACGGTGCCAATCATCTCAGACAGAATTATAAAGCCTTTGAATTGCATATCAAATTTCCATCCATTTGGACTGAACACTGTTTTAAATAAACTAATAAACATCATGTGATGCATATCTGTCAGTCACATAAATGAAACCGGTCAGATTTCTGTAATAATAAAGTAAAAGGGCCCCTCTTGTGTTTTATTGGGGTATTCCCCTTCATGCAGTGTGTAATAGAGTAATGTAAAAGCTCTGCAAAGATCAAACTGCAGATAAATGAGTTTTGTGTCCTAAAAGAAAGGAGCGGTTCAGTCTCACTTCCTGCTGAACCTGCGTAGGTTTTTAACTCATTTGCATATTGTCCAAATATGGTCTTCATTGGGTGCCGATGAACAGCGTTTGAAAGTGTAAAGTTAAAAAATTTAAGCGTTTGTTGACTTTGGATGCTTGTAAACCTATTGCAGAAAAACCTTTAACCTTGCACATGTAGGGGCACTTTAAAAACACAATAACCAGCTCCATTACTCTATATCATCACCAAATATAGGATACATTTCTTCATTCTTCGAATATATATCTGTCAACTTGTTTTCTTTCAATTAGGGCAGGTTTTGTATTTCTTTTTGGAACTGATTGATCGTAGGTCTCATGTATCTGAGAGTAGGCAACTCAATTTTTGACCAAAAAAAACAATATTTAGTGTGTAATTTTGGCAATATTGAATACAACTTCAAAATATTCTGTACAATTTATCACACTAGTGCGCTTTAATGTTTAATCAGGAAGTTTCTTTTGAAATGCTTTTATTTTGCATAAAATGGCACAAAGTTACAATTTCACAAACATGACTACAAAGAAATAGCTTATACATCTCGTTATGCTATATTATCATCAAATATAGAATTTAGTATTTTTTGTCAACTTGTTTTTGTTCAATTAAGACAGGTTTTGTATTTCTTTATGAACTAAATGATCATAGGCCTCATTGATCTGAGCTCATGCAATTACGTTTTTGACCAAAACAAAACAATATTTTGTGTGTAATTTTGGCAATATTTAATAAAGTTTAAAACTATTTTGTACAATTTATCACATTAGTGTGATTTAATGTTTAATCAGAACGTTTCTTTCGAAATGCTTTGATTTTGCACAAAATGGTACAAAGTTACAATTTCACAAAAATCCCCAGCCTACAAAAAAAAAACGTATAAATCTCTTGTTATGCTATATTATCATCAAATATAGAATTTAATGTTTTTGTTTTGTTTCAATTAGGACAGGTTTTGTTTTTCTTTTTGGAACTGAAGGATCGTATGCCTCATTGATCAGAGCTCAAGAACCTCAATTTTTGACCAAAAAAGACAATATTTTGTGTGCAATTTTGGCAATATTTAATCAAGTTTAAAAATATTTTGTACAATTTATCACACTAGTGTACAAAATATATTTTCTACAAAATAAAAGCATTAAGGAACACACTTCCTGGCTAAACATTAAAGCACACTAGTGTGATAAACAGTGCAAAATGTGTCATATTTTGATGAATATTGACAAATGTATCCATAAATAATGCTTTTTCACTCAAAAACGAGGCCTACAAAACCTGTGCTTATTGAAAGAAAACAAGTTTGATGAAAAGACTGAATCCAGTGTTTTCCCAGTCAACACATTCTCACAGTGATCTACTTATTGTACATAATCCCAGGATGATGATGTAAATCTGGTACCAGATATTAGACTTGAAGTCAGACCACTACATCATGATAATATCTTTATTATCAACAATATACTTGATCACAACTTGCTGTTCTTGCCATAAAGAAAAAAAAGTCAAGGCACTGATCACTGTGACACTGATCACAATAATGGTGACCACTACTTTAAAAAACTTCAACATCTAAACCTCTTTTAATCTCAATCACAATCTCTGTACACGTATGCCAAAAACAAAGTGAGCTAATGCTGTTTTTGGAGTTGTTTAATGGCAATGGAGCTTGACTTTAACCTGATTTTCACTTTCAAACAAATGTTTGGGGATAATGTTCTTTAAACCTTATCACTAAACATGTTTATAATGTTTTTACAGAATGTTATCCTACCTTTTAGGAGAACATTCTGGTAACCAAAATAAAACCAGCTACTGAAGACATTACAAGAACATGACATAATATTCTCAGAACATTCTTAGAGCAATAATAACTGGGGTGACCTCACATCATGGCCATAGTATGAGCACACACTGAGTGCGCTGTGAGGCACACTTTAGATCACTGTGTTCAAAATGTTGACTGGGTGGTGATTATAAAGTACAACGAGTGATTTACAAGCAAGTTTCAAAAGGCTGGTCATTTTTGACCCAGAACACAATAAGTGTATTGGTGTATTAGTGTATTATCATATGAGAATATGAGTTATGTTTGAGAAATATACATCGCATTAACTTAGTTTATGTTAAAACTGTGTCATCCAGAGTTGAACATGCCATACAAAAACTTTAAGTCAAGTCAAGTCAAGTCAACTTTATTTATATAGCGCTTTTAACAATGTAGATTGTTTCAAAGCAGCTTTACAGTGTTAAACAGGAAAATAATGCAACAGAATTTTATTCAGCCGTACAGCCATTCTGGAAAAAACACTGATGTCATCAGTTCATTTCAATTATCATACAGTGACAGTGTGGGCTTTAGATCAGTAATTAGATCACTAATTTAATTTAAATGGTTAATTTAGTTTATTAATTAGATTTATTTCGATGTTTAGTTGAAAAATTGAGTGTCCCCAACTGAGCACGCCAAGCCAGAGGCAACAGTGGCAAGGAAACCAAAACCCCATCAGGTGACCTAATGGAGAAAAATAAACCTTGGGAGAAACCAGGCTCAGTCGGGGTGCCAGTTCTCCTCTGGCCAAGTTAATTAACACTTTGTTATTTTAGTTAAGTTATTTTAGTTATTTAAATTTAAAGTGGCAGTTAGCTGCCATTCATATTAGCAAGTGTTGAGTAATTACCGCAAACAAGAAGCTTTGTTTTTCTGACTACACCCTTAACCTTTGGAGAACCTCTCTGAAATATATTCATATCACAGTCCACATTAACTGCAGAAGTAAACAAGTCGTTCGAAACTTTCTTACTCCTGCAGAACACAAAGATGATGTGAGAATGTTGCTCAGTTTTGGTTACCTTTGACTTCCATTGAATGGACAAAGAAAACACTTTTTAAAAATATCCACAGAAGAAAGAAGTTGTTTGGAAAACTGTCAGTTGATAGTACATTTCACAAATAGTTAGAAACGGCAGCAACACATTTTTCAACAGTGTACGTGTAAAGCCTCAAAGACATTAAATCCCATACATGACTTCTTTATGAAACAGCTTACTGTACATCTCAAACACTTCACCTGAGGCAATGACAGAGGAAATGGCATGTAAGCACCTGTGTATGTTAAAAGTTCAATGTCATTCTTGAGAACTGGTTTCCACTATAAAGAGCTATAGGAATGCTCTTGATGGAACGAGATGAGCCACTTACTCAGAGGTTTGATGTGAAGTGTTTGTGTGTTTTGTGTGTGTGTGTGGGAGGATAAGCATGTTGCGCTGGCGTGCTCATGTTTACACACTTAATGGCTGATGCATTTCAAACAAAAGTTATTTCTGATGCACTTAAATTCTGGAGACAACTTTCATTCTTTGAGGCCTGGCGTTTGACGTCGTTGTGGCTTTCAGAGCAGTAAATGTGTCTTCACCTGCTGGATTATACCAAAGATTATGAAAACTAAAGGTCTGGAAATAGAAATGAGAATTTTGTCTGGTTCTAGCTGACATATCGTGTTATTGTCCCCAGGTTGCTTTGTTAATTTATTTTGTCGTTACCCTTTTAAAAAGCATGTAAGTTGAAGGAATGACTGAATGAATGACATTTTAGAAGAGAAAAGCTAACATTAAAAAGTAATGGTCAAACTAAAACAAACACTGATCTCCATAATGGTGCCCCATAAATACTACTTTCAAACTAACTTCAACATCTAAACCTCTTTTAATCTCAATCTCAACTTCTGTACACATATGCCAGAAATAAGCAGCTCTAATTTAGCAAACGGAGGACAGAAAGTGAGCAGATCGTTCTATATTAATTCAGCTTTCATGGCAAATATAAAAGGGCTGTTTGTAACAACTCACACAATGAGATGACACATCCTTTAATCATCCACGCCCTAGTGACAAAATAGTATACTTAAGCACAATTTATTCAAATGTACTTTAGTATAACTAAATGTATTTGTGACACACTATAAATTGGTATACTTAAAGTCTGTTAAATTTGAACAACTAATTGTGTCCTAAATGCACTTTAGTTGAACAAAAGCAGTGCTGAAGTTCAACTAAAGGTCTATTAAATATACTTGTTTGTGCTAAAGTGGAACTATTCCAAGTATACTTAAGTACAATTTAAATATACTCTTGTATTTAAGTTTTGAAATGCAGAATTGATTCAGCATAAACCTCAAATGTACATTACAATTCAAAGTCACTGTAGGAGTGTTGAACGTACATTAATATCATACTGATAACACACTTTGAGTGATTTTTAAACCGATTGCAGTGGCTTGAAGTGTGCTAATGGCATCATTATAGTGTGCTTCAAATAGTCATCTGTATAAATAATGGAACAGTTTAAGAACATGCCTTTTGCTGACAGTGTACCAGTCACTTGCTTATCCGGTGAACATCAGTGAGACAATGGGAACAGACGTATATGAACATTGAAAGTAGGAAACAGTACGGACTGGATTTGAACCCGGGTCGCTGGCACACATGTGCACTCGCTTTACCAGTTACTCCACCATGACAGGATGCATAAACCGCCATAACATTAGATTTATTCGTGTGCACGCGCTAAAATACAGACACCGCCGTTCTAGGTGGAAGAATGTGAAGGTGCAGAACGGCTCTGACGGAAACGCATGAAAGGATGTGGCAATCTTGCATTACGCTGCAGATTTAGATGTGACGCATGAATTGAAATGATTTATGGGGCCATGGGTTCTGACAAAACTGACAAAATGTGTACCTTGAAGGCAATGAAAGTTGCTTTGGATAAAAGCGTCTGCCAAATGGATGAATGTAAAATGATATTCAAAGTGAGTGCAAATTATTGAAAAGGTAAAGGTCATGATTATAAAACTTCATGATTATCATTATTATATATCATTTCCTAAAACACATAAACTTGTATACTGTTCTTATACTCAAGTAGAACTCTAATACAGTTACCATCACAGGTCAGCAGAGGATTCAACAAAAACACATTACTGAAGTAGCGCTTAAGTATTTAACAAATTCAATCATTTTATTGGAAAATTGCTCAGTTAGATTTGCGCTGTAGGCAACAGTAGTGTAAATCCTGCCCTCACAGCACCTGTTAGCAGAACACACTAGATGCCTCATACCTCACATTTCCTTTGGTTTGCACACAAAGAAAGAAAGCCTCATCTAAAATAATAATAGAATAATTTCTTCATTCTCAGATTTTAAATACATGGTGAGACTGCAGTGAAGGTTTCCTTCTGACAAATGTGCCAAATCTGCAGCATTCCCAACAGTGTGCGCTCTAGCGAGGTCGGTTATTTAGCGAAACCGAGTGTGATGGCATTGGCTTTACGGCGTGTTCGAAACACAGATCAAGCATAGCGCTCTGACGTGTTACTTCTGGTTCAACCAATGGTAGGACGTTGGGGCTGGCCAATGGGGTCAAGGTTTAGCTTCGGCAGTTACGCTGTTTTCAAGTCATGTCAGAAAGAATCAGTCTATGAGTTCAAATGAACATCAGCACAACTCGTGATTATGAGTTATGAGTTATGACGTGGGAAAACATGACAGAGCCAATCAGCCTATGCTAAGTCACATTTAAAATAGGCCTACATTTATTTCACACTAACTATACTACAAACCCATTCATATATTTACTGACATATCGCTTGAGACTGATACTGATATAAATATTATTATTAAACTTTATTTTGAGTTCTTCTTTATTGCACAATGTATATTTCTTAATATTAAAGGGATAGTTCACTCCAAAAATGAAAATTCTGTCATAATTTACTCACCCTCAAGTTGTTCCAAACCTGTATGAGTTTCTTTGTTCTGCTGAACACAAAAGAAGATAGAGTGAAGAATGTGTGTAACCAATCAGATAGAGCAACCATTGACTACCATAGTATTTTTTTGCTACTGTGGTAGTCAATAGTTGCTCTCGCTGCTTTGTTACAAACATTCTTCACTCTATCTTCTTTTGTGTTCAGCAGAACAAAGAAACTCATACAGGTTTGGAACAACTTGAGGGTGAGTAAATTATGACAGAATTTTTCATTTTTGGGTGAACTATCCCTTTAAAGGGGTGGTAAACCACGATTTCACTATTCTAACTTTAGCTAGCGTGTAATGTTGCTGCTTGAGCATAAACAACATCTGCAAAGTTACAACGTTCAAAGTTTAAAGCAAAGAGAGATATTTGCTTTTAAAGAAATCAGTTTCTAAGAACTACAGCAAACGGCCAGTAGGCGACTACACACATTCCTCCAGGGTTGGTGACATCAACAGGCTCAATATTTACATAAACCCCTCCTCCGAGAATATTAAATAAGGGGGGGTGAGGCCATTTTGTATTGCGGCGCTGTTGTGGTATAGTAGGCTGGAGTGTTGTTGCCGCGATGCCGAGGAAACGCTGTTATTTTCATCCGGATTGCAGGTCTGGTGTACTTGCTCTGTTCAGCCTTCATAGGGACGGGGGTGCGTTGCAGAGCGTTTAACATACAGCATGTTATATGCACGTGTGTTTGAGTCAGCGGGGAATCAGGCGCGCGCAGGGCTCTCTGCAGCACATCTAACAGAGGAAAACATCCACCGTCTTCGCGATTTCAATGCCAGATTTGCACAACATCAGCTGCGTGAAAAAAACACTGCCAGTGCGTGGATGCACGACGCGCGCGCTGCACATTTCACGGAGGACAACACAAACTTCCACAAACTTCGCGAGTTCAATACAGGATATGCACAACGGCTTGTCCTGAAAGCTGGATTTACAAACAGAAGCTGTTCACGGGCCACAACCTGTAAGTCTGATTTATTTTTCATCGATGTGTTTTCCTGTAATTGGTTGTAGCAAGGCAGTAAACAGATGACAACGCTGTTCTGCAAACCAGTCTGTTAAATGCTCATTCATACTTAACGTTATCCGACGAACACTTAACGTTACAAACACCTAACGTTAAAATCTCAACAGCGAACCTGGCATTAGTGTAAATGATTCTTTGATTAGAGCTTTTATGTATTGTTAATCTACAGGCATGCTAAACATGGTTCTGTGTGTGATTTGGCTAACTTACTAGTAAAGCCAGTGCTTAGTGTTCGTTTTGGGTTAATAGTTCTTGCGACAGATATTTGGCTATAATCGTTCTAAAAATACAAAAGTAACAGTGCCATTCAGTAGTGATCATTATAGATCCGCAGTCTTTACTCTTGAGGACTGAACAGGTTCTGCTCGATCATCTTCACTCAAATGTTCTGGGTCTGATTCGAGCTCATATGGTTTTATTGACGCCATTGTTTCTAATACTGACCAAAGCACAGTCTACCGGTTAAGGTAAGGGGCGTGACGTTTCCGACAACCGTGCACTGCGGTTAGCGAATCAGAACACACTGGGCCAGCTAACCAATCTGAGCCCACTGCGTATTTTTGAGGGACTGGCTTCATACAACCCGGAAAGCATCAGACCGTTTTACAAGGAGGGACAGAGCAGTGTAGAATAAAGGTCAAATATATGAAAAATAAGGCAATTTTTTTTTTAAACGAAGCATGAACACATGTTACAGTGCACCCCACAAACACAGTCAAGCCTTCAAAACAATGTGTTTTACCACCCCTTTAAAGTCTAAAATGTGTTTAAGGGCATTTTCACACCTGTAAATCCGCACCAAGGTCTGAACCGAAGTTCATGTTTTGATACATTTTATACATTCGGTTAGTTTTGGTTTGGTTTCACATTGCAATTATGCGAGTGCACTAAAGAACTGAACATGACACACTTGTGTCCCCTCGTCTTCATCTATCGGCATCTGGACACTGATTGGTTTGTAAATGGATCTGCGTCTTTGACAAGAGTGAATGAACGGACGCATATCGTTGCCACTATTGAACAGTGCACATTGCTTGACTATTTTCTTTTCGTTACGTTTAAAAGTGGACATTTCAAGCTTTATATTCACATATTTCTCATGTTTGTGAGGCAGTAGCTGCTGAGTTTCGGTTTATTTGAGACTCGCTCCAGTTCATGTGCAAAGCATGTGATCGCTCCCGTGATTATTGTCTGCTATAGACTATTTGCTTCTTATTTATTCAATCCAGGCAATTATCTGATTAAACGTTGATTAAAATTAAGATACAATTTATACAAAACGAAATTCACATTAAAGAAAGGCTTTCTAAGCAAAATCATGCAAAATTTCTTTCAAAATCATTTCTGACCTTCTGTCTTCTGACATATTGCGCATCTTTTCACTTTTCATAATCAACGTAGCCTAGATGAAATTTAAAAATAACATTAAAATATTTTAACATAAACAGGAACTTCCTGTAAATGGTCTGAAAGTTTGAACCGTACAGCAAATGCTTTCACACTAGAAACGAACCGAACCTTTGTTCAGTTTGATCCGGACCGAGACCGCCTCTTTTCGTCTGACCAAAGTTCGTCTGTTTGTTCCGGACCGTGGTCAGGGAAGGTTTCACACCTGTAATTTTGATCCGAACCAAACTGAAAAGTCCAAAAATCTGGACCAAACAATGTAGGTGTGAAAGCGCCCTGATATCACTATTACTAACGATAGTATGATCACTGTATCATTTAAATGCAAGATATTTAAAGTGCACCTAAAGTATAGTTCCACTTTAGCACACTTTAAGTTTAACAATTTAGAAGTATTACAATTGCAGGGCATTTATATAAATGTATTTGTAGTATATTTAGCATAAAATAAATGTATTTCAAATACATTTTAGTTTTAACAATACCCGACAACTGAAGAGTGCAAGAACTGAAATACACGGAGCAAACGAGGAAAAGAACCACACCCAAACTCAATCTGTGACCATGACAACAAGCGCAACTATAGAGACGGTGCAGGCCTAGGGTACGTTTACACGACAGCGTCATGTGACCCTTGACCTCAACACCAGTCCTGCGTCTCACAGGTATATCTGTGCCAATAGCCAACAATATATGGGTCACAATTATACCTTATTCTTTATTTCCAAAAATCATCAGGATATGAAGATCATGTTCCATGAAGATATTTAGTCCATATCCTACCGCAAATATATCATAAATGTATTATTAGTAGCAATATGCAGTGCTAAAGACTTCATTTGGACAACTTTAAAAGAGATTTTCTCAATGTTTAGATGTTTTGCACCCTCAGATTCCAGATGTTCAAATATTGTCCTAACAAACCAAACATCAATGAAAGATTATTATTCAGCTGAAGATGATGTATATTATGTGGTTTGGTCAACACTGTTAGACCAACTAACTAAAGCAAACACTGATCTCCATAATGGTGACCAATCATTGAATTGTTTTAAAACATCACAATCTAAACCTCTGTTAAAGGGTTAGTTCACCCAAAAATGAAAATTCTGTCATTAATTACTTACCCTCATGTGGTTGGACACCCGTCAGGCCTCCGTTCATCTTCAGACACAAATTAAGATATTTTAGTGTAAATCTTATGGCTCTGAAAGGCCTCCATTGACACAATGGCACTTTACACTCTCAAGACCCTTAAAAGGTACTAAAGACGTCGTTACAAAGTCCATCTCACTACAGTGGTTCTAAAATAACTTTATGAATCAGCGACAATAGTTTTTGTGCGCAAAAAAACCCTAAATAACGACTTACATAGTGATGACGATTTCAAAACACGGCATCATGAAGCTTCGAAGCGTTATGAATCAATGAGCCGAATGGCCTTGACTGAGACCTGGATCCATCCAGAAGACTCAGCAACACCTGCTGCTCTCTCTAATAACTTCTCTTTCTCCCACACCCCTCGCCAGACTGGGAGGGGTGGGGGCACGGGTCTTCTCATTTCTAACAATTGGAAATACTCATCTCACACAGCTCTTTGCAAAAACAACACATTTGAATATCATGCTATAACGCTTACAACTCCCACTAAAATACATATTGTAGTCATTTACCGCCCCCCAGGTCCACTGACCACCTTTGTTGATGAGCTAGATGTTCTGCTGTCCTCATTTCCAGAGGATGGCTGCCCACTCATAGAACTCGGCGACTTCAACATTCACCTGGACAAATCCTATGCTTCAGATTTCCACTCCCTCCTAGCTTCATTCGACCTCAAACGCCTCATCACGTCACATACCCACAAATCTGGTAACCAGCTGGACCTCATTTACACACGCAACTGCTCTACAGACAATATCTTGGTCAAACCTCTACACATCTCAGATCACTTTTTCATCACATTTAATCTTTAACTTACTACTCACACACCACCAGTTCCTCCACCAGTTACTTTCAGGCGAAACCTGCGCTCACTCTCTCCTTCTCATCTCTCCTCTGCTGTGTCATCCTCCCTTCCCTCATCCACACAATTCTCTTTTATGGATGTTAACACTGCACCTGACACTCTATGCTCCACTTTAACTTCATGTCTAGACAATATCTGCCCTCTTTCTTTTAGGCCAGCACGAGCTACTCCCTCTAACCCTTGGTTATCTGATGTTATTCGTGAACATCGGACAACACTCAGGGCAGCAGAGAGGAAATGGCATAAATCAAATCACCCATCTGATCTAGCTAAGTATCAGTCTTTGCTCTCATCCTTCTCGAATGAAGTACACGCAGCTAAATCTTCTTATTTCCAAAACAAAATCAGCAGCACTTCAAACTCACGCACACTATTCAGAACATTCAACTCTCTGCTCTGTCCTCCTCCTCCACCCCCCACCACCTCCCTATCTCCAGACGACTTTGCACAATTCTTCACAAACAAAACAACAACTATTAGAAATCAGTTCTCACCCCCGCGCACTGTGGATTTTAGATCTGCCACTTCCACGACCGAACATACTCTCTCCTCATTTTCCACACTCACTGAGGCCGAAGTATCTAAACTTCTCCTCTCCAGCCATCCTACCACCTGTCCTCTCGATCCCATTCCCTCTACACCTCCTTCAAGCCATCTCTCCTACACTCCTACCAGCACTCACACACATCATCAACACATCTCTCTGCACTGGCACTTTCCCTACCACTTTCAAGCAGGCTCGGGTCACTCCACTGCTTAAGAAACCCACTTTAAACGCATCACTCATAGATAACTACAGACCTGTCTCTCTCCTGCCATTCATAGCAAAAACTCTTGAACAAGTTGTTTTCAACCAGGTTTCATCCTGCCTCTCACAGAATAATCAGCTGGACGTTAACCAATCCGGTTTCAAAAGGGGCCACTCCACAGAGACTGCACTACTGTCGGTCACCGAAGCCCTGCGGATAGCTAAAGCTGAGTCCAAATCATCAGTCCTCGTCCTCCTTGACCTATCTGCTGCCTTTGACACGGTCAATCATCAAATTCTTCTGTCCACCCTTTCTTCACTGGGCATCACAGGGACTCCGCTCCATTGGTTTGAGTCTTATCTCACAGGTAGGTCCTTCAAGGTTGCCTGGAGAGGAGAGGAATCCCAAGCGCATCAACTGACCACGGGGGTTCCTCAGGGCTGAGTGCTTGGACCTCTCCTTTTCTCCATTTACACTACTTCATTAGGTCCCATCATACAGGCTTCTCATATCACTGCTATGCTGATGACACTCAGCTCTACCTTTCATTCCAACCAGACGACCCCACAGTAGCTGCACGAATCTCCAGCTGTCTGGCTGACATCTCTGCATGGATGAGTAAAAATCACCTACAGCTCAACCTGGCAAAGACTGAGTTCCTCATCTTTCCCGCCAGTCCCACTATGCAACATGACTTCACCATCCAGCTAGGTGCATCCCTGATCTCCCCTTCAAAATCAGTCAGAAATCTTGGAGTTACATTTGATGACCAGTTGTCCTTCAGAGAACACATTGCTAAGACAGCTTGCTCATGCAGGTTTGCGCTCTACAACATCAGGAAGATCAGACCGTTCCTAACAGAACACGCAACACAGCTTCTTGTCCAGGCCCTGGTCTGGTTATTTCTAGACTTGACTACTGCAATGCGCTTCTGGCTGGACTCCCCTCTTGTGCGATCCAAACACTTCGAATGATCCAGAATGCAGCGGCACGTCTGGTCTTCAACGAGCCCAAAAGGACCCACGTCACACCACTCTTCATCTCTCTGCACTGGCTACCACTCGCTGCTCGCATCAAGTTTAAGTCGCTGACGCTTGCCTACAGAGCCACCACACGCTCAGCTCCTGCATACTTTGACTTGATTCTACGTCGTCACACCCCCACCAGAAGCCTTCGTTCAGCTAAGGAGCGAAGGCTTGTGGTACCATCACAGAGAGGCAAAAAATCCCTCTCCAGAACATTTTCATTCAACGTTCCCAGCTGGTGGAACGATCTGCCCACCGCCATCCGAAATGCGGATTCATTGACAACATTCAAGAGTCAACTAAAAACTCATCTCTTCCATGAGCACTTAACCTCTTAAAAAAACAAAAACAAAAAAAAACAAAGACATTTCCTTTCTTCTTTTCCTCCTCTTTCCCTCCCTACTCTAGCCTCTGCTACACTGAGAAATGTACACGGACTCAGTATTTCAGGCACTTGTTGCGCTCACTCGACTCCTCACGACCAATCGCTTATTGTACCCCCTAGTTGTAAGTCGCTTTGGATAAAAGCGTCTGCTAAATGCATAAATGTAAATGTCTGCTAAATGCATAAATGAATGATGATTCGGATCGCGTGTCAAACCGCCAAACTGCTGAAATTTGGCGATTCAAACTGCTGAATCGACTCACTGATTCATATCGCTCTGAACCGCTGAATTGACTCACTGATGGAGCTTCGAAGCTTCATGAGGCCGTGTTTTGAAATCGTCATCACTATGTAAGTCGTTATTTAGCGTTTTCTTGCGCACAAAAACTAATGTCGCCGATTCATAAAGTTATTTTAGAACCACTGTAGTGAGATGGACTTTGTATCGACGTCTTTAGTGTCTTTTAAGGGTCTTGAGAGTGTAACGTGCCATTGAGCCAATGGAGGCCTTTCAGAGCATCAGATTTCAACTAAAATATCTTCATTTGTGTCTGAAGATGAACGGAGGTCTGACGGGTGTCCAACCACATGAGGGTAAGTAATTAATGACAGAATTTTCATTTTTGGGGGAACTAACTCTTTAATCTCAAATAGAGCTTCTGTAGACGTCTGACAGAAATAAAGTCAGTCTGGTCAGTAGTGTGTGAAGCTGAAGATCTTCCGATTTATTGTCTTTTATCTTCAGTTCATCTGAGGCTGTGGCTGAAGTCAGCTGTAGTTCTTGTGTCTCTTTTTCTGTTCGTGTTGTTCTTCTACTATTTTATGTCAATCTTTTTATTAATTATTTTTCTTGTTGGTGTAAAGCACTTTGAATTACCATTGTGCTATTAATAACCTTTCCCTTTTCAGTGATTCTGCTCATCATCATCAGGTGTCACCACTAATGATCGATCATCACTCAATCATCTTGATGGAACGAGATGAGCCACTTACTCAGAGGTTTGATGTGAAGTGTGTGTGTGGGAGGATAAGCATGTTGCGCTGGCGTGCTCATGTTTACACACTTAATGGCTGATGCAGTTAATTCTGATGCACTTAAATTCTTTCATTCTTTGAGGCCTGGCGTTTGACGTCGTTGTGGCTTTCAGAGCAGTAAATGTGTCTTCACCTGCTGGATTATACCAAAGATTATGAAAACTAAAGGTCTGGAAATAGAAGTGAGAATAAAAATGCTCCGGATTCCTCCTCTCTCCTTGCGCTGCGATTGGATGTGATCATGCCGTGTGTGTGTGTGTTGGGCGTGTGCATGCGTATGTTTCAGAGTGTGTGTGTGACTGTCTGGGGGTTTCACAGGTCTGCGGCTAAAAATACTGTGTGTCCGCGATCTGCATGTTACGCCCGAGGCGTGTGAATAACTTCCGCTTCATCAAAGTTCAGTGTGAAAGGGTGTCTCCAGATCTAGATTAGAGCCGGTCTGTCGTCGGTGGGTGTTTGATTGACGCTCTCACATCTCTTTTGTTTTGCTACACCCTTAAAAACAAAGCTTTGGTGGTTCCATGAGGGCCTTTGCCCCCTGTCCATCGCACTAAAGCCTCTTCACAATATCCGTCAGAACTGAGCACTGAAAGATTCTCGCATGTCTAAGATGAATTAATGCAGAAACTAGAATATGCAGACACTATAATTAAAGAGGTGTCAATCAAGTGTGTGTGCGTGTGTGCCTGAGGCTTCAGATGTTCAGAGGGGTGTGTGTGTGTGTGTGTGTTCAGAGGGGCGTGTGTGATGTTGAATCAGATTTATTCTGAACAGATAAAGATGATCTGAAGTCTGTCAGATGAATTCCACAAATACATATTTGTGTTTTTCCAGGCGAACAGCATTTCGGTCAAGCTCCTGAGAGTGTGTGAGGGTGTGTGAGAGTGTGTGTGGTGTGTGAGAGTGTTTGACGTCACCAATCAGGAGAGATGAAGTGATGGGTTTATGAATATAATGGAGTATAATATCTGTGATAATCTGCTGTCCATTGATCCGGCGGACTCATTTCTTCAGCCCTTGATCTGTTGTTGATTATAAATGGAAGGCCTTGTAATATTTGTGTTTTTCTTAAATAAAACATTTGATTGATTATGAATATGAAAGAGGGCAGATGTTTTTGGGAAAGATGGTGGATTATCAGTAAATCTGAAAGTAAGAATTCTGGCTCATTAGAAGTCAAAAGCAGTGTCAAACTAAAACTATTAAAACATTTCTGTGAGTTGAAATAATGCGGAAATAAAATGAAATATAAATATTATATGAAAAACTTAAACAAAATGAAAGTTTAAAAAGCTACAATCACAACTTACTGAAATAAACGCAATACAAACTAAAACTGACTTAAAATGACAAAAGCACATTACACAATTATATAAAAAAGTAACAAATTAAAATGTTGATATTGATTCAAAATATTAATATAAACTATGGTAACACTTTAGAATAATGGTCATTAGTTAACATTAGTTAATGTATTAACTAACATGAACTAACCATGAGCAGTACATATGTTACTGTATTTGTTCATCTTTGTTAACGTTAGTTAATATACTGTAAATCCAGCTGTTCATGGTTTGTTCATGTTAGTTCACAGTGCATTAACTATGTTAACAAGATTTTAATAATGCATTAGTAAATGTTGAAATTAACATTAACAAAGATTAATAAAGGCTTTTTACAGTAAGTGCAGTTCATTATTAGTTAATGTTAACTAATGTAGTTAACTAATGTTAATTAATGACCATTATTCTAAAGTGTTACCAACTATAATATATATATAGAGTAGTCAAGTGGAATGAATGACTTAAACCAGGTTTATTATCATTAACTTAAATTATTAAACTAATTTTAGTAATTGCAATATAGCTGAAATAAAGGGAAATATAATAAATAATAGATTCAAAACTAAATTTGAAACTTTACTTTGAGAACTGAAATAAGTAAAAGCAATAACATGAAAAAAATACATAGAAACTATAATAATAAATAACCGTAATAATTATATGTAAACAAAAATATAAAAACGAAAGCTTCTACATATGAATAAAAAATACGAGTGTGTGACGTCACGGTCACGTGCTCAGACTCGGACTGCAGGGCCAGTGGCGCGGCGCCCTCTGGTGGCACACACACACACACACACACACACACACACACACACATTCATAAGAGAATATGACACCATCACTTCCTGCCGTCCGGGTTTTCTTTTAGAGCTGGGGGTTTGTAACTGTTTGTAAATGACAGAAAGAAACGGCAAAAGTATTTTCTTGCAAAACATTTCCTAGATCAATTATTCTCGTGTATATTAGTGTGCATGACAGATATAAACAAGTCTTCAGCGTCTGACTTCTGCAGATTGTGTAGCTCTGACTCTGAGTTTGAGTAAAGTGTGTGTGGGTGTGAAGTAGCTCATGCTGTCTGACACTTTGACAGAGTGGAATTCCTGCCTCTTGTTCTCTTGACAGACTCTTAGCAGACGTTTGTCTTGTCAGACTGAGACACGGTTCAGAGACAGCAGGTTCTCGTCCCGCTCTTTTGTCTCTCAGACAGGAGGAACAGGTCAGAGCGGGCGAGTGTTGTGCAGATCTGACCTTTCTCTACTCTCTGTGTCAAGTCAGGTCAGCTTCATTTCTATAGCGCTTTACGCAATACGGTTTCACAGCAGCTTTACTCGTTCTAGAAGTTCAGCTGTTCAGCCCTTCATGGCCACAGGTGTATAACTCGAGCTCTAGGCCTGCAGACGCTTTAGTGTGTTGTTTTTCAGGGGTTAGTTCCAGTGAAAGGAACTCTTAATGCGTCACCAAGACATTTTGGACAATTTCATGCACCCAACTTTGTGGGGGACGGCCCCAACCCTACCAATCCATATCATTGGGATGAACTTTGACGGGTCATAGCTCAGAGTGCGGATTTCGTAGAAACTCGTGAGTTGCCACATTTGAAGAGGCGGGCAGGCTCTGTCAGAACACACCTCACAGTGGGGTGTACGTGTTACCCCTGGGGCGCAAGAGCTGCCCAAAGTTGCCCCATAGACTTACTAACTAAGGTGAGGGACGGCCCATGAGCGCATGTGTTTCTCCTGCTACAGGAACTGACCATAACTCTGGATCACAGTGTCATAGAGACAAGGCGGCGGCCTCAATTTACTCAGGCAGCCAATCAGTTTCTCAGGATCATCGTGAAGCTATCAAGCCACGCCCTCCCAACCATTTAGACCACCCTAGCAACAAGTTCCATAGACTTCCATTGAAAGAGATCAAAGGGCTATCTTTGGACAGAAGTGTGATAGAAACATGAGGGTGGGCTCGTTTGACTAGGGACAGCAAACAGCCAATCATGAATCACTTTCAAATATCTTCAAATCCGAATGTCATAGAGGGATTGCGGTTGGTTTATATCATTCAGACTGGCAAGCAGCCTTTGGGGTATTATCATTGGCAGCTGCCAAGCGACTCCCTAGCAACCAAACAGAGTACCCTAGCAACCATTTAGCAAGACCTATATCTCTGCATCAGAACATCGTAGAGACATGGGGGGTTGGGTCTTTTGACTCATGCTAGCAAACAGGACTTCCAACATGCTACACATGCTAGCAGTGAATAGCTACGTGCTAACAGTGATTAGCTAAGTGCTAGAACATGCTGAGAACTCTATAAAAACTCCATAGTAATCATCTGTGACAACTACCAACCGCTTAGCATCACCATAGCAACACCCCAGACTACCTTAGCAACCATACAGAACACCCTAACAACTGCCTAGCAAATGCTCTAGCAACTACCCAGAATACCTTAGCAACCGCACAGAACACCCTTGCACTACAATAATCTAGAGCTCATGAACTCACTGTTCAGCATTTGGCATTGAGAGCATGTGCTGTAGTTTAGATATTAGGCTATATTCTTAAGATGGAAGAACACAGTTTTACAGATGCTAGAAACGTGGCTCTCGTGTGTTTTATTGTTTTTTTTATGTTTGGTTTTGTGACGTCACACCGGTGTGAATGGCCTTTAAATGTTGTATTTTGTTTAAATAATTAGACCGAGCAATAATAATTATGAAGTTTTGTCAAAATTATTAGAATGATTTTTGATTATTCACCACTTAGATTTATTTTATTACAATTATAATTTTTTGCTATTATTAAGTGAAAAATATATTACAATTAGCATTAAATGACAAATAAACATAAAGTATGTTGTTGTTGTTTGTGGTGGGGCCGTTAAAATGCTTCAGATATTGCAAAAAAATAAAAATAACTACTTTTTTAAAGTCAAAACCAACTTTGATGTCGCTTTAGAATCGTGAGACCACAATATGTAATAATCAGAATGGTTAGATAATTATGTGTAGTAATAAGTTCATATATATAGCGGCTGGTGTCAGGTGTGTCATGCTGTGGTAAACCGCTCACGCTGAATTATGACGCGCTCCGGGCGGTTTGTAATTATGGCTCATTTCAATGAAGCTGGCGCGAGTCCCGGAGCTTTTAATTTCTCGGAACCGGCGCAGATGACGTCATCACGCCCTCCGGTGCACGCGTTCGGTGTCCCACGGAAAGAAAGGCTGGAGAGGCGCAGACGCACGCGAGCTCTCCGATCGGTCGGGACGCATGCGTTTGCCCGGTATTTAAAAGGCTCGAGGCACGCGCGTCGGGATCAGCTCGATAACGGAGCCGTGACGCGATGGAGGGAGCAGCGGAGCCAGACACGCCCGTCCCGGGGAGATCAGCGACGGACAGAGCGGCGGCGCTCGCCCGCTTGTTGCACCGCGACTGCACGCGTCTGCTCGAGCTCTACGTGAGTACGGCTGGCGTTACGACGCTCCTGCTGTCAATCCCGGCGCGTGCTTCACGCGGTTATGATGCTTCAGCTCAGTCTTTAATCTAGTAATGTCCATATCTCTCTGGGTTTGAGAGAGAGTTGGCTAAACTAACGGCAGAACTGCTGAGGGAGGCTGCTGTTGCTCAGGCGCATAATGCTTTTATTCAATTAGTAATGCGCACAGTCAGCATCTCTTCATAACGGCTGCGTTATAGCAGATCCAGACTCAGAGCTGAACTGATGATCAATAATCAGACATGAGGAATCATGGGCAGATGGACAGATGACCGCTCATAGATCAGTGTTTATTAAAGATCTGGCTCTACACATTTATCATGACCTGTCCACCTGAAGAAGCGGATTGTCGCTGTGAAAATAATATTTTTTTGAAAAAAAAAAAAAAATCTACACTGTGAAAAATGATCATATTAACAGACTAAAAAGGCTTCAGTAAATCAGCTTTAATAATCTTCTGAACAGGCCGATAATGATAATTCCTTATATTTGATACTAATAACTAATGACGATAACATTAAAAGAGAACCTGTATCTGATATATTGTGTATCTCTAACACAGTAAAAAGTAATAATCAGTGGTTTTTAGGGATGCTCCGATATGAACAATTTAATATAATTCTTTATATTTGAAAGCCAATAACTGATATATTGGCAGAAAAATCTAAATACATATGTTAATAAAAAATTTTGAGAGCCTTATTGAGACTCTTTTATGTAGTGCTGCTCTTGCGCACATCTGTATTTTGCACATTTTATAATTATCATATTTCAAGCATTTCAAAGCCATCTGAAGGGAACAATACATTATCTATCGACTTTAGTTTATCGGAAAATCATATGAAGGCTGATAACAATAACAGTAAAAGTGAACATGTATTGGCCGATGCTGATATATTGTGTATCGCTAACACAGTAAAAAGTAATAATCAGTTGTTTTTAGGGATGCTCCGATATGAACATTTTGACGATACCGATAATTCTTCATATTTGAAAGGCAATAGCCGATATATTGGCAGAAAAATCTAAATACAAATGTTTATATATTTTTTGAGAGCCTTAATGAGACTGTTTTATGTAGTGCTGCTGTTGCACATTTTATAATAATTATCATATTTCAAGCATTTCAAAGCCACCTGAAGGGAACAATACATTATCTATCGGCTTTAGTTTATCAGAAAATCATATGAAGGCTGATAACAATAACAGTAAAAGTGAACATGTATCAGCCGATGCTGATATATTGTGTATCGCTAACACAGTAAAAAGTAATAATCAGTTGTTTTTAGGGATGCTCCGATATGAACATTTTGGCCGATACCGATAATTCTTTATATTTGAGAGCCAATAACCGATATATTGGCAGAAAAATCTAAATACAAATGTTTATATAATTTTTTGAGAGCCTTATGTCCCAAACACACAATTATGATGTTATGACTGTGACAGATTTGCGCTGCTCCTGTTGCACATGAACTGTATTTTATCATAATTATCATATTTCAATCATTTCAAAGCCATCTGAAGGGAATAATACATTATCTATCGACGTTAGTTTATCGGAAAATCATATCAGGCTGATAACGATAACAGTAAAGGTGAACATGTATCGTCCGATAACGAGATGGTGGTGATATATCGTGTGTGTTTGATTCACATGTGTGATTATTTCAGTTTTTTGGAGGATTATAGAGGCACACAGCCGATATTAGTACTTCAGTAGGTTGGTATATCAGCTATATTATATTATATTTAAAAAGTTGCTTTTTAGAAAGTGTTGTTCAGTTCTGCAGTCTTCCTACATATGACATTTACTCACAGTATGAGTGAAACCTATTCCCCAATTATTCCATTTTTAAGTTTGTGTGAAGAGGTGGCGTAACACGCAAGGCATAATTGATATGAAAAGCGTGTGTGTGTGTGTGTGTGTGTGAGTCAGAGGAAGTTGTGTTAATTACAGGTGGGAATAAAAACAGATCCCGGTGCGTTAACGGTAACCATCGAGTGGGCCGATGTTTTCCTGTAATAACTGATGACGGCCTTGTCCTCCCCCTCAGAGAGAGCGCGAGAGCTTCCTGTCCCATCCCGAGCCGGGCGGGGGGCGTCTGGTGACCCTTGCCCTCTGCCCTGAGGCCCTGACCTCAGCGGAGCGGGTGGGGCACGTGCGCTCCGCCCTGCGGCGCTGCATGGAGCTGCTGGAGTGTGTGATCCGCCGGGAGGTGGAGGAGATGGGCGAGGAGCTGGATGGGGAGTTCGAGAGCCTGCGGAGGGCCGTGAGGGACCGGCTGGGGCACCTGGTCCACAGCACCACCGCTCTGCTGGAGGACGGGGAAGGAGGCTGTCCACCCTCTCCCCAGACCCAGTGCGCTGAGGTACTGCTCTCCGCTTCTGCCTCACACATATACAACTCATCATTACGGAATCACACACCAAATATTAACTGCTTGGAATTATATTACATTTTAAAATTGATTAGGGTTAAAAACATACAATATATCTGTCATTTTTATGATTTCATTAGGTCAGCTTTATTTTTATATGCGCTTTATACAATACAGATTCACAATTAATAACATTGATGCAAACTTCATCAAATATAAGATCATAAATACATGATCTATTTGCGTCTGTAGATTTCCATTACATTATATCATAAAATGAGTTTTTCCTCCACTTCAGTAACACTTACACACACCAAAACTTAGTTTTATTCATATCTATATTCTGAAGGTTTTTAGTGAGGGGTTTGTTCATATATCATTCAAACTGATTTATAGAACATTTTATTCCTAAAAACATGGATAAAATTTGTTTTTTTCTGTCTGTTGAAAGTATTTTCTGATTTATGAAGTGATGAAAATAAATATCCCAAATCCCCTCACTAAAAACACTGAACTCTAATATGTCAACACAATCAAACAAGAGTTTTGAACCTGGCTTCATCCAATGTTCAGATTGATCTTCTGCAATCTGTGCAAATTAGTGCATATTTACTTATTTAATTTGCATATTTAAACCATTTCAGAAAAACGATTGTCTTAGATTTCAATCTCAACACATGTCATTAAATGAGTTGTTCCTCCACTTCAGTAACACTTACACACACCAAAACTTAGTTTTATTCATATCTATATTCTGAAGGTTTTTAGTGAGGGGTTTGTTCATATATCATTCAATCTGATTTATAGAACATTTTATTCCTAAAAACATGGTGAAAACGTCTTTTTTTCTGTCTATTGACAGTATTTCCCAAAATCTCCACTGTAAAATCACCAAATATTAACTGCTTGTAATTATATTACATTTTAAAATCTAAATTATTCATCATTTATTGATTTTTGACATGCAGGTAAACACACAATATATCTGTCATTTTTATGATTTCATTAGGTCAGCTTTATTTGTATAGCGCTTTATACAATACAGATTCACAATAAATAACTGATGCAAACTTCATCAAATATAAGATCATAAACATATTTACGTCATAGCTTCTCACGAACCGTGGCGTAATGTTTAATGCATATTATTCACACAAATTATTCATCATTTATTGATTTATTTCCTCTCTTTTACAACTCGTTACATTGCCATGCAGGTAACAAATAAATTATTTCTAAAATTCCAAGAACACTTATTTTTTTCACAATATTTAAGGCGAGACTCTACAGGCAAAACCGTAGTTTTCCATGCACTGGTCAGTTTTGAGATTTTGCTTCCATCATTAAACTAGTGGAAAGAAAACATCCAGAATACACATTTAAGTGCATCTTTTACAGCACATTATATATTTGGGTCTGTAGATTTCAATTACATTAGATCATTAAATGAGTTGTTCCTCCACTTCAGGAACACTTAAGGCCTGTTCACACCGGGACGATTTTTGTGCGCGTTTATCGCCGACGTTTCACGCCTCGTGACTAAACAATGGGCGCCAATGTGAGTGTTCACACCGACGCGTAAAACGCCAGGCGTAAAAGCGTCATTTAAAAAAAAAACGCCTCGGGTTCGTTTTTTTATTTTGACACGGCGCGTTAAAAACTGGCCGACCAATGAGATCAGCGCTTTTGTTCACGTGCCTGGAGCTGCTGAAGTGACAGTAAAACACGACTGTGTGGCGCTCAAGCACAAAATCGGTCTTGCCGAGCACACATTGATACGACGAAGAAGTAGTAAGTAGACAAAAAACAAGATGGGCTGCTAATGCTGCTTGCCAGTTAGCAAAAAGTGTGTGAATGGTTTTGCCATAGACATAATATATCTGTGGTTTTGGCAAGCACGTAAATACTGTCTCTCTTCTTCTTCTGTGTGACAAGCGAGTGTCAGAAGCGTAAGTGCCGCAGCACCACCTTGTGTACCGGGAGCGCATCTACTGAATGTGCACGTTCACTCGGCGCATCGCCAGTGGAAATCGCTTGGGTGTGAACACTCAAGACGCGCCGAAAAACGTCACGAAAAACACTGGCGATAAGCGCGTGCGATATTCGTCCCGGTGTGTACAGGCCTTTAAACACACCAAAACTTAGTTTTATTCATATCTATATTCTGAAGGTTTTTAGTGAGGGGTTTGTTCATATATCATTCAACCTGATTTATAGAACATTTTTTTCCTAAAAACATGGAGAAAACGTATTTTCTGATTTATGAAGTGATGGAAATAAATATCCTAAATCCCCTCACTAAAAACACTGAACTCTAATATGTCAACACAATCAAACAAGAGTTTTGAACCTGGCTTCATCCAATGTTCAGATTGATCTTCTGGAAATGTGTGAAAATTAGAGCATATTTACTTATTTAGAAAAGAGAAATCCAAAATCCCCTCTGTAATATCCAATCAAACACAAACCTGAACACTGGATAAAGCCATGTTCAAAATGTATGTTCTGGAATATGTGCAAATAAGAGCATATTTACTTATTTAATTTGTATATTTAAACAATATTTCAGAAAAGTTGTAATATGAAGCAATTGTCTTAGATTTCAATCTCAATACATGTCATTAAATGAGTTGTTCCTCCACTTCAGTAACACTTACACACACCAAAACTTACAGTTTTATTCATATCTATATTCTGGAGGTTTTTAGCGAAGGGTTTGTTCATATATCATTCAACCTGATTTATAGAACATTTTATTCCTAAAAACATGGAGAAAACGTGTTTTTTTCTGTCTATTGACAGTATTTTCTGATTTATGAAGTGATGGAAATAAATATCCTAAATCCCCTCACTAAAAACACTGAACTCTAATATATCAACACAATCAAACAAGGGTTTTGAACCTGGCTTCATCCAATGTTCAGATTGATCTTCTGGAAATGTGTGAAAATTAGTGCAGATTTACTTATTTAGAAAAGAGAAATCCAAAATCCCCTCTGTAATATCCAATCAAACACAAACCTGAACACTGGATAAAGCCATGTTCAGATTTATGTTCTGGAATATGTGCAAATAAGAGCATATTTACTTATTTAATTTGCATATTTAAACAATATTTCAGAAAAGTTGTAATATAAAGCAACTGTCTTAGATTTCAATCTCAATACATGTCATTAAATGAGTTGTTCCTCCACTTCAGGAACACTTACACACACCAAAACTTACAGTTTTATTCATATCTATATTCTGGAGGTTTTTAGTGAGGGGTTTGTTCATATATCATTCAACCTGATTTATAGAACATTTTTTTCCTAAAAACATGGAGAAAACGTGTTTTTTTCTGTCTATTGACAGTATTTTCTGATTTATGAAGTGATGGAAATAAATATCCCAAATCCCCTAACTAAAAACACTGAACTCTAATATGTCAACACAATCAAACAAGTTTTGAACCTGGCTTCATCCAATGTTCAGATTGATCTTCTGGAAATGTAAATTAGTGCATTAATGCATAATGCCTCAGTTGCTTTTTTAAACATACATTTCAGAAAACAATACAAAAAATGGTCTTACTTTGATTAATCAACTGGGGAAGTATGATGATATCTATTAGTTAATAAATATAGGACATCTGTTAATATATCTGATGGTGATGATTAAAAAAAAAGCTGCTGATATGTGGGCTGAATCTCTCTGTGTTTGCATTGACAAGATGCTTGAAAGGAACGTGTCTTTCAGTCAGCGCCTTCATGCCCGCCTGTGCTCTGCATCATGTGACCCGTTGTTTTGGTCCGCTGAAGTCGAAATAGCAGCAGCGATAAGCATTTGGACACACATCAAACCCTTCCCAAGCTGCACTGCTAAACCCTCGATCTCTTTGCCCTGTGGAGTGGCCTCCTCCAGAACGAGACCGTTTCACAATGCTCCAGTAAAGCCGCTCAACTGGGCCAGATCTTATAAATACACACTCAAGTAAACTGAGTTACTGTTTCAACTTTAAAGTAAGTGGCTTAAAAAGTAACATTTTTGTGTAACATGAAAAAGGACGTCTTAAAATAAAAAACCTTGAATACACCTTGAAATAAATAAAGCAGACAATATAAAACAAACCAATGCATCACAAAATAATGTATTCATAATGAAATGTTGGAACCGGAAAAATATAAGCCTAATAAAAAGTGATATAAATACGTTATGACATATATTTATTTCTGAAATACGCTGTCAGAGTCTCGAGGAAGGCGGGTCGACAGAAATGCCTAATGTTTTTATTGGGTCGTGTATAGAAATCGAGGAAAATGATTGGCACAAGCTTTTTAAAAAAATGTATTTGCATTTTATGATGTATTTCAGATAGTATTTCACAAATTTTATTTGAACCTCTGATTAGTGACTATAAATTTAGGCTAAATAAATAAAAGAATAGAATATAACGCACAAGGATACACTAGTGTGATAAACTGGAGTATGCTAGAAAAATGCTACAATATAAATATAAATAAATATACAGTTGTAAGTGTGTGAACCGCTTGCAGAATCTGAAAATGTGAATAATTTCAACAAAATAAGAGAGATCATGCAACATTATTTTTTATTGAATTTGAAGATCAGGGTAAAGTGAACTTAATTTGTCTTCAGGGAAACATGAGTACACACACACACACACACACACACACACACACACTTCCAGGATTAAGAGTCAAGGGTTCATAAACTTCTGAACGGGTCATTTGAATTGTTGTTTTGTCTCGTGGACTTTGTATGATCCCTCTTACTTTGTTCAAATGCTTCACATTTTCACAGATTCTGCGAGCGGTTCACACACTTTTGACTATATACTGTATATATAATAGAGCAGATTGGCCAACTGAGATCTGTCCAGGGCATATTCCCCGTCGTATTGAACTGTAAATGATGTCACCCGTTCATCCGCTGTAGTTTCTGACAGAGGTGAGTTATTTCAGTCCAGCACTGTCCAGCGGATCTCCTACGTCAGGATGTGCGGCAGACGAGTGCTTCCCTTCTCACACACACACACACACACACACACTCGGCGTAATGACCTGAGCGTTTGGCTCCGAGTGTTGGCGTCAAGTGCTCGTCTCATCTATTCCTGTGCCCTATAACGCCTCACACTGACCACAGCGTGACGCTTGTACAGTTACACTGAAACGCTGTGTGTGTGTGTGTGTGTGTGCTCTGCAGGGTCAGGATGAAGTGGAGGGTTCTGCTGGTTTTGCTGCTAAACTCTGGACCTATCGAGTTCTGCTGGAGCTCATCCACTGGACAGACTCCGCGACGCAAACGCTGCACGTGTTCCACAGCGAGACACAGGGCCAGCAGCTCCTCTAGATCCTGACCATCAGCCAATCACATGATCAGGACCACAGCAGCTCCTCTAGATCCTGACCTTCTCCATCTCTGACCGGCGGGTCACATGATCAGGACTCCGTCCAGTGGCCACACAACAGCGTGTTCTCTAGCTCTAATGCATCTCACTACAAACCATCATTCCTCTGAATATCCTCAAATATGTAGATTAGGTTAGATTGACGCTTCAAACTAAACCTTCTGAAGTAAATTCAGTGGAAAACGAGACCCAGTACGAGCAGATTGAGACTCTGCGGTCCTCATATATTGTGTGAGAACATTAGTTCAGATCGATCTCCACGAGCTATGATCAAACAATCAGTGAGATACATGAGCTGCGGATCACACACACACTCACACACACACACACACGCACACACACACACACAGCGTTACTTTAGCCTCTCACACACACACACACACACACACACGTCTCCCTCAGCGTTACTTTAGCCTCTCACACACACACACACGTCTCCCTCAGCGTTACTTTAGCCTCTCTCACACACACACACACACACACACACACACACACACACACACACACACACACACACGTCTTCCTCAGCGTTACTTTAGCCTCTCTCACACACACACACACACACACACACACGTCTCCATCAACGTTACTTTAGCCTCTCACACACACACACACACACACACACTCTCTCACACACACACACACACACACGTCTCCATCAACGTTACTTTAGCCTCTCACACACACACACACACACTCTCTCACACACACACACACACACACACACACACACATCTCCCTCAGCGTTACTTTAGCCTCCGTCCGGTCGGTCCTGGTCCTCCATCAGTTAAACACACACACACACACACACACGTCTCCATCAATGTTACTTTAGCCTCTCACACACACACACACACACACACACGTCTCCCTCAGCGTTACTTTAGCCTCTCACACACACACACACACGTCTCCATCAACGTTACTTTAGCCTCTCACACACACACACACTCTCTCACACACACACACACACACACACACGTCTCCCTCAGCGTTACTTTAGCCTCTCACACACACACACACACGTCTCCATCAACGTTACTTTAGCCTCTCACACACACACACACTCTCTCACACACACACACACACACACACACATCTCCCTCAGCGTTACTTTAGCCTCCGTCCGGTCGGTCCTGGTCCTCCATCAGTTAAACACACACACACACACATTTCTAATCAGTTGTTGTTTTGGAACGAGGTGAATGTGAGTAAATGATGACAAAGATGCGTGAGATTTGTGTTTGAATTCACGTTTTAACATAAGGAAATAAACGTAATGTGACTCGTTACCGAACGCTCAAAATAATCCGTTTGAGTAGAGCCAACTCAAATTAAACGAGTTTTCAGAACTTTCTCTTTCTTTTGAGTTCTCAGAACTGACACATTTGAAGTAATCTGAGTCGTTTCATTGTTTTGAGCTTCTATGAGGATGAGTTCACTTCAGAATTTCCTGATCCTCATCTCATCCCAGATGTTCATGTGTTTCTCTCTTCCGTGGAAAAGAAATGACGTTTTTTGAGGAAAACATTCCAGGGTTTGTCTAGATCAGACTCGTCTGGGATTGGTCAGAGCCTCTGAAACTGCAGTGATCTGGCCCTTCAGCCGTTGGTTCCCATTGAAGTCCATTATGAGCAGAAACATCCTGAAACTGAAGAGAGAAAGGCATGAACATCTGGGATGAGACGGGCGAGGGAATCCTCAGTTCAGCCGGATCTGGGCTGGGGTTTATGTGTAAGTGTTGAGTGTGCGGTTTAGCCGTCTGTAATGTTTTGTAAGTTTAGAAGAGTTTATGTAGGGTTTATTGAATTATCCAGTTAAAGCTAAAACTGAGAGATTACGTGATATTAAGAAAAAAGATATAAAGTAAAATATGATTATTTCATCTAAACCCAAGAGTGAAAAGTGTTCAGTTGACGCAACTTAAAAAACTTACTTCAGTGTGTGCAGTGTGTGCATGTCTGACGGACACACGAGTCCCATTACGTTTATTAGCATATGCAGTTCAAACACATCAATCTCCATATTTCCTGAGAGTCCTGTACCCTCACTCACTGCGCTCATGATTAGCCAGGTCAGATGAATGAGGTGTTATTGATCGAGCTACACTAACGCTCCTCATACTGTACTAACCCGTGATGTAGCCTTGACTTAGACTGTGAATTACTGTATGATGATGCAATCATATCTCCGTGTGAACTACATGAAAATCAAAGGCATTACTGAAAAGTGAAAACTATAGTATTCTTTTTTTAGAAGAAACACTACTTGTAACCAAAAAATTATTAATATATTAATTTTATTTATGAATTTTTACTGTAAATGTAACACTGTGACGCATTTCTTTGCTATTAATACCAGCACGAGTTCTGAAGTTATGAATGCTGTGAATCTGTGGTCATACTCAGAGGTTATTGCACTGTTACTAACTCGCGCTTACAGCATATTATACTGTATATGTCTGCATTAATCAATAAATCATGGGATGGAACCTGTGTGTGTGTCTGTGAGTACTGGTGTGTGTGAGTACTGGTGTGTGTGTGTGTCTGCGTGCGTGCGTGCGTGCGTGCGTGCGTGCGTGCGTGCGTGCGTGCGTGCGTGCGTGCGTGCGTGCGTGTGTGTGTGCGTGTGTGTGTGTGTGTGTGTGTGTGTGTGTGTGTGTGTGTGTGTGTGAGTGAGTACTGGTTTGTGTGTGTGTGAGAGTACTGGTGTGTGTGAGAGTACGTGTGTGTGTGTGTGTGTGAGAGTACTGGTGTGTGTGAGAGTACGTGTGTGTGTGTGTGTGAGTACTGGTGTGTGTGTGAGTACTGGTGTGTGTGTGTGTGTGTGTGTACTGGTTTGTGTGTGTGTGTGTGTGTACTGGTTTGTGTGTGTGTGTGTGTGTACTGGTTTGTGTGTGTGTGAGAGTACTGGTTTGTGTGTGTGTGAGAGTACTGGTGTGTGTGTGTGTGTGTGTGTGAGAGTACTGGTGTGTGTGTGTGTGTGTGTGTGTGTGTGTGTGTGTGTGTGTGTGTGTGTGTGTGTGTGTGTGTGTGTGTGTGTGTGTGTGTGTGTGTGTGTGTGTGTGTGTGAGAGAGAGTACTGGTTTGTGTGTGTGTGTGTGTGTACTGGTTTGTGTGTGTGTGAGAGTACTGGTTTGTGTGTGTGTGAGAGTACTGGTGTGTGTGTGTGTGTGTGTGTGTGTGTGTGTGTGTGTGTGTGTGTGTGTGTGTGTGAGAGAGAGAGTACTGGTGTGTGTGTGTGTGTGTGTGTGTGTGTGTGTGAGAGAGTACTGGTGTGTGTGTGTGTGTGTGTGAGAGTACTGGTGTGTGTGAGAGTACTGGTGTGTGTGGGTGTGAGTACTGGTGTGTGTGTGTGTGTGTGTGTGTGAGTACTGATGTGTGTGTGAGAGTACTGGTGTCTGTCGGAAGGGTATTAAAGGGTTAGTTCACCCAAAAATGAAAATTCTGTCATTAATTACTCACCCTCATGTCGTTGGACACCCGTAAGACCTCCGTTCATATTCGGAACACAAATGAAGATATTTTAGTTGAAAGCTGATGCTGAGAAAGGCTTCACACAGGCCTCCATTGGCATTCAGTACATTGACACTTCCAAGATCCATGAAAGGCACTTAAAACGTCGTTACAAAGTCTATCTCACCACAGTGGCTCTACAATAATCATACAATGCGACGACAATAGTTTTTGTGCGCAAAAAAAAATCAAAATAACACCTTTATCCAACTTGTTCTTGTCTTCCGTGTGTGTCTCCACGACGCATGCGCGAGAATATGACGCAGATCCGGCGTTCGGACACATGACCCAGAAGAGATTTGTTTACGAGCAGAGGAAGACGCGCGTGTCTAAGCTGTTGGATTCTACATTGATCGTGCTTTAGGTCTCGGCGTAGTGCTCAAAATGGGGCTTAAGTTTGTATTTCATCGATTCCCGAACACCGGCGCTACGTCATATTCTCGCGCATGCGTCGTGGAGACACACACGGAAGACAAGAACAAGTTGGATAAAGGTGTTATTTTGATTTTTTTTTGCGCACAAAAACTATTGTCGTCGCATTGTAAGATTATTGTAGAGCCACTGTGGTGAGATAGACTTTGTAACGACGTTTTAAGTGCCTTTCATGGATCTTGGAAGTGTCAATGTACTGAATGCCAATGGAGGCCTGTGTGAAGCCTTTCTCAGCATCAGCTTTCAACTAAAATATCTTCATTTGTGTTCCGAATATGAACGGAGGTCTTACGGGTGTCCAACGACATGAGGGTGAGTAATTAATGACAGAATTTTCATTTTTGGGTGAACTAACCCTTTAATATTAACTGAGCTATACTCTTCACAATAATCTGCTAAATGAATCATGTGACCATTAATTATAGGTGTTACCCAGAATCATTGTGATGATGTTTCTGAAAATTATATATAAATATACATTTATTAAAAAAGAAAAATATTTGTGTTGGGAAAGCGATTAATTGCATCCAAAATAAAAGTTTGTGTTAACATAATATATGCTTATTATGAATATATAATTATTATGTATATATAAATACACACACATGCATGTTATATTTAAATACACTCACCTAAAGGATTATTAGGAACACCTGTTCAATTTCTCATTAATGCAATTATCTAATCAACCAATCACATGGCAGTTGCTTCAATGCATTTAGGGGTGTGGTCCTGGTCAAGACAATCTCCTGAACTCCACACTGAATGTCGGAATGGGAAAGAAAGGGGATTTAAGACATTTTGAGCGTGGCATGGTTGTTGGTGCCAGACGGGCCGGTCTGAGTATTTCACAATCTGCTCAGTTACTGGGATTTTCACACACAACCATTTCTAGGGTTTACAAAGAATGGTGTGAAAAGGGAAAAACATCCAGTATGCGGCAGTCCTGTGGGAGAAAATGCCTTGTTGATGCTAGAGGTCAGAGGTCATGGGCCGACTGATTCAAGCTGATAGAAGAGCAACTTTGACTGAAATAACCACTCGTTACAACCGAGGTCTGCAGCAAAGCATTTGTGAAGCCACAACACACACAACCTTGAGGCAGATGGGCTACAACAGCAGAAGACCCCACCGGGTACCACTCATCTCCACTACAAAGAGGAAAAAGAGGCGACAATTTGCACCAGCTCACCAAAATTGGACAGTTGAAGACTGGAAAAATGTTGCCTGGTCTGATGAGTCTGGATTTCTGTTGAGACATTCAGATGGTAGAGTCAGAATTTGGCGTAAACAGAATGAGAACATGGATCCATCATGCCTTGTTCCCACTGTGCAGGCTGGTGGTGGTGGTGTAATGGTGTGGGGGATGTTTTCTTGGCACACTTTAGGCCCCTTAGTGCCAATTGGGCATGGTTTAAATGCCACGGCCTACCTGAGCATTGTTTCTGCCCATGTCCATCCCTTTATGAGCACCATGTCCCCATCCTCTGATGGCTACTTCCAGCAGGATAATGCACCGTCACAAAGCTCCAATCATTTCAAACTGGTTTCTTGAACATGACAATTCAATTCAATTCAAATTTATTTGTATAGCGCTTCTCACAATACACATTGTTTCAAAGCAGCTTTACAGAAAGTGCATTTCATAAATGTACATTGAAAAATGTTAGAAAGAGAATGTTAAAGAAAAATGTTAGAATAAGTTAATCAATCATGTATTATTTTAGGCCATAACAACGCTGGCGTTGAGTCGTCTCTTCACAGGTGTCGGGGCATCTGAAGTCTCCATGAGAGGCTGGATACAAACTGGAGCTGACGAACTAGTTACCTCGGGACTAGTGTATAAGTAATACCTCTGTTTTATCTGAATTTAATAGCAGAAAATTACACGTCATCCAGTGTTTAATATCTTCAACACACGCTGTCAGTTTAGATGATTTAGCGTTTTCATCCGGTCGTGATGAAATATATAATTGAGTGTCATCAGCATAACAGTGGAAATTAATTCCATGTTTTCTTATAATATTACCAAGTGGCAGCATATATATAGAGAATAGCAGAGGGCCTAACACGGATCCTTGCGGCACCCCAAAGTCTACTGATGTTATCTTTGATTTTTCCCCATTTAGACAGACAAAATGGTAGCGGTCTGATAAATACGATCTAAACCAGTTTAATGCCTGTCCCTGAACACCAGTGTAATTTTGAAGTCGATCTAATAGTATTTTATGATCTATAGTATCGAACGCAGCACTAAGATCGAGTAGAACTAGTATTGAGATACAGCCTTGGTCAGAAGCTAGAAGTAAATCATTTGTGATTTTAACGAGTGCAGTTTCTGTGCTATGATGGTGCCTGAATCCTGATTGAAATTTTTCATAGATATCATTTTCTTGCAAGAAAGAGCACAATTGAGCGGACACAACTTTTTCTAGTATTTTAGACATAAATGGAAGATTTGATATTGGTCTGTAATTTGCTAGGTTATTATGATCTAATTGTGGCTTCTTAATGAGAGGTTTTATGACTGCCAACTTGAATATTCTTGGAACATGACCTAAAGATAAAGACGAGTTAATAATATTGAGAAGAGGCTCTTCCACTACAGGTAACAACTCTTTCAGTAGTTTAGTGGGTATTGGATCTAATAAACATGTTGTTGGTTTAGATGCAATGATAAGTTTATTTAGCTCTTCCTGTCCTATAGTTGTAAAGCGGTGTAGTAGTTCTTGAGGGGCGATAATCGCGGTTGAATCATAAGACATCATTAAAGATTGTACATTTACAATTTTGTTTCTGATGCTTTCTATTTTGTCAGCGAAGAAGTTCATAAAATCATTACTACTAAACTGTAACGGAATATTTTGCTCAGGCGATGCTTGTTTATTTGTTAGTCTAGCCACAGTGTTAAATAAAAACCTTGGGTTATTTTGGTTATTTTCTATTAGTTTGCGGAGATGCTCAGCCCTGGCTGCTTTTAGGGCCTTTTTATAACGTGACATACTATCTTTCCACGCGATTCTAAAGACCTCTAAATTAGTTTGTTTCCATTTACGCTCGAAGTTACGAGTTTCTCTCTTGATAACATGTGTAGCACTGTTGTACCATGGTGCTTTAGTTTTCTCTCTAACCTTTTTTAATCTAATTGGTGCAACAATTTCTAATGTACTAGAGAAAATGGTGCTCATACTGCTAGTCATTTCCTCTAGTTCATCTGTTTGTTTGGGTTCACTGAGCAGCTGAGCCAGATCAGGTAAGCTATTTGAGAATCTATCTATAGTGGTTGGAAGGGTTGTTCTGCCTGGTCGTTAACGTGGCGCAACATGACAGATTTCAGCAGTACGCAGTATGCAAGTTACCATGTAATGGTCAGTGACAACATCACTTTGTGGTATAATATCTATATCGGTTGGGTTGGTTCCATGTGATATAATTAAATCTAGTGTGTGATTAAGACGATGAGTGGGACCAGTGACGTTTTGCTTAACCCCAAAGGAGTTTAATAGATCTGTAAACGCAGCCCCTAACGCATCATTTGTGTTATCTACGTGTATGTTAAAATCTCCAACAATTAATGCTTTATCGACGTTGACCAATAGATCTGAGAGAAAGTCTGCAAACTCTTTTAGGAAATCAGCATAGGGCCCTGGAGGTCTATATACAGTAGCTAAGGCTAGAGATAATACGGATTTCTTTCTTACATCTAATAGCGTTACATTTAGCACTAGTACTTCAAACGAATTAAACCTGTGACCTGTTTTCTGGGTAACATTAAGAATATCTCTATATATTGTTGCAACACCGCCGCCACGACCAATCAGACGGGGCTCAGTCTTATAACAGTATCCTGGTGGAGTAGACTCATTTAGACCGAAATAATCATTTGGCTTAAGCCAGGTTTCAGTAAGGCAAAGTACATCGAAACTATTATCTGTGACCATTTCATTTACAATAACCGCCTTAGGTGTGAGCGATCTAATGTTTAGAAGACCTAGTTTTAGAAATTGTTTTTGTTCACTAATATTGAGATTTTCTGGTTTAATCACAATTAGATTTTTCCTAGATCCTACAGTAGATTTAATGTTTGACCTCACTAAACGAGGAATAGACACAGTTTCTATATAATGTTCTACATTGGTACTTATGTCAATTAAGTTAGGACACCAAAGACTGTGATTTGGACTTTGACTTACTAGTCACAATGAGACAATGAGTTCACTGAACTAAAATGGCCCCACAGTCACCAGATCTCAACCCAATAGAGCATCTTTGGGATGTGGTGGAACGGGAGCTTCGTGCCCTGGATGTGCATCCCACAAATCTCCATCAACTGCAGATGCTCTCCTATCAATATGGCCAACATTTCTAAAGAATGCTTTCAGCAGCTTGTTGAGTCAATGCCACGTAGAATTAAGGCAGTTCTGAAGGTGAAAGGGTCAAACACAGTATTAGTGTGTGTTCCTAATAATCCTTTAGGTGAGTGTATATGATCAATTATGTAAATGATATACAGTATATACATGCAAATATTTATTAAAGGCCCACTGAAGTGCTTTGAGACATGCATCATTATTCAGTAATTACCCCTGGTTAGCAGCTCCTCCCCTTTTTTGAAACAGCCAATAGCGTTTCGTTAATATCACAGTTTGACTAGAGCCGTTCTGTTTGGTAAAGCCAGAGTTTCCTCCTAATCTCTAACCGTTTATCATCATAATCTCCTGCATATCGCTTTAAATACAGCATCTGTGCAGAATATAAATGGAATATAGAAAATGGTGAATGTGTGACCGATTTCAGCCCTTCAGCGTCTGTTTATAGTGTAGGGGGCGGGGCTTCAGATTCTAGAGAGCATTTGATTGGACAGAAGACGTGATGAGAAGGTGAAGTCTGCGATGATGTCATCAGAATCTGTGATCCGTTTTAGCGGAAGTGAGAGACTGTGAGTTTTGAATGCTTATATCTCCTAAATGCGGATTCTGTCATTGTTTTGGAACACACCAGCTTATTCATAACCTTAAGGCTAACATAGTCACTCTAAAAGCTAAAAAACATCCATTTTGATTTCAGGGGGTCTTTAAATGTATGCATGAATGAGTATATGCCCATCAAACAAACCCCCCCTCACTGCCAAAGGTCCAGAACTTAAGTTTTTAGTAATAAACAAGTGTTATTTTAAGTAATGACAGTCAATAATTTGAATCCAGACCTCTGTATTTTTCCGATGTGTAGGCTATAAATGTTGTGAAAAAGTGCCTAATATTAAAGTATTACTTTAATGCAGTAGATATTGCACAGCACCAGTTAAACTACCGATACAAATAATCAAGCAAACTAATAAACCTTTGTCTAATTGCGCCTGCATGTTTAATTTAAAATAGGTATATAAATACGTATATAATTTACGTGATTTAATGTAATAATTAGCAACTGTCAATGTGAGAGGACGAGAAACATCAACCAATCCGTTTTCTTCATATGATGCATACGATTAATTATGAATGTGAATGCATTTTAAAAAAAATCTTAGAAAGTGATTAATACAAATATATATATATATATATATATATATATATATATATATATATATATATATATATATATATATATATATATATATAGGAGCATGTCTTCGAACACCCCTAACTACCTAGTGTGTGTGTGTGTGTGTGTGTGTGTGTGCAGCAAAGTATAGGCCAAATCATTAAAGCACCTTTGTTTTCTGACCAATTATACGTTAGTGATCCTACAAATGTACATTTAGTGACTTCTTCAATACGAATATGAAACAAACACGTGTTAGCTTATAGTTCTGTCACGTGAATGTGTGATTTTTTTGGTTATCCATGCCAAATAACAGTGTGTGTTTGGACTGAAAAAGGTGGTACATGATCTTGGTTATTAATTTGACAACATTGTAGTAAATATGATGTGAAACGTTTAAAATGAAAACCAGAAATAATAAAACAATAGCGAACTCACACTTATGCTGCCTTCACGTGCTCTCGGAATTATCGTAAATACGAGTTTCCAAGGTAAACATTGCACATGAACGCCCTCACATATTGAATCTTGAATGCAATGAGCTCGTAATCACGACTTAAGAAGTCGGAATTATCAAATTTCCGATAGCACGTGAAGGCAGCATTAATATTGAACTACTATAATCCATTACTACTGTGATATTAATAGCCTAATAGTGTACATACACCTCAGCTTTTACATTTAAATAAATGCAGTTCATTAGTATTACTCAAAATATATAGTGCAATGTACTTATTAACTGCACTAACACTTCAATACTAAATACACACCGTCATATGAATATTGTAATGTGTGAGCAATAATAATATTGATGATTGTATAAATATGAAGCCTCTGAAACACATACACCGTAGACAGGACGTTTAATGCCTTCAGAAGTGTTTAATGGTTGTGATTGTGCACCGGAATCGGTGGAATGATGATGATCTGCTGCTGGAGCCCATCTCAGGGCCTGGCCAGCTCAGAGCAGCTGCGCATGCGCACCGGAGCAGCGCTAATGGCGGAGAGCGTGCGGTCGCCGTTCGATTACCGGGAGCCCCCGACCCTCGACAGCGACGGGGATGGCAGCAAGCCGCCTCCACCGCGCGGGTCAGTCTCTCTCGCTGGCGAACCGAATTGTGCCGTTTGTCTCGGGGGGAATGCTCGGATTCGCGCGCGTGCTAACGGTTAGCCGGTCCGGTTCTGTTGTCCTCGTGCACCCGCCGTGATGAGAGAAAACCCGTGGCCGTTCTACCGAACGACTCTCATCTCGTTCTCTGAGCTCGCGTGCATCTTTACAGCGTTATTTTTCCGTACCGCTTCACCGGGGCGCGTTAACGTCCGAAGCGGCTGCGACTCGAACGATTAGCAAAACACCGCGAGTGCGCGAAACCTGTCAGCGCGTGCACGGACACTGCTGCTAAGCGCGCTCACGCGAACAAGCGACCATTTCCACAGATCGCCATGGTAACCGCAGCGCGAGACGTCGAGCGATAGCGATTATTTTTGTGTACGAAACCCGATTTTAATAAGTTGTTGTTTTTGTATTTCATGTCTAACTAAATACAACAGTTAACATGATATGCAGTTTGATTATAATGATAATAATAATTTGTTAGTATGTGTGTTCGTGTATATATTGTTATTATCATATATACACACACACACACACACACACACACACCTCAGATCCTCAGCTGTATCAGGCGAAGCGTTTATTGAACTGTTACTGTAATGGAATAATGGACTGATGTTACCTGTGATGGTCTGTATTTAATGCTGTGTGTGTGTGTGTGTGTGTGTGTGTGTGTGTGTGTGTGTGTGTGTGTGTGTGTGTGTGTGTGTGTGTGTGTGTGTGTGTGTGTTTTCCACAGGCGTGTGTGTGGCAGGAAGAGGAAGGGGACGCCGGTGAAAGTGTGTGAGCGAGTGGCGTATGTGACGGAGGATGAAGAGGAGAGTCTGTCTGAACACAGTTACAGCCCAGGTACTGTTATTATATTATATACTATTATTATATTATATATGTACTATTATTATATTATTATATATGTACAGTATACACACAGGGCTTGACATGAGCGCTCTTGCTCACCACCACTCGTGGTTTAGGTGACAAATAGACTTGTTTAATATCTCAGTTTAGGTTATAGACATGTTTAATATCTCAGTTTAGGTTATAGACATGTTTAATATCTCAGTTTAGGTTATAGACATGTTTAATACCTCAGTGTGTCAGCAGGTTTATTAGGCGGCTGTCCCTTTAAGAGCGGCAGGTTTATTAGGCGGCTGTCCCTTTAAGAGCGGCAGGTTTATTAGGCGGCTGTCCCTTTAAGAGCGGCAGGTTTATTAGGCTGCTGTCCCTTTAAGAGCGGCAGGTTTATTAGGCGGCTGTCCCTTTAAGAGCGGCAGGTTTATTAGGCGGCTGTCCCTTTAAGAGCGGCAGGTTTATTAGGCTGCTGTCCCTTTAAGAGCGGCAGGTTTATTAGGAGGCTGTCCCTTTAAGAGCGGCAGGTTTATTAGGAGGCTGTCCCTTTAAGAGCGGCAGGTTTATTAGGCGGCTGTCCCTTTAAGAGCGGCAGGTTTATTAGGCGGCTGTCCCTTTAAGAGCGGCAGGTTTATTAGGCGGCTGTCCCTTTAAGAGCGGAAGGTTTATTAGGCTGCTGTCCCTTTAAGAGCGGCAGGTTTATTAGGCGGCTGTCCCTTTAAGAGCGGCAGGTTTATTAGGCGGCTGTCCCTTTAAGAGCGGCAGGTTTATTAGGCGGCTGTCCCTTTAAGAGCGGAAGGTTTATTAGGCTGCTGTCCCTTTAAGAGCGGCAGGTTTATTAGGCGGCTGTCCCTTTAAGAGCGGCAGGTTTATTAGGCGGCTGTCCCTTTAAGAGCGGCAGGTTTATTAGGCGGCTGTCCCTTTAAGAGCGGCAGGTTTATTAGGCTGCTATCCCTTTAAGAGCGGCAGGTTTATTAGGCGGCTGTCCCTTTAAGAGCGGCAGGTTTATTATATTAGGAGGCTGTCCCTTTAAGAGCGGCAGGTTTATTAGGCGGCTGTCCCTTTAAGAGCGGCAGGTTTATTAGGCGGCTGTCCCTTTAAGAGCGGCAGGTTTATTAGGCGGCTGTCCCTTTAAGAGCGGCAGGTTTATTAGGCGGCTGTCCCTTTAAGAGCGGCAGGTTTATTAGGCGGCTGTCCCTTTAAGAGCGGCAGGTTTATTAGGCGGCTGTCCCTTTAAGAGCGGAAGGTTTATTAGGCGGCTGTCCCTTTAAGAGCGGCGGATCCGGTACACACACACACACACACTCTCTCTCTCGTCCGTTTACCTTCATGTACTCATTATTGTGCAGCTGGGTGTTGATTCCGTATGTGTATTATTGTGTATATCCGGCACATGAGTCAGCTGCTGCTACATTACTGTAATAGTGAAGGTGAAAATCAGCTGATTTAAATATAAACATAAATTACACTCAGTGTTTTTATAGTTATAATACTAACTTTACAATTACATCATTATGTTTCTTCTAAAAATATAAACATTTAAATGGTGTCTGTCCTAAAAACCTGAAGGATTTATTCAAACATGCGTTAAATATTGCAGAAGATGATGATGAATATGCTGATATATTCAGCTAATGCTGGTTCTGGCTCAGTGTGGAGATGGGATGGGAATGAACATGATTGGCCGAAGCCGAACGCAGTTTATCGGGTTTTTTTAATTAATTTTTCAATTTTTTCACCATTGCATAAATTAAAGAGTAAACAATAGCTTTTCACTATTTTGTCTTGCTTTAAAAAAAAAAAAGAAAAATAAATGACATAACTACAATTTAAAAATATTATACAAACAAAGCACAATATAACTTAAAATAAATGTAAAACAGTATTTTTCTTTGTCCATCTGATGTTATGTTGCATGCCTACAGCAGTCCTCATCTATCCCAGCGTGCAGACACAGATGCAGGAGCAGTTATCTGTGTAGATGCGCGCGCAAGCCCTGAAGCCAGATCGCGGTCACTGTCGTGCTCATTACGCTTGTCAAGTAAATGCGTTTAAAGGCTTGCCAGTTTCAACATTTAAAGCGATTGTGCACTCTTCAAAAACAACAATACTTCTCCTTCAGTGCTCAGCTTCTTTCTGTGAGAGAGCCGTGTCGCGTCTCTGAAAACGTGCGCCCTGAGGCAGATCTTTGACCTGCGTCCTCATAAAGCTGTCATTTGTATGTTTTAAGCCCTGCCAGTTTGAACACTAAAGCGAGTTTCGACCATCAGATGTGTGTTATGTTGAATTAATACCTGATATATTGTGACAAACGAACACTCAGACAGAAGCTCGCACATCACGTGAAGATCGCGCGCAGAGCTGCGCAGAAATGCAGGATCAACGCTGTCCTGTGACTAAAGCAAAGTCACTAAAGGAGCTTAGAAACTCAACCGTTATAGGCATATATTTTAATACCTTTGCAGTAAGTACAAACCACAGCTTCATAATGAATAGAGACAGTAAGAGTAATTCACACACAATCACTCTCTCATTAATGCACTCAGATGAATGTAATGCAGGCCTACAGTGTTAATGTATCTGTATCTGATGTACAACAAGCAGAAATCTGCCCCATAGACGATAACTGCTGAAAGAGAACACTTTCCTTTTAAAAATTGTGTTTTAAAAAGTGTTTTAAAATCACAAAGAAATGCACTTTTTCATTAGAAAAAAAAAATTCCGCCTTTAATAGTAGAAAATATTTACAGTACAAACCTTATCAGGAACTTGCTCAAAAACCGAGGTAATCGAGGTCAAATGTTCGAGTACTGGAGGTTTTTATGTTTGGTCAATGGTTAGAGCCGTAGTATCAGCTGAGGGTGCTCTTGCCTCTGAGGGCGTTTAGGCCGCGTCTGCAAACGGCCAGTTCTGCGGCCATCTCAATGAGCTGCATTAGAAGCGTGCGCGCCTCTCACACACACGCGCGGGGCCATGTTTGATCGCGCCATCAAAATGTCCTTGTTCGGTTACATTTATTTGGTCTTTTCACTTATTTTTGCAATAGCAATTTTTGCTGTTTTCGGTTGCCGAACATTCGTGAATGCCTAGAGCTTATGGTTTTCCTGAGGTAAATGTGACATCATAAGCTGTTTTACCGCCGTCTGAGTCGCACGCTTTCAGGAATATATATATATAATTGTGATTATTCAGGTTAAAATGCAATTATTTTTATTTTTTACAAATGAGAAGTGTGTATATATTAGTGCTGGGAATCTATAAAAATTATCGTATTAATCGCATCATTTTTCTGTAATTAATCGCGATTAATAACAAGTTGTTAATATTTTGATATTGTATTAATTTCAGTTACTCTCCAAATTAATGTAGAAACAGTTTATAGACAGCATATGTTAAATATGTGTAGTATTGTCATGTGTTTATGAATGAAGGCCAGAATCACTGATGAAACATTAATGACATCACATTACAGTAGAACTGGAAGATGCCAATCTCAACATTTAGACATTAGAACATATTAGACTTTAAAAAAACAGCTTTAATTTAATTGAACGTAAAACAATCTTTACATAACCCCATTATAATAAATGATATATTTACCCTTCCCTGTTAGACATATACAGAAGTGTAAAAGTTATCAACACCTTTGAGAACTGCAGAAATAATAAGTGAAATATAGATTAATCATCTTCCTCTGTTCCCGCTGTTCGCTGATGAGCATTAATGACATCATCATTAGTGTTAGGCCGATATATCGGGCAGATATTTTTACGTGTATCGGCCGATATAAGGCTGCTGCGTTGGCCGATATTTTCCCCTGCATTATTTCCAGACAGGCGTCCACAGGGCAGCTCTCTCCGTCTTCAAACTCTCTCGCTCTCTCTCGCGCATATTAATCAAAATCAATTGAGAATTGACGCGATGGTAAAAGCTGGAAAGACTGAAGCTTCTCGTGGAGCATTGGGAGATTTTCTCCTGAATTACCGCTGGTGTTTCTACAAGAGATTCAGTGAAGTGCACCTACACTCTAAAACATGCTGGGTTAAAAATAACCCAAGTTGGGTTGAATATGGACTAACCCAGCAATTGGGTTGTTTAAGCAAACATTTAACCCAACCGCTGGGTCAAAACAACCCTATTGCTGGGTTAGTCCATATTCAACCCAACTTGGGTTATTTTTAACCCAGCATTGTTTAGAGTGTAACATTAAACCGTTAACCATTTAACTGAAGTATAGTGCAGTCAGTGTGCACTTTATTATGCTGCTCGCGTGTTGATACTGTGTGCAATAGTGTCATTATTTCATTTATGCTTAAATATTGATTTTCACCACTGAACTCTTTTTTTCTTGTTCTACATCACCTGTTTTTACTTTTTGTTAAATATTGTTTTTTTTAGTTCAATAAATGTTCCTTTTTTAAATTGTAAATTGTTATCATCGTGATCATTGTGTCATTTTTATGATGTAAATTGAGGGAGCAAAAGCAGCATCGGCTCCAGTAAATCGTCAGCTCGTATCGGCATCGGCTGAGGCTGAGGGAAAACCCATATCGGTCGACCCCTAATCATCATCAGTGCTGCTGTCACTTCAGCCGCGTTAATGCTTTCATTTGCCCAGCACTAGTGTATATATAACATTTTCTGCTTATATATTATGACTAATAATAATGATTATTATTATTGCTAATAATATTTCACAAAATAAGAAATATTTCTATTGCAATAACATTTTCATTACTAACAACAAAAAAAAAATTACAGAATAAATATAACATAATGGTATTTATATTTGACAGAGAGCTGCAGTGTTACCTGTTAACATTCAGGCTGCCTATGACTAAAAACATTTATTATAAAATATATTATTAAAATCTGTGATCTGGCGCAGGTATGCAGAATCCAGAACGAGTGTCTGTAATATGAAATATGTCCACTGGGGGAAGACATGTGGATTGGCATATATACGTTATTTAGAGAAGTATAATTACCCAGAATAAGAGTCATCACACTGAGGTCAGCAGAAGAGTCACATGATGAGTTAATGTCCAGCCCTGTGTGTGTCACATGACCCTCTGCTTGAGTGTGATTGGCTGTCTGTGTTGTGTCAGGGGACGAGCCGTATGCAGAGGGGGCTGAGGACCGACTGCCCCCCCCGGGCAGCCCATACTTCCTGACCGACCCGTCGCAGCTCTGGTACTGACCCTTCATCTTCCTCTTCATCATCCTCATCTTCCTCATCTTCCTCAGGCCTGTTCTTTACACTCATCCTCATATTCTCCAGTGTTGCGGCTCCTCTTTCCCAGTCTGTCAGTAACACTCTGTTTACTTCCTGTCTCTGTGAAGCCCCGCCTCCTCCTTCTGTAAAGCACACTGGCCGGCTGGAGCGGTGTGTTGTGATTGGTGTTTGGGAAATGCCCCGCCCCTTTATTCAGTGTATGAAGAACTGTCAACATCACACACTCCAGATGGTCATCAGTGTGTGTGTGTGTGTGTGTGTGTGTGTGTGTGTAGTGTTCCTGAGCTGGATGAGGAGGGAGCGAGCGGCGTCCGCGGCCCTGTCCTCTTCCACCCGCCGGCCAACTGCAGGATTAGAGAGGTGCATTGTGGGAATCAGGTCCGGCTTGTCGTCATAGCGATTCGAGACATTGCCAAAGGCGAGGAGATCACGGTGGACTACAGCCTCAACGACTGGGGCGAGAACGCCATCGTACGTCAGCAGGCAGATTACTGCACTTTATTCATTATAAGTGTTACCAGGTCACGTGATTCATGTGTGTGTGTGTGTGTGTGTGTGTGTGTTTTAAACGGCTCTGTCTCGTGTTTATGATGTTGTGTGTTGTTGAACTACAGGGGTTTCACAGCTCAGTGTCTCCACGAGGGTTTGAGTGTGGATTCAACCCAGAGGGCAACATCAAGAAGGTGATACACACACACACACACTCACTCACTCACACTCACTCTCACACACACACACACACACACACACACACACACACACACACACACACACACACACACACACACACACACACACACACAAACACACACACACACACTCTCTCTCTCTCTGCTGAAGCGTCTCTCAGTGGTCTGTGTGTCTTTAGGAGGAGGAGGCGGGGTCGCTCCCTCTGTCCCTCACGGTTTCTGACTACCTCACTCCGTCATGGTCTCTGTCGCCCTCCTCGTCTCCGGTGTCCCACTCTGAGGCCAGCGACTCAGACCGAGAGGATGAGGAGGAGGAGGAAGAGGACGACGATGAGGATGATGAGGATGAGGAGGAGTTGGAGGAGCTGAGGGGCCGGATGATGAGGCGGCGCAAGAAGAGGAAAACCTCCGCCACTGTCAAGAAAAAGACTCAGCCCCGCCCCCTGTCTTTCGCTCACCCCGCCCCCTCCTCCCCCTCCCCCTTCCAGCAGCCTCTGGCCACGCCCACCACGAACATAAACAATAACATCAACATCAACATCGGGCACGGGGCGAGCCGGCGGCAGCACTGCCCCTACTGCGGCCGGCACTTCCGCTCGCTGGCCCGGCACCTGGAGAAGCACCACGAGCAGCAGCCCGAGGTGCGGGCGGCCCTGGAGCTGTCCCAGGCCCCCAGCGCTGACCCCTTCCCCTCCGCCGCCCAGCCCTCGTCCTCTCTGGGGCCGCCGCTCTTCTCCCGGGAGCAGGAGCCTCCGCCTTCTAAACCGGGAGCCGTCTCCTTCTCGCTCTCCGTGTCTCCGCCTCCCTCGAAGAAGCCCTCCACCACCACCACGCCCACTCGGAAGGGTGGCAAAAAGAGAGCCGCCCCCGCCGCCACGCCCAGCCCTCGCCCCGCCAGGAGGGGCCGCCCACCCAAGAGAGAGAAGGAGCCGCCGCAGAAGAAACAGGAGGAGGTGGAGCCGCCGAAAGAGGAAGCGCCTCCTACACCTGGGAAAGAGGAGGAAGAGGAGGAGCCTGAGCTGGACACCAGAGAAGATGGAGCTGCGGAAGAGAAGAACGGGGAAATGACGAGGTACGTTTGGGTTGCAAAATTGGAACATGCACATGAGCTTTAATGCCATCCCATTCTTCATCCGTAGGGTTTAATATGGAGTTGCAGCTCTAACAGCTTCAGCTCTTTGAGGCTTTCCTCAAGGGTTATGGGGATTGTCCAAAATGTCTTGGTGAAGCATTAAGAGTTCCTTTCACTGGAACTAACCCCTGAAAAACAACCCCATGAAGGGACTGAACACCTGAACACCTGTGGAGGGGCGGCACAATACAATACAGGCAATATAGTGTAGATATAAATATAAAAACTCAGATAATCTTTGGTGGTACAAACTAAGTCAAAGTGCACAGCAGTGAAAAAAAACTATTAATTCAATTGCAGCTACTTTGCTAACTTCCCAAATATTTTTGTTGACAATTCTTGTACGTTTGGGTTTTACTACACCTGTGGTGTTCTGGGTCAAAAATTACTGGTCTACAAAACATTCTTATAAATCTTCTGTTATGCTTTGTTATCGCCAAATATTGGATTCAGTCTTTTAATAACTTGTTTTCTTTCAATTAGCTCAGATTTTGTGTTTGTCTGTGGAACGGACTGATCGCATGGTTTAAAAGGCTGGTCGTTTTTGACCCGGAACACCAAATTGGGTAAAAGATTTTTAGCAAAGGTGTTAAATCTAGGCCTGTCACGATAACAAACTTTGCTGGACGATAAATTGGCCAAGAAATTTTTGTGATAAACGATAATATTGTCGTTCTGAGACCATTTTCATCTAAAATAATGATAATGGCATAATAATGCAGGTACACCTTTTCAAAGATCAATAAACTTTTATTTCTAAAGACTATTTAACACTGAAAACGGAAAACATTTTAAATATCCACAATAAATGAACAAAACAACCAGAAACAATAAAAGCAATGGACTCTCAGTCTGTTAACAAACAAATTAACTTGAATAAATACCCAAAACAATAAATAAAATGGATGAAAACTACAATGGATGATTGTGTTTTAGGTGCATATTAGGGGTGGCACGGTTCACAAAACCCACGGTTCATATCACGGTTTTCGGTTCTGTACGGTTTTTGTTGTTTTTTCTTTTAATCGTTAACACTCCAGAAATGTACTTCAGCATACAATATATAGCTTAATCATCCACAAATATTTAGGATACAGTATTAAAAAATATGTTATATCATGTAATCATGCACAAACTGAATTTGACTTGACCGTAAGCACATTATTGGGAGCATCTCTGAGGAAAGCTAGGGGAGATTTTGATACAGCAATAGAGAAGACATTGAGGACATGCTTTTCATTTATTTGGCAAAAAAAAGCAGAATATGTATTGCTATCTCTACAGGAACTTATGTGCCTTTTTAGCACACAAAGATTATCTTGCATTTATCAAACTGCCAACTTCAGTGTAGCTTTAAGCCTCGTTTAAACTCGACGTGTCCGCAAGAGCGCGAGGGTGCGCGCGGCAAAAATGGCGTCAGCGTGGAGCGGGCGGTAGTGCGCCTTGAGTGCGCAATTGTGTAACTTTGCGTGCGGCTCCGCAACCGAAGAAGCACGAGTTCCGGGCAAATCTGGCCGAGAATGACGCCTCATCATCGAGAGAGCGAGAGACGAGGAAAACAAACAAACAAGCATGCAAGTGGAAATTATCGCGGCCGGAAAATTCATCAAGTTCTTTTTTTTTTCTTCGTGCAATTAATTGATTTATTGACTATCGCAACAGGCCTAGTTAAAGGGTTAGTTCACCCAAAAATGAAAATTCTGTCATTAATTACTTATCCTCATGTGGTTGGACACCCGTCAGACCTCCGTTCATCTTCAGACACAAATGAAGATATTTTAGTGTAAATCTGATGCTCTGAAAGGCCTCCATTGGCTCAATGCACGGTTCACTCTCAAGACCCTTAAATCGCTTCGCAAACAAGAACAAATGTAGGCGGGGCTTGAGTGTGTCTGTGGGGAATTATTGGATGGTTGTGGTTTGCTATTGGTGGATCTCATGTGAGTGACAGGTGGCCCCGCCCTCATCATCAGAGAAGAGATGCAGTTATTCTGACTGAAGATTATGAACTCAATAATGATGAATAATGGAGATGTGTATGGTCTGGATGTTCACTGCTGTTTGTCCTCCTGCAGCTCTCAGCGCTCCCACATGCCTCCTCTGCTGTCCTCTCTCTCCACGCTGGTGCTGTTCCTCCGCCGGCAGCAGCACTCCTCCTTCCTCAAGCTGACCCGCGCCAGCTCTCCAGAGGCCTGGCGTCTGCTCTGCCACTCCAGCCTGGCTCTGCTCATCCTCTACAACCGCCACCGCGAGTGCGAGGTGGCCAAGCTCACCATCCAGGACTACCAGGACCGGCACTCTGTGTCCCCGGCGGACGCCTCCCTGTCCCCCTTCGAGCGGCAGGTCCTCTGCCACCTGACCCGCGTGGGCGTCCTGGGCAAGCGCGGGCGCGTCCAGCCGCTCATCCTGCCTCCGCACTCAGAGGCGTGTCTGGACCTCCTGCTGAAGACGTCTGCGGATGTGGGCGTCGACCCCGAGAGCCCCTACGTGTTCTCCCGGCCCTATCACTCGCCGGCCACGCCCCTCCGCGGCACAGACCTCCTCCGCAGCCTGGCGCGCACCAGCGGAGCGAAGAACCCCACCACCCTCACCGCGCCGCGCGCCCGCCGCCAGGTGGCCATCCTCACCCAGCTCCTGCTGATCGAGGAGGGCGAAAGAGCCCCGGGCGCCGCCGCCAAGCGACTGGAGGACTTCCTGCAGACGGAGTACCATGTGACCCAAAGCTGCGCTCGGATTGGCCAGGACCCGGCGCTGATGAACCGCGTGGGGCGGGTGGTGCTGTACGGCGAGCGGGAAGGGGTTCTGTTCAGAGGGATGAGTCTGCAGCACATCTGCCTCGAGCTGGACGGTAAGATTTGTTAGAGCAGGTCATGTGACATTACGTCTGTAAATGCATGGGTGTACATTACGATACTGCGAGAGATGGACACGTATTGCATCTGAAGAAAGTTACTTTGAAAAGTAATGCATTACAATATTGCGTTACTCCCTTAAAAAGTAACTCATTGAGTTACTTTTTAAGAAAAGTAATGCGTTACATTACTTTTGTGTTACTTTTTCTCACCTGGGCTGGGCTTGTTTTTGTTTGTTTTTATAACAAAAAAGTTATATTTTTGTAAAGACCTCTTCATACCAAAATGTAAATAATAAGCCCCAGGCTGAGGTAAAAATGCAGATTCCCTCATGAACACTAGAGGGCGCAGCTCTGGATAATGGGAGAAGAGGACGCAGGAGAAAAAAGCTTTACCAATAAAAACAATAAATCTAGTAATTTTCATCATCAAAGGTCAGCAGCAAGACATTGGTCAATTAAATATAAAGGTAGATTATGCATAAAAATAGTTGTTTTATTTAACATTTAATTATTGGAGGTTTGCATAGTATTCTGATTTAGCATTTGACTGATTTTATTCATTTTGAGGAGGACAGAATCTTTATTGTGCAAGTGAGATAAATAAATGCTCACATTTAGTCTAGAACTACAATAACCATCATGTTCACACACACACACACACACACACACACACACACACACACACACACACACACACACACACATATACTCTGCACTAACTCTCAACATGAGGACAGGACAGCTGTCAGTCAAACTAATGTGAAAAAGTAACTCAGAGATTTTGTTGTAAATTTGAAAAGTAATGCGTTACTTTACTAGTTACTCTGCAAAAGTAATCTGATTCCGTAACTCGAGTAACTTGTACTGCGTTCCCCCAACACTGCCCCTGAGCACTGTTTTCTCTCCGTCTGGGCAGTGATGTCGGGAAACTCTGCCGACTCGTTCTCAGAAGACTCTGATGGGGAAGGCAGTGGGAATAAGGAGAGAGCTGAAGTGGTGAAGAAGAGGGCGCCCAGTGCTCGAGGGCCGCAGCCGAAGAAGGGAAAGAGCCCGCGTGTGACTCCGGCCACGCCCTCCCCGTCAGCCGGGCTCAAGAGGCGGAGCGCACAGGTCAAGTCCGGTGAGTCACATGACCCCACTTTCACTTCTCTACTAAACACACTAGGGATGGGCATTTTCCCAAAATATTGTATTCGAATATTTGGGCTCATAAAAAACGAATATTCAAATATATTTGTTTATTTAAATGACGTTATTTTGAGAAAAGGAGAAAGACGTAATCTTTTTTTTTTATTCATCATGTCGTCACCATTTCTGAACAAACTTATGATTAGGTATACACAACAAGCTTACGTTATATCTTAAGGTTTTCATTCAGTTCAAAACATTAAACAATGTGTGTAAACCAAAAATATAGGCCTAAAGAACAAAAGCATTATAAGCTCAAGCAGCACGAGCGGGAAAAAACACTAATAAAGCAGAGCGCGGCAGTTATCGTGCAGAACTACATATACACACGAGTCAGAATATGGTTATCGTGTTTTTATATAGTTGCACGTTATAATGTTGAAAAAAACAATAATATCATGTGGATGATGATTTTCTCGGGTGAGAAAACAAGCCCCGCTGACTAGGGATGCACCGGTTGACCGGCCAAAAACCGGAACCGGCCAGTTGCCGATCGCGCGCTAGAAGCAAAAACCGGCTGGTTCCGGTTTTTGTCCGGTCAACCGGTGCATCCCCTTTTCTTTGTATTTTTCTGCCGATTTATCCGGAAGTGCGCCCGCGTGCACATACGCCTATATTGCAATCATTCGCGAACATGTCACTTGTGTGTTACAAACGGAAACTGGAGAACTGAGGGAAGAGACGAGATGCTGAAGGGAATGAAGAGCCGCTTTCCTGCGCGAGCTTACCTCAACCGTAGATAGTGAGCGTTTGTTCAGCTCAGCTTCTCACGTGTTGGATCGGATGAGAACGAAACAGACTAACTTGTGACAAAGCCGAAATACTTCTTTTTGTAGCCAAAAGAAGAACATGAATGCTCTTTTGAAATGAAATACTATCAGTTCTGTAGCCAATAGGATGATCATTTTTATTTGGTAACACTTTAGAATAATGGTCATTAGTTAATTTTCCATACTGTCCCAACTTTTTCTGATTTGGGGTTGTAGTTAACTACATTAGTTAACATTAACTAAAAATGAACTGCACTTATAAAGCGTTTATTAATCTTTGTTAATGTTAATTTCAACATTTACTAATGCATTATTAAAATCTTGTTAACATCAGTTAATGCAGTGTGAACTAACATGAACAAACCATGAACAGCTGGATTTACAGTATATTAACTAACGTTAACAAAGATGAACAAATACAGTAACATATGTACTGCTCATGGTTAGTTCATGTTAGTTAATACATTAACTAATGTTAACTAATGACCATTATTCTAAAGTGTTACCTGTTATTTTACCTTAAAATTACATTGAATTCATTTGATTTAAAAAGCACCTGCTGAAGCATCTTAGTTTTTTTCGTTGCACTAAACATTATTTGATTTAACATTTTGGAACAATTATATACTCTGGTTGGATTTAATTTCACTGGTAAAGACTTTTTTTCTTTACACTGAATTTAAAAACAAATGCTGATTTAAGTAACATCTTTGTTTGGATTGCAGAATATGCAGTTGTTGCCTTTAATGTCACCTTTCAGCCTTTTCACTTCCAATTCAATTTCCCGTTAATTTCAGATTGCGGACTTGTTTTCATTAGCCAAAATCCAATTTAGCCTGTTAAATACCAAATAAACATCTTGTTCATGTATACTTTCATTCTTTTATTGTGTAAAAAAAAAAAAAAAGGGAAATCAGTATCGGAATCGGCCAGTTTTCTTGAAAAAAATCACTACCGCTGCCAGACGTTGCAGAGACACACAGATAACGGTGTTAAGTGATGTTTCTAACAGCACTTTGTGTTTTCTGTTCTTAAACCATCGCCAAAACTTAAAGGAAGCACTTGTCTCGAGATCATTCTGCTGTGGTTATCCCTCTCTCTCACGGTGAACATCTGTGCTTACCTGCACTCGGGATGCAGTGGTGGAAACATTTTCTACATTTTTCAACTAAACATCGAAATAAATCTAATTAATAAACTAAATTAACCATTTAAACTAAATTATTGATCTAAAGCCCACACTGTCACTGTATGATAATTGAAATGAACTGATGACATCAGCGTTTTTTCCAGAATGGCTATACAGCTGAATAAAATTATGCTGCATTATTTTCCTGTTTAACACTGTAAAGCTGCTTTGAAACAATCTGCATTGTTAAAAGCGCTATATAAATAAAGTTGACTTGACTTGACTCATTCCACTGGTGTTTGGATTTGATGTGATTTCATTAATTCATTTTATCAAAAGTAACTCCATTTTGTAAGATCATTTTCAATGTTCATCTGAGTAATTCCAAACAGGACATTATGTGATCAAATACACTTAACTTATATCCACTCAGTGGATTTAGTTATAACTGCGAGTTTTAGAGGGATTATCGTTGCATTTACGGCCAGCAAAGCAATATAGTAAAATTCGAATAGTATTTTTATTTTTTGATTATTAATTACAGATCGAATAATTGAATATTTGTGCACACCCCTAAAAAATACTGGAGCTTAAGGGTTTAATGACATTTAAAAGTTTGGTTAAATCAATGGGTTATCGGCATCCACATCGGTCAAGCACTGAATCAAAGGTGTGTGTATCTGCCAGATGTGTTCAGTGTGTGTGTGTGTGTGTTCCTCAGGCAAGCGCGGCGTGCTGAAGCGGCCCTGGTCGGAGGCGGAGCGTGTGGCCGTGGAGACGCACCTGAAGAGGAACATCATGGACCTGCGGGTTCCAGCGAAGGCGGACTGCGAACGCTGTCTACAGCTCTGCCCCCTGCTGGCCAGCAACCAGCGCGACTGGAGGGCCATCAAGTTCTACTGCCACAACCGCATCCAGCTGCTGAGGAAACAGGGCCGCCGGGACGGGAACGCCGTCTGAGACCGCAGTAACACACTCACACACTCACACACACACACACCGTCATTCCAGAGGACATTCGAGGATAACACTTACTGAAGTAGAGCGACGCGAGGACAGGTTTTTATCTTATTCAAACTCTTCTAAGCTATCACGCAGTGCAATGATGACGTGTGTACCGCACACACACCTCCCACATTCCCCTGTGTGTGTGTGTGTGTGTTTCTCGGACCACTTCTGTGTCTGTCACCTTTCACACACAGTATTCAAACTCGTGGATTATTCAGACTCTCTTTACGCGACTGACATAACTCGACCATGGATTTTGCTGTGATGGATTTGGGCGTTTTTTTCTCGACCCACTGGTTGTGAAACAGTGTTTGATGACGGGGGACCAGGTCAGAGGTCAGCGTTACCTCAGATCTCTCTGGTTTCACTGCAAAACCCACTGGGAAAAAGAGGACATTTAGCATGAAGCCTGATGCAGAGATGGCTTTGCTAACCGTTGGCTTACCTCAAACGATCACAATGACTTGGAAAACAAACTCTCCACTTGTTTTTTGTAAAGTCTCATTTGTTAGCATTAGTTGATGCATTAGTTAACAGGAGCAATATTTGACAGCATGTATTAACTTTTGTTCGCTATAAACATGTTGTGTATGAACTAAAGTTAACAGATGAAAGTGTTATGATCGTCATCATCAGTGATTTCTGTGACGCACTGATTTGATGGACATAAGCAGAGGAAATGCAGTATTTTACCATTCAAATATTCAGATTTTTGCATTACGTTAATGATCATTTTTATTATTTATGTTCTTAAATGACTGAAACTTATGGGAGCTTGCTTCTGCCATGGAATAGAAAAATTAAAAAGGACTTTTTTCTCACATTTGCGAGCTATAAAGTCATAATTACCTTTGAATTGTTTTATTCCGTGGCAGAAACAAGCGTCCATAGTAAATATCAGTAGTCTGAGAAATGGGCGTCTTTTTTTCATGCAGTCAGAAATGTGCATGCATCTTTCAGTAGTGTGAACTTTGACCTGGGCGTGTTCTCGGCAGTGTCTGTGGATGGTTTTCTCTGGCAGACGGGCCGCGGATGTTAAACACTCGTTCTCGAGATCAATCCCTTTCGTTCCGGTTGAGTTCTGTGCCAAACAGATGTTGTTTCCCCTTCACGTCTTCACGACCTCTGAACTCTGTTCTGTGTACAGTGACGTATCGTAGCCCTGATGTTAGACCGTAGACGTGCTCATGTACATTCTGTAAATACTGACTACATTTTAAAGTTGTTTTCTTAAATGCTGTTGTAAAGGTCTATCAGATTTTAGCGAGATGATATCTTGACAAATACAGAGGTCAATGTCACATTATTTGAGTTTCAGATTGTCATGTGCTTTTATTAAATCACAAACACATGAAAACATCCATCGGCGTGTTCTTGGATATTATTTATGAGGGTTTTTTGGATCTACCAACTGAACACTTTGAACTCATAGGAAAGTTAAATCTGTACTAATACCTTCCATTAAAGCGGGAACGGGTAAAACGTGTTTCTGATTCTGAAATGTGGTGACATTTACAAAAACAAAAGTTTTCCGTTGGCTAATTATAAGGCGAGACTCTACAGGCAAAAACACATGCATCTGTCAAGTTTGAGACTTTAGGCTTTTCATAAAGGGTTTTTAGACTAGTGGAAAGACAACATCCAAAATACACATTTAAAGGGATAGTTCACCCAAAAATGCTAATTCTGTCATTAATTAATCTGCCTCATGTCATTCCAAACCTGTAAGACCTTCGTTCATCTTCAGACACAAATGAAGATATTTCTGATGAAATCTGAGAGCTCTCTGACCCCTCCATACACAACAGTTGTTCCTCCACTTCAGTAACACTTACACACACCAAAACTTACAGTTTTATTCATATCTATATTCTGAAGGTTTTTAGTGAGGGGTTTGTTCATATATCATTCAACCTGATTTATAGAACATTTTATTCCTAAAAACATGGAGAAAACGTGTTTTTTCTGTCTGTTGACAGTATTTTCCAAAATCTCCACTGTAAAATCCTTTAACTCTAATATGTCAACACAATCAAACACACATTTTGAACCTGGCTTTATCCAATGTTCAGATTTATGTTCTGCAATGTGTGCAAATTAGAGCATATTTACTTATTTATTTACATATTTGAACAATATTTCAGAAAAGTTGTAATATAAAGCAACTGTCTTAGATTTCAGTCTCAACACATGTCATTAAATGAGTTGTTCCTCCACTTCAGTTACACTTATACACACCAAAACTTACAGTTCTATTCATATCTATATTCTGAAGGTTTTTAGTGAGGGGTTTGTTCATATATCATTCAACCTGATTTATAGAACATTTTATTCCTAAAAACATGGAGAGAACGTGTGTTTTTATGTCTATTGACAGTATTTTCTGATTTATGAAGTGATGGAAATAAATATCCTAAATCCCCTCACTAAAAACACTGAACTCTAATATGTCAACACAATCAAACAAGAGTTTTGAACCTGGCTTCATCCAATGTTCAGATTGATCTTCTGCAATGTGTGAAAATTAGTGCATATTTACTTATTTTTTTACATATTTAAACAATATTTCAGAAAAGTTGTAATATAAAACAATTGTCTTAGATTTCAATCTCAATACATGTCATTAAATGAGTTGTTCCTCCACTTCAGTAACACTTACACACACTTTAGTAACACTTACACACCAAAACTTACAGTTTTATTCATATAAAAGAAAACGTCTTTTTTTCTGTCTATTGACAGTATTTTCCAAAATCTCCACTGTAAAATCCTTTAACTCTAATATGTCAACACAATCAAACACACATTTTGAACCTGGCTTTATCCAATGTTCAGATTTATGTTCTGGAATGTGTGAAAATTAGAGCATATTTACTTATTTAATTTGCATATTTAAACTTCAGAAAAGTTGTAATATAAAGCAATTGTCTTAGATTTCAATCTCACTACATGTCATTAAATGAGTTGTTCCTCCACTTCAGTAACACTTACACACACCAAAACTTACAGTTCTATTCATATCTATATTCTGAAGGTTTTTAGTGAGGGGTTTGTTCATATATCATTCAACCTGATTTATAGAACATTTTATTCCTAAAAACATGGAGAAAACGTGTTTTTTTCTGTCTATTGACAGTATTTTCTGATTTATGAAGTGATGGAAATAAATATCCTAAATCCCCTCACTAAAAACACTGAACTCTAATATGTCAACACAATCAAACAAGAGTTTTGAACCTGGCTTCATCCAATGTTTCGATTTTTATGGAAATGTGTGATACATTAGTGCACATTTAATTAGATAATGCACCGTTTGCATATTTAAACATTTCAGAAATCTTACAATGCATAAAATGTTACATTAAGTGCAATTCTTAATGTAACCTCTCAACTGGGGCAGTGTAGCGACATCTGTTGGTTATTTTTTACCCTGTTCACTATCTTGTCTTAAAATAAATGAACTCCATTAATGTTTTTTAAAATCATTTTATTTTGTTTTGTTAATTAATCATGTAATATTTCTGCCCATTGTTTTTGCACTTACCAGGTCATTTGCAAACATGTTCTTATGAAGAAACTCTCAGATCAGTTATTATAGCAGATTCCTGAACGCATGCAAGATTTCATCCTCTGATAAACACTAGATGGAGCCACAGCATGATTATCCCAGTGTTTGTGTTCAGAAGGACACACTGCGGCTCATATCCAGCGTTTAGTGTTTACTCTGCTCATATGTCAATTTGCTTTGTGTGGAACACAGAGATTTGAACACACAACCTTCCATGTGCAGTGTGATGAATGAGCGATGGGATATCTGCTGCTTATATTATTTCATCACACCTAAAATTGGATTAAAAATGCAAAACATCTATTTATTTCCAAGATGCACCAGCAGTTGAATTAAACACTCATGAGGCAGTTGTGAGTTTATCATACTCTTTCACACGGTTTCATGTTTATAACTCTGGCATCATTGCCTTTTATTAAAAAACAGCATCATAACAGACATAGTGTCAAAAGATCCACAGTACAATGTTAATTTCATGTCTAAGATAAAAACATCACTTTAATACCTGTAAGAAATTATTGTTGTACGTCACACAAGATAAAAATGAATATAATTAGTATAGTCATCATTTCACATGCAGTAAATGGCTCAACTTGTTTTTGTTACATGGACCCGTTGATATAAAAACTGCTTTGTCTTCAAATTTTTATCATTTTTGAGCCAAATCTCAAAATTGTCCTGTAGTGTGACAGTCTCAAGCATGGGTCAATAAATTACAACTTTTAAACATTTAAATGTTAATAAAGCATACAAATAAGTTTTTTCATCCAAAGCGTAGGATCTTGATACATGTTGTGACTGAAAACTATGTCCTCTGGTGTGACACCATATCCTGATTTTAAATCGGTCAATTCCACTGACAACTTTAATTAGTTGAAGGACCCCATTCAACGTTACGGAAGCCCACGCCATGTGCACATAATAAGATTTGTCGCAGAATTGTTAAAATATTTAACCTTTTTTGGATCCACTATGAAAGTGTTGAGCTCTGCTGTCACACCATAGGAGCCCTTACATGTTCTCAAACTGCAGACTTCACAACACATAAAAATATACACAAGTGGTGTTTTACCACAAAAAAAAATGTTTTACCTCATATTGGTCTACGACCCGCACTCGCCTCATTAGCTGCCTTTATATTTACATCATTAATAATCAACATTTCTTTTACCATCCTTTTTTCCTCCTGGGTTGTTTTAACCCTGTTGTACAATAGGCAGACGTTTTCATTATTGTATATTGTGATAATTATACGCTCGTGAGTAACTGAAGCGCTTTCTTTTGCTTTCAGCTTTTCAAATATTTAGGCCTATCTTACATTTTCATTTAGTCATTTAGCAGACGATTTTATCCAAAGCCACTTACAAAAGAGAGCAATAGAAGCAACTAAAACAGTCATGGGCAACAGTATACAAGTGTTTTAACAAATCTCAGTGAATCTAGCACAGAATTCTAGAGAATTTTTTTTTTTTATAATTTTTTTTTATAAATAGACAGACAGAAAATGAATAGAATGATAAGTGCTATTCTTGATTGGTCAGGTGCTGCTGGAAAAGATGTGTCTTTAGATGTTTTTTTGAAAATGGCTACAGACTCGGCTGCTGGAATAGAGATAGGAAGGGCATTCCACCATCTTACAAATGAAACACTGAGAATAAGCTGAGAAGAGAGAATGAAAACATATAGTAGGGCTGGTACCCTAGCAGGGACGTGCACAGGAATTTTGAGGGGCAGTTGCTCTGACCTAAAAAAAAAGGGCACTTCAAACAATACCCAAAATAGTGATAGGATTTAGGCATTTAACCATTTTGAATAAAATAATTAATGTGATGCATTACTTCCATCATTCATTCTTCTTGCTAAAACAAAATGTGAGAAACTAACTATCAGCAGACATGTAGCTTAGTTTGCCTAATGCCTACCAAAAAAATGGTAGCCTAGGCTGCTTGTCTGCAAGCTATCTGTCTGATTATTTAGGCTAAACGTGGCAAACTCATCCTGGATTTATAAAGATTTTAATTCATTTCATTAAACATGATGATGATGACCGTCCGTTTGTTATACCTTTCTAACAACGTTAAGTTGTCTCACCCGACAACCGTATATATATATTAAAAGTTTGGAAACTGACTGTACTATTTTGATTGTTTTTGAAAGAAGTCTCTTCTGCTCACCAAGGCTGCGTTTATTTGAACCAAAATACAGCAAAAACAGTACTAATGTGAAATATTTTTACAATTTAAAACAGGCTAACTTTTTTTTTTCTATTTGAATATATTTTGAAATACAATTTATTTCTGTGATTCACATGATCCTTCAGAAATCATTCTAATATGCAATATATGCAATTATATAATATGTCTCAAGAAACAGTTCTGATTATTATCAATGTTGAAAACAGTTGTGCACATTTTTTTCAGGATTATTTAATGAAAAGAAAGTTTAAAAGAACAGCATTTATCTGAAATATAAAGCTTTTGCAACATTATAAATGTCTATACTTGATCAATTTAATGCATTCTTGCTGAATAAATGTATTAATTTCCTTGAATTAATCATAAATTGATCTTTATTAAATTTAAATTGATCACATGAATACATTATATTTTAAAATATACTTAAATAGAAAACAGTTACTTAACATTTAAGTAATATTTCACAATATTACAGCTTATTTTGTATTTTTAATAACATAAATGCAGCCTTGGTGAGGAGAAGAGACTTCTTTAAAAACAATTAAAATAGTACAGTTTCCAAACTTTTGACTGGTATAGTGTATGTGTGTGTGTGTGTGTGTGTGTGTGTGTGTGTGTGTGTGTGTGTGTGTGTGTGTGTGTGTGTGTGTGTGTGTGTGTGTGTGTGTGTGTGTGTGTGTGTGTGTGTGTGTGTGTGTGTGTGTGTGTGTGTGTGTGTGTGTGTGTGTGTGTGTGTGTGTGTGTGTGTGTGTGTGTGTGTGTGTGTGTGTGTGTGTGTGTGTGTATATAACAGAACTATATACAATCTTAGGGCTGTTTTCTTTTAGACATTTGTGCTCTCTTCCCCACCTTTCTGAATAGATTTCAGCAGTAAAGAGAGAAAGCATTTGCAGTGATGGTTTTTCTCCATGTACCTGACAATGTATAGCCTAATGCTGCTTGTTCTTCCACGGACAACCGAACCGATGCTTCTACTACAACCATAACTCGTGTGATGATGTTACGTCAAATGCACACGAGCTGCGGTTGTTGCCAAGTATTCATTCCCGGGGATCAATACAAACTAATAAACGGTTCCATTTTCATATTTCTTTGCCTGCAATTTTTGTTGCGGCCGCGGTACATTATAAAAGTAGCCCAAAAAAACGCAACCCGCAGCTCCGTAACCTTTCCCGCGACTCCTTTTTTAAAATAGCCCAATTGTGCGGGCAAACCGCGACCCGGGCAACTATTGTCCTTCTAGTGCCGCTCATGCAGGCTCAGGTGCCGGTCGCGTGCAGCGCTGCAGCCGCGGAAACAGAGTGTGGCCTTCCCTCCTACTGACTCTCACTTTCCGACGGGTGCCCGAATATGGAAGTGAATGAGAGTTTGCAATTTTTTTTTTTTTTTTTTATGCCTACGTGAAATTCTGCATCCATTGTACGATTTTTGTATTTATTTTTGTCCACCTCGGAAGGGCAACGTGAGTCGAGAAGGGCATATGGGCAGTTGCCCGGGCAACCTGAGCAACCCCCCTGTGCACGTCTCTGTACCCTAGCAACCCCATAGCAACACCCTAGCAACCACCCGAGTACTTTTCGAGCTTTCTCAAGCTTTACTCCTCTAGTTATTTGCTATTATTTGACAGCAGCTGCTTTAATCTGTTGGGTTATGACTGAATCTGATTATATGTGTTGTTTTTGTATGGCTGATTCTGTTGGTTTACAGCAGTTTTCTAGCCTGGATGCCAGTCGAACTTAGCCCCGCCCACAACATTTTTGCTCGGGCAGTTCGGTCTGGACTTGATCGGTAGAGAAGTAATTATGCCCGAACAGAAACTGTTCTGACCAATGAAATTGTCAGGGCGAGCTTTAGACGATGATGGACAGATGATCAACAGTACGTAATCATCCACGTCATCAAAGGCTCTTGGGTTGAATTTGCTCTTATCCTAAACGGAGAACTTGTTCGTATATGCATTCACCTTTACTATTTCTCTCAGAAATGATGATGGTGTTGGTAAGTACTCTGTGTATCCTTAAATTATTTTTTTACAACACCGGCACAGATCGTTTACACTCATCTTTTTCTTCTAACGTTAGGCTACTTATTCCAGCGTGTGTGCAGGGTTGCCAAGTTTTTACAACAAAACCCGCACAATTGCTAACGTTCCTCAAAACTAGCCAAAAACAGCCCAATAGCTTTCCAGGGGGGGTTCTCCGGGAAAAAAGGCATTTAGGGGGTAAAATATGTGTTATTTTGGCAGGGCTGGCAGCTAAAAATCGCATTCCTGGGTCTGAATATCACATCATTGGGATCGCTTCAACCCGCGGACATGACAACACAGTGCACAACTAACGCTATGCGTCGCTCCGTTGCTCTGATTGGTTGTGGGTCTATCCAATTGAGGTCTTTCCTGGTTCGGTTGAAACACGCCCCATAATCACAGCCCAACGGAGCAGATCAGACTCATATTCTGACTAGAATTGAGTATGACGACGTCAGGCTAGCAGTTTTCTGTTGTGCATTTCAATCAGTATCAGAGCCAGACGAGATGCCGAATCAGTCAAATCAAGTGTGTCTCGGGCTCTAATAGTGTTGATCTGATGATGTTATTGTAGGATCAGATGCTTCATCTAGTGGTCGTAACTTAACGTTTGGTTGAACTGATGCTTCTGTATTCAAGATCTCTGGGAATCAAACCCATGACCTTGATGTTGCTAGTATCATACTATACTTGTGCATTTTTTAATATTTGTTTTTCTGTCTAAACTCTGGATTGGTCAGTCAGAGCTGTGTTACTCAGCAAAGGTAGACTGGACTCTTGAGGAGATTCTACAGGTTCTGCACAATCCAGCATCTTAAGTGGACTCAGATCCCCTACTCCTGGATTAAAGAGCGGAGCGACTGATCCAGTGAATCTGGAGCTCATGGTCAGCAGATGTTTCCTCTCTTTGACATTGTAAAATGACAGCTGACCGCCATCATAATCTAACAGAACTCCCAGTCGTTCAGGTCTCGGCGTCAGTGGGAGAGTAACTAGTGGATCAGAACTGGTGTAAAAGCCTTTAGGACCGTCTGAACACAAGAACCAGAAACTGCTTGATGGAGTAAAATCAGATCTGTCTTTTGCTGTAAAATTGTCACATTTCGCCACACCAATTAACCAGAAGTCTTTAGGAGGTTTAGGAGGAGCTACAAGCTCTACCTCCCAATAGTGACGTCCAGATGTGAATGTTTGAGCTCCAGATGCACATAATTCATATGGAAATCCCTCTCCAGAGTGAGTGTATTCTGTACTGTCCCTCAAGACTTTACAGTCACCAGAAACCCTCAGACCTGGATGTAAATGCTCACGGTCAATAGTGATCTGAACTGAGAGGGAAAATAATGCAGGAATTATTCATCTTTGTGTGTAAAATATTTACATATATATGCATTTATGAATAAGATGATGTCATACCTGCATGTTTCCTCAGTTCTTCTATATTTGCGTGTACCACAACTAAGATGAAAAACAAATAGGTTTTACAGCTGTAATTGATAACTTTTAGCTTATTGGTAGAAATTGCATACATATATACAGTATATATATATGGTATAAAAGTGAACAAATGAAAATGCTAGTTTATATTTGGTGTGTAATTATATTGTTATTCTGTTCTTTTTCACTCATATCTACAAAACTTCACTCTCTCTAAACCGGTAATGTTAATGTTTTCTGCTACAACATACACATAGATGTTTCTTTAATGATTAGTGGGTCACTTCAGCAGAAGCTAAAATGAGACAATTTAATTGTAAGGTTTAATAATCAGTCTGCTTTCACAAATACTCCAGACTTTGAGAACAGCAATTCATTACACGTTCAACTAGGGTTGAACGATTTTGGAAAAAAATCGAATTGCGTTTTTTTTTTAAACCAATATTGCGATTGTGATTTAATATGCGATTATTTTTTAAACTCTTTATCTTCTGTATTATTCAACAATACATTATTGTATAGTAATGGTGGAAATCTTGAATTGGTACCTCACGATCCGATTCCGATTCTGGGAGTCACGATCCGATTCCAAAACAATTCTTGAACTTTTTCCTTTTTAATTATTAATATTAATCTTATTAATTTATTAAAAACTTCAAATGTTTTTTATTATGATTATAATTATAAGCTTTTTAAAATAACTACACATTATAACATTTTAATTAAAACAATTGCATGTTAATAATTTATAATATATATAAATATATAAAAATATATAATATAATATATAATATATAATATATAAATTAATATAGCTGCAAAACATAAGCTAGTAAATCATAAATCAATGAACAAAGAGTGCTTTCAGTATTTAAGGGTGTCTGAACTGTGAGTGATTTTTCTCTTTCTCAGCTTTATTAATGATGACATGACATCATCATAGACAGCGGGAGACCTGCATTCACACTAATGCACAGATCTCTTTTGAAATATAAGATGTTTTTGCCCTGTCTGTTTAATTCATTAAGACATTACTGATGGTGTTTACATTATGCGTCATAAAACGTGTTTTATGCGTGTTTACATTTTGCGTCATAAAACCATTTTGAGACGGGTACAGACTTCACAAAGCGCCGCGTGAGCATTTGAAATGGAAAGCCTTCTGTCAGTTAGTTTCTTATTTTTAATATATAAGCACACTGCATTCCTAACGACATGAATGAAGCCTTCGTAGAGCATTTGTAAGGAAAATACCGGCGGGCGAGAACACACTCTGTAGACGTGACATCAAGCAAAGTTTCTCACAGCTGTGCAAAGAAGCCTGCGAATGTCATTGCAATTCGCGCCTTTCCGAACGTTATGAAATATTATTTTATGGTTCGTGTGTGATTGTGTGTGTGTGTGTGTGTGTGTGTGAGAGAGAGAGAAAGAGAGAGATAATGGAAGCAATCAGAATACGGGTGTTTCTAAAACAAACACCACCGCGCACCTGCAGTTAAAATCTAAGCTCAGAATCGATCCAGAACCATTGGAGAGAGAATCTTTTCTCCCACCTCTATTGTAGCCTATAGTATGAACAACACAATATTAGACAGATCAAACACAAACAGTTGTTTTTTCCTTTTAGGCCAGGCATATGATATGTGTAACGTGCCAAGTTGATGCTTCTTCTGCAGACTTTACTCTCGCGTGTCACGTGACCAGACTGTAATCGCAGCCTTTGCGGTTAGGAAATCGTGTTTTATCATATCACGAGTTCGTTTACCCATATACTCTTTAGCTGATAAAGTTTTTAGCGTATTTGGCTTGCTGTCCGCGGTGGAGGGGCTCGAGGAAGCCGCTTCCACTCAAGCTTAGATTTACCCCCCAGGGACTACTAGTGCTAGGAAGAAGAGAAAGGTAAACATGAATGTAAGTAGGTGGAGTTGGGGAGGTGGAGGGATGCAAACGACTGATGCCTGAAGGAGGTAGGAGGCTGCTTATATGCTTAGCAGTTGATTGAAAGATTAGATGGGTTCACTCCTCCCGAATTTGCGTTTGTGTACGTTGCTAATTGAAAGATTACATGGGTTCACTCCTCCCGAAATTATGTTTTGAACTTCACTTCACGAGTTCGTTTACCCATATACTCTTTAGCTGATAAGGTTTTTAGCGTATTTGGCTTGCTGTCCGCGGTGGAGGGGCTCGAGGAAGCCGCTTCCACTCAAGCTTAGATTTACACCCCAAAAAGTGCAAATTAGATTTAAGGCAGCAAGCTGGTAATATGTGAGTGGAGTTGATGGCAGTATTTGCTCTGGAGTTTCAGTTTGATTACGGAAGGCCCCCCAAAAGAGTAAAAATTGAATGACGAGAGGTGACGAGAAGCTGAGAATGTGTATTGATGTAATAGTGTAGGAAGCAAGTCTAGTTTGGTGTATCTCGCTGCTGCATTTATCGACCTGGGTCGTGGGCGAGCACTGCTGCGGCAGTGACGCTCCTAGTTGCTCCTGCGGGAGCAGCGTTTGGACTGGAGGAAGAAGCATGGTGGAGATGGAGTACGTCCTGCCTTAGCATTCATGACATGGGACCCCCCCGGGTTGGAATAACAGGGGGCCCCTAATGTCACGAGTGAGGAAGGAGGTCCTAATCCCTGGAGAAGCGGGCCAAAACTGCTCCCGAGTGATAACCACTCCCTCTGCCACAGAAAGAGAGAGCCTACGATGAGAAATTTGACGCAGTGCTTCCCTCCCTCTGAGGCGAGGGCCTGCACCGCACGAGAACACGATGGCCCGCAACTACCGAAGGACGAATATCGGGTTCCTCCAGTCCGCTGTTCGGATGGGAGAGCCCTCACTGCAATCCGAACGGGAGAGCCCTCAAGATAGAGAACCTGAAGGCTCACACTGCGATTCGGAAAGGGAGAGCCCTCACTGCACCCGAACAATAAAGACTCACACTGCAATTCGAACGGGAAAGCCCTCACTGCGATTCGGATTGGGAGCCCACGGTAAAAATAGGACATGAAGCTCCTGTGTAAGCGAACGGGGGGGCCCACACTGCGATTCAAACGGGAGAGCCCAACGCCATGCGTAGGTAGCAAGCCCAATTGAACGGGAGGGCCCTAACTGCAACCAGATGTATGAATACCCTGCGGGGCTTGGTAAGCAGCGAGATTTATGAGGATGTGAGAGTTTGGTGGGCTTGTCTGATGTGGAAGAGGTTCGATCTTATGTAGGATTCGAAAGCTTGGGAGGTCCAACGACCTAGCATTTTAATCTGGGTTTCCGATAGGCCTTTCTGTGCAGCTGTGGTAGCTGCTCCTATACGGAACGAGTGGGAGGAAAAGTGTTTAATAGGAATTCCTGATCTGGCGAGGACGGTTTTTAGTTTTCTCTGGAACCAATGTCTGGATGCCGGGTGGTTATTCTCGTCGAGAAATAAAGGTTCGAGCGGAGAATTGATTTGTGAATGCCTCTGAGATAGGAATGTGGCAAGGGACTGATAGGGCTGAATGGGTGTTGGTAGTTTGAAAATGAAGACTGAATGGCCATGTTTCAATTGGTCGGTTTTACTCTGTTTGATGTTGAATCGAATTGTGTCATGGTTTAAAATATGGAGATCTAAGACGGTTGGATGAATAGCTGGATTGAAAGTGGAATTGATTGTAAATTCTGAAACTCGAAGAAAGCCAAAAAAAGCTAAAATGAACATGGCGTCCAGGGTTCTGGTTATGTTCGGAGGGAAAATCCCGGAGCGGATGGTAGTCAGGCATTTGCCTAGGAGGTCGATGGTAAGAGGTTGCCTGGTATCGGGTTTGGTGGGGTGAGTTTTTTGTAGGCCTTTAATAAGAAGAGATGTCTGGGGATTTGAGATGGCAGGGCACTCATGGCCATAGATGATTTTGAACAAGAAATGTATGCCGCTGAGGTAGACTTTAATGGATCCTGGCTGAATGGATTTGGAACTGTTCATGTGGGAAATGAAAGAAGTTATAGAGAGGAGAGAAAAATCTGGGAAAGCTAAATTGTTTTTAAAGAAGTTTTTAAAGGAATTCCAGGCTGTCCAGTAGGATCGAAGAGTTCTTGGAGAAACGGCTTGTAATATTGATTCCATGGAAAGGATGTGAAGATGACTGAGGGGGTGGTCTATGGGAATATGAGCTCTGAATAGGGAGGAACTGGTGTCGGGTTGTAGTCTGATTCTGGAACCAATGTTCTGAATTTCTGGAAAAGAAAGCGAGAAAGACCGTCAGCGATTTGGTTTTTGTGGCCTGGGATATATTCAGCTTTCACGATGAATTGGTTACAGGCGGATGTCCAAATGAGGCATCTCAGTAGGGGCATAATTTTTGGCGCATTAGAGCGGCCTTTATTTATGCAGTGAACTATTGTTTTCTGTCGCAGAAAAAGGAAATGGTTTTTGATGACCAGTTCGAGCCCCACAAATGGGCTGCTACGATTATGGGATACAGCTCAAACAGTGCGATCGATTGGTCGGAATGGGGGGATAGAGTTAGCTCAGGTGGCCAGGTTGAGGCAAACCAATGCCCTTCGTAGTAACCTCCGAAACCTATGGATGGGGCAGCGTCTGTGAAAAGATTGAGGTCACTGGCTTGGGACAAAAAACTGTCATAGAAGAAAGTGAGCCCGTTCCATTGCTTTAGGAATGTAGTCCAGAGTTTGAGATCTGAACGACAAGGGGGATTTAGTACGACTAGGTCATCGAGACCTTGGGCTGCGGTAGCGAGAGTCAAAAGATGTGAAATGAAAGGTCTGCCTTGCGGAATTATCCGCATGGCGTAGTTTAAATGCCCTAGAAGAGAAAGCAAGTCGCGTTTGCTGCAATGGGGGGCTTCTAGCAAGTTTAGAGAAATGGCGATTATTCAGTCTATCTTCTCCTTGGGAAGAGAAGCTTGGAATTTAACGGAATCGAGATTGATTCCCAGGAATTCCAAAGATGTAGAAGGGCCCAAGGTTTTCTCTGGGGAGAGGGGGACTCCTAACTATGAGAAGACTTTTTGGACAATGGTTAGGTGTTCTGCTGGGGGAAACTGGCTGGGGGAGATTATGAGAAAATCATCGAGAAGATGAATGAGGAAGGGAATGGCGTAGTTGTTTTGTAGGATCTAGCAGAGAGCTTCAGATAGGGTATCGAATATTTTCGGGCTGCTTTTGCAGCCGAAAGTCAAACGGACCGCGAAGTAAAATTGTTTGCGCCAACGAATGCCGAATAGATGCCAGAAATCAGGGTGGATGGGCATGACCTTGAAAGCTGAAGTAATATCGACCTTTGCGAGCCAGGCTGCGTTGCCGGCGTGTTTGATGAGATTGATAGCTTGGTCTATGTCATGATATTGCAGTGAGAATTCTTCTAGTGGGATTAAGCTGTTGATACTTGGTTGATTTTTTCCATGTGGGGAAGAAAGGTTAATTATGATACGTTTTTTGCCTGAGAATTTCCTGGTGGCTATCCCTATAGGATTAATGCGGAAAAGTTCGAAGGGGGGGCAATTGAACGGACCAATCATGAAGCCGGAAACCACTTCTTTTTTGATGAGGGCCTCTACTGTGTCTGGTTCAGCTGAGGCTGACTGGAGATTGTTGCAGATTAAGCTAGCATTTGGTAGGCTTTGCAAACCTGGATCGAAACCTTCTTTCAAGCCTGAAATGAGGTAGTGTGTAAAGTTTTTATCCGGATGTTTTTTTAATTCGTTTGCAAGGGAAGAAATGATGATAGGGGAAGAGAGATACTTTTTGAGATTTTTATTTTGATTTGCTGATGAACGACGTACAGGACATGCAGAATGAGCATGAGCTCCACCACAAAAATTGTAAATGTGGAGAAAACGACAACGTTGTCTAACACAGCCGAAGTTATTGAAGTTGTTACAAACTTGTTTCCCTGAGTTGAAACTGATGGTGTTTTCGTTCCTGGAACGGGGAACGTATGATGTAGACTTGGGTGCTTGCGGTTCCGGAAGAGTTGGGGGATCTGTTGTTATTTGAGGACAAGACGAAGTTGAATGAGAACTTGACCTGCAAATGGCACAGGAAATGCTTCGAACGCCTAGGAAAACTTTATTGTAAAGTTCCAGGTCGAGAGCCCCCCAATATGGGCATTGGTTCCAATGGGTGATACGAGCAGCACATTTAGCAGAAAAAAGTTTGTGGTAAGTGTAGAAATGACTACCACCGAAAGAGAGGCTGAGCTCGGCTATGATGGAGAGATAGTCGTTGAGCTCTTTGCGTCTTGTGGGAAAGACAGCACTTATGACGTCTGTTAGTCTACTGAAAGCTATGCAGAATTCTGAAAAAGTGAGTACTCGCTTGGTAGTTGGCGTGGAATCTTTTAAGTGTATGGTTAGGGGACCACATTCGAATGAACGATGGGATTCATTGATAGGGACTGATGTAAGGAGAGAAGGAAGATCTATATCTGCACCTGCGAGAATTTGAGAACGGAGTTGTGAAGACACTGGTGGAGGTTCCTGGGCTACTGCATGGGGAGGAGGTGGTTGAAGTTCTGCTGATGCGAGGGTATGGGAAGGCCAGCGAGCTGGGGCTGTAGACACAGAGGGCTGAGCTTGAGGTATCCTTGCAAGTGATTCTTGACTGGTATGGGTTGCTGCTGGAAAAGAGTGGGAAATAGAAGGAAAAGAAAGAAGTGGGTATGACTGCGGAGGCATCCTCACGCTGTTCTCACCACCTGAAGAGAAAGGAAAGGGTAGGGGGGGCGGAATATTCAGCGGAGACAACCGCACGCTGGAAACTGCCCCTTTGTGAGAATTAAGATGGAAATTAGCAGCAGAAGGAAGAGACATTAAATGAGACGGGATTTCTGTCTCAAACCTGGAAGCTCTTAAGCCTGGAAAGGAAACCTGAGGGTTGCTGTTTGGAGCGCGTTCCCCTGCGGAACTATGTTCGGCAGCCGCTGTTGCTGGCCGGAACGAGACTGGAGCGGACGCGGAAGTATGAGCGTTCGCTATGGCGGCCGACGCGGGAGTATGAGCGGTCGCTATGGGGATAGCGCGCTGCGTTTGGTAGAGATTTCCCCGCTGCGGCGGGGAAAAACGAATGGCTGAGGTGCGTTGAGTTTTGCTCTTGGGGTTTTTTGGATGAAGTTTAGGAGGACTGGGAGTGTTATTTGAACTCGCCAGTAGCTCGAAAAGTTGGATCTTTGTTGATCTGCGTGGAAAGTGGACACCTGCATTAGCGAGTGCTTGACGGAGACTGTTTACGGTCCATTTCGAAATAGAGGGAATTGACGGAACCTCTATACGAGTAGGTATAGATGAAGACTGGGGAGGCAGAGAACGAGAAGGAGAGATAACGGAAGCTGTGACTCTTGATGGAGGAGGAGAGAGCGGTCTTCTTGTACGTGGTTTGTACGAGCGCTTGAGATGACGTCCTGGTCGCTCAAGCTGTGGATTGCTATCCGGGGTGGAAATACCTGGTTGAGTACGAGGAGGAGGGCATCTCTTGGACGCTGAGAAGTTCGTCATCTGACGCGAATAGCTTTAATTCCAGAAGATTGGACATGTTCTGTCGAAGGAAACGTCCGGATGATGCAAACGACTGATGCCTGAAGGAGGTAGGAGGCTGCTTATATGCTTAGCAGTTGATTGAAAGATTAGATGGGTTCACTCCTCCCGAATTTGCGTTTGTGTACGTTGCTAATTGAAAGATTACATGGGTTCACTCCTCCCGAAATTATGTTTTGAACTTCACATCGCGATATTATCGCAAATGCAATTAATCGTTCAGCCCTACGTTCAACCCTCTCAGGCAGAGAGACTGAATTTCTTTCATTAATGCATTTATATTACTGTGAATCTCATAAAGATGTGATTTGGTGTTTCTCTGTATGCAGTGTGGATTCTGTGTGTAACCAGCACATTTCATACACATGCATCTTGTTTAATGTCTTAAACAACAACATTTCCCTTTTGAAATTTATTTTACAGTTATACTATACTTCTCATTCTATATGTTCCCTTCAATAAAAAATAAAGGAACAAGTTTAAAAGGCAAATCAGTTTCGCAGGTAACAATTTCAGAAGCACCATCAGCTACAGATGTTCATCAAATTTAAAAATGTTTTGCTTGAAACTGGCAGTGACTTCATGACAACTTCACAACTGCCTAATTCACATCATGACTGAGTGAGTTCATGTCACTTACTTTGATCTGCTTGTTTCTTCCCTGCAAAACACATGAGATACTGTATATATACACAAACCTCCTGAAGATGAATTCTGTGAGTTACCTGTTAGTTTGTGTCTGTATTTGTACAGGATAAACCCAACCAAACCCAGAAGAGCACAAATGAGAAGGGCGAAGAAAAGAGCCTTCCATGGATCAGATGAGTCTGAGAAAGAGAAACCATATCAATCTAAACACCTTCAATATATATAAGGTAGAAGGTAAGGTAATCAATTACAATGATAAGGTAGAAAGTATTTTCTAAACTTTGTAAGTTAAGAATGCTCTCTGACCTGAAGAGATGAGTGCTTGTATGTTTAATCTTCCTTCTCTAAACTCTCCAGTCTTGAGAGACATTGAACATGAGACCAGTTGAGCGTCTGAGTGAGAGACGGCCGTCCAGCTGTGGACAGAGAACATCTCATCTGCTCCACGACTGCCAGATGTTCCTCCAGGACGGAGAACCGTTCGCTCATCTGACATCCAGGTGACGTCCGGCTCTGGATACCAGCCGCTGGATCTACAGCTGATGTTCATACGTCCATCATCCAGAGGCTGTGGAAACAGGACAGGAGCGGATCCTGAAGCTGGAAGAGAAGAGACAGATGTTCTACAAACACTGTGCAGGTATATTTTCAATTTCTTTGGGTAAAAAATTACTTTGGGATATTTTAATTTCTTTACATCTCTAGTGGTCTAATATTCCATTGGTTAAAGCCTACTCATGCAACAAAACAGGCAAACCATTCCTTTAAAAAGGATGAATTGTAGTTTTTGACTCACCAGTGACTTTGAGAACCATCTCTTGACTGTCATATGCACTTTCTCCACTCACATAGCAGTGAAATGAACCTTCATCCTGAATCCTGAGCTTCTCCAGCCGTAGAGAGACGTCTCCATCCTTCAGTCCTCCAGACAGATCTGAGCGCAGAGTCAGTGAGCTTCGGTTCCTGTACGATTCCTCCTGGATGTCCTGGATCTTCCCATGCTGACAGAAGAGAACAGGGTTGCTGAACTGGCCATGACGGTACCAGCGGATCTCCAGAGCTTCAGCGTTCTCCGGAGGAGAGATCCAGCAGGGCAGAGTGACTGTGGACCCGACATGAGCCACTATCTGATCACCAGGAACCACAACACTGAACGACACTGTGAGACACAGAAAGACACATCCAATGAAATATACTATGCATTAGCGTTTAATCTATGTATAAACTGTATGTGTTTGTATATCTTGCATATTGATCATAATAAGTTCAATGCATGGGATGCAATGGGGTAAAGCACACCGCCACTGGACTCTAGAGCAGTGGAGACGTGTTCTCTGGAGTGACCAATAACGCCTCTCTGTCTGACAATCCCATGGACGAGTCTGGGTTTGGCAGTTGCCACTTGTTTTTCAGGGGTTAGTTCCAGTGAAAGGAACTCTTAATGCTTCACCAAGACATTTTGGACAATTTCATGCTCCCAACTTCGTGGGAACAGTTTGGGGACGGCCCCTTCCTGTCCCAACATGACTGCGCTCCAGTGCTCAAAGCGTCGCTCCATAAAGACATGAATGAGCGAGTTTGGTGTGGAGAAACTACCCATGAGGGGGAAAAAACTGAACAATGACAACGAACCAACACAGACCTGCAAACACAAGGAGGGAGGGAGGGAAGGAGGGAGGGAGGGAGGGAGGGAGGGAGGGAGGGGAACAAAGTCCTTGTCGAAGGGACTTAGAAGGGACCAGGGAGGGGTGGGAAAGTTCAGCCAAGGAGGCTCAGGCTGGCCTGGAGTCCTGGCAGAAGGCCAGGGCGGGACCGGAACCACGGACCAAGTGGGCTCCGGCAGCTCTGGAGGCCTAGTAAAGGGCCAGGGAGGAACGGACCTGGAGTCCTGGTAGAGGGCCAGGGTGGGTCAGGCTGGTCTGAATCCTTGGCAGAAGGCCAGGTAGGTTCAGGCGGGTATGGATGCTTGACTGGGGCTGGCTGGACAGGAGACTTGAGCAGAGACGGAGTCCTCTCTGGACTCGTGACAGGAGACGGAGTCCTCTCTGGACTCTGGTCGCGGGCTGGAAACCTCTCAGGACTCTGGTCGTGGGCTGGAGCCATCACTGGATGCTGGTCAGGGCTGGACCCATCAGAACAAGACGCTTGAGCGGCGCAAGCAGGGCTCTAACAGAGGAAAAGGTCAGCTCTGGGACCACTGGACTTGAGCTCACCAAAGTCGGATCCTCCCGGACCACCGGACTTGAGACCCCTGAAGTCGGGTCCTCCTGGACCCCCAGACCTGAGATCACCAAAGTCGGGTCCTCCTGGACCCCCAGACCTGAGATCACCAAAGTCGGGTCCTCCTGGACCCCCAGACCTGAGATCACCGAAGTCGGGTCCTCCCGGACCACCAGACTTGAGACCCCCAATGTCGTATACTCCCGGACCATCGAACTTGAGACCCCTGAAGTTAGGTCCTCCTGGATCCCCAGACCTGAGATCACCGAAGTCGGGTCCTCCTGGACCCCCAGACCTGAGATCACCGAAGTCGGTCATCCTGGACCCCCAGACCTGAGATCACCGAAGTCGGGTCCTCCCTGACCACCAGACTTGAGACCCCCAATGTCGTATCCTACCCGGACCATCGGACTTGAGACCCCTGAAGTTAGGTCCTACTGGACCCCCGGACTTGAGATCACCGAAGTCGGTCCTCCTGGCCCCCCGGACCTGAGATCACCGAAGTCGGGTCCTCCCGGACCACCAGACTTGAGACCCCCAATGTCGTATCCTCCCGGACCATCGGACTTGAGACCCCTGAAGTTGGGTCCTCCTGGACCCCCAGACTTGAGATCACCGAAGTCGGATCCTCCCAGACCACAAAACTCTCAGAGACAGAGGAAGCCTTTCCTCTCCTCCTCCTCTTGCGTTGTTGAGGTGATTGCATGAAGATGGCTGCCTCTGGGGGAGCTGCAGCCTCATTGACAGACTTCTCCATCTGGCGAGCGAGTAACTCCACAAATGCCCCAAACTCCAGGGGATCCAGCTCTATCATGATCCTCTCATCGACGGACTTATCAAGTGCATAATTAAAAAGGTCCTTAAGAGCCGCGTCGTTGAGCCCCAGCCCCTCAGCAGCGCTGCTGAATTCCAGGGCAAACCGTCTAGGATCAGCCCCCTGTTGGTGGAGTGAACTCAAGGCCCTGAACCGGAGCATGCACTCGAAGCGAGGGCAGGTGATAGTGGGTGCTTGTGGCTGAAATGAGCCCTTCCTCCACTGAGTCCTCATAATGGTTGGTTCGTTCTGTCACAGTACGGGTAGTCGGTGAAGGAGTGAGGACTCAAATGCAGGAGGAATTAGATTTGTTTATCTCACAAAAAATAACAAAAAACCAACAAAACTACCCACGAGGGAGAAAAAACAGAACATACCACAAACCAGGAATCAGGAGACATGAACCACAGAAGGGGAACAATGACAACGAACCAAAACAGGACTGCAAACACAAGGAGACTAAATAGGGAGCAAACAAGGCAATTAATGAGGGAAGACCGATGGGGCAAATTAACCAATTATCAGGTAACAAGTGGGGCAGGGTCAAGACAATAGACATAAGAGACTTCGGTCTAGTTTTGCTCTTGGGTTTGTGACAGAACCCTGACACTGCTGTGTTGTCATGTTTGGTGTGAGCACATGGCTTGTAATGTGTTTCTTTGTGCCATGTGCTCACACCAAACATGACAACACAGCAGTGTCAGGGTTCTGTCACAAACCCAAGAGCAAAACTAGACCGAAGTGACAGAACCCCTGACAGTCCTGACCTCAACCCGATAGAACACCTTTGGGATGAATTAGAGCGGAGACTGAGAGCCAGGCCTTCTTGTCCTACAGTGGTCATCCGGCTCATTGAAGCACGTGGGGAGCAAAGGCTGGCCTGTGTGGTCCAATCAAACAGACGAGCTACTGCACAGCAACGTCTCTTCACCGACTTACAGCCCAGTCCATATCGGAACAAGAAGGTACTGACCAGATCAAGACAAGACAAAGAGTCTATCCAGCTTCTCCAGGACAAAACCGTGAGAGTGGATGTTAACAGAGTCCAGCGCTATGCTACCCCTCTTCTACGTGCCAAAGGTATGCCATGTCTATAAGAGGCTGTCCAGCCACAATTAAGGGGAATAGCGAATCGGCTGAACAAGAATCCTGATCAAGCAGCGACCTAACAAGAGGAGATAGTCAGGTTACAGCAAGCTATTAGTGTTTATCCTGAGGTTTACTGCAGTCAGCCGGATCCAGATCAGATGGTGGACCTGCGCTAGACATGACCAACTCATCTCTGAAGTGTCAGAGAGACCGTGTGACTAGACTCTCCTCTGTGAAGGCCTCCATCCCTTCCCCTCTGTACAGATGAAAACATTATCGAAATGATCGGAAACAACTAATAACTCTTTATTATGCAATGCCAGACAAGTAATTTAGTGGTCATTTTGTAAAGAAAAACTACGCGCCTGTGCACACACATACTCAAACGCGCTTGCCTATAGACTAAACACATGATGCTTACATGCATGAGTCACCGATCTCACAGATTCATGTTTTTTTTAGTTTATACAAAGATGATAACGGTATTGTTTCAAAACCTGTTTCAAAGTTTGCGTTCTCTAGCCGCCAAACACTGTTGCCGTGGGAATGAGCGGCTGGAATGCATTTCTATGTGGTTGAAAATTGTGTTGTGTAAGTGGCTCCAAAGCAAATAACTAATGATTTCCTACAACGGAAATTAATCAATCAAAAACTTACTTTAGTAGGACAATAACAATAGCATAGAGCTGATGTACAGCCAAAACAATCTCTCTTCCATTAATGTCCTGTTATCACTGCTTTGAAACAATCTGTGTTGTGAAAGTACTGTATAAATGGTGACTTCACTTTTTTAATAATGTAGTTTGAAATATACACACCTTTTCACTGTGTTATTATGGTACTCTAGCCTGGTGGAGACTGAGACGCAGTTGATCTTTTCATATTTGCCTCTTATGGTCGATGTGAGCAAGCTTTCATCTTTTGCAAGCTGAGAGACCATGTATTGAATCAAAGGAAGTAACTATCAACTGCTTCCGATCAGTGGCCGATCATTTGGAGCATTCCTAGAAACTACCTAGTGTTGTCAAAATATTGTAAAAATGGAAATGTTTTACAATAAAATAGTAAAAAATGTGACGATACCAGCATTTTCCTTTAGCATTTCGAGCGCTGTTGAACGGATTGTTAAACACCTCTGATTGGCCATCGTGTTCACCAGAGGTGGGTAGTAACGAATTACATTTACTTCGTTACATTTACTTGAGTACATTTTTTGGGTAACTTGTAATTTTAGAGTAGATTTAAAGATGGGTACTTTTACTCTTACTCAAGTAAATTTCTTGTGAAAAAACTGTACTTTTACTTAGTTACATTCGGTGGCGTTCCTCCGTTACTGTCAAATGGTAATAATTATATTATATATATTAAAATAAGTGAATATGACTTTCGCAAGTCTCGCGAAACGTTGGAGAGGCTGCTTCGCGAGAGGTTGCTACGCATCACCCGCTTATAATTAGCGCGCGTTTAGTCGGAAGATGTGTGTGAGCTACGGGAGGCAGATTGCCCGTGGCCTCAAGTTCAGTCTATGTTTTCACTCCAAGATGTCAAAAAGAATAGTTTCATAATGCGATGCATGTTGTGTGCACCACAACGAACTGACATCTCTCAGCATACAAGAATTCCACCCTGAAAAGAACATGTAGCGGTAAGTGTCACAATGATGCCTATATTTGAACACTATTAACGGTCATTTGGTAACTATGGGAAATTTTCCCTTATTATAATACTATTTCACACACTGTCCGAGTATTTTCCTCATATGCGTTCTTGTGCAAGCAATGAATCGTTTGAATCCTCCAAACAATACACGTCCACGAACAAACGTTCTCATCTTCACATTTACATATCCTTTTCTTCACAAAACGAAACAAATTGAATAGCCTAATGTGACGTCTTGCATTTATACACAAATCCGGACAGACACCTGTCTGAAGTGTAGAAAATACATACAAATAAAAACGGTATTGTATTTTATTCCTACCTAAAGAATAGCCTATATACTTATACAAATATAAGAACAAAGTATGTTTTAAGAAGAGCTCTAGTTAGCCCAGCACACCATTAATTTACACTGTTTAACCATTAATCACACACACACACACACACACACACACACACACACACACACACACACACACACACACACACACACACACACACACACACACACACACACACACACACACACACACACACATATTTAACCCTTAAAGGGGCAAGCATAAATAAATTTGATGGAAAAATGATTCATTGCTATTTTTGTATGTATCTAGACTAAAATGACACAGTTCATACATTTTTTTCAAAATATGACCATTATTTTCAAAGTTACAGTCTGTATCTCCCAGGATACATTGCCCATTTAGGGTTACATTGTAACATGTATTTTTTTTTATTATAGTTCATATGAAAACTTTTAAAACATTGAATGAACAATTATTTAGCTAAATTTTTTCATGTTATCCATGCAACATTAGAAAAATTGGAAAAAACTGAACTTTTTCTCCCAAGATGCCTATGCAGGGTATACATTTGTGTCTGAGTGTGTGCGTGTGCGTGTGTGCGTGTGCGTGTGCGTGTGCGTGTGCGTGCGCGTGCGCGTGTGTGTATGTGTGTGTGTGCGCGCGTGTGTGTGCGTGTGTGTGTGCGTGTGTGTGTGTGTGTGTGTGTGTGAGAAATAAAGTATTGGGAAGGGGGGTTCCTTCCCTCTTCCCTCCACTCATTTACTAACATTTAGGCCTCAAAACATAAGAATATCTGTGAGTGATCAGCCCTGTTAAATACCCTTATATGGGCAATGTATCCCCCAGGATACAGACATTCAATGGCTGATAATCAAAGTTGTGAGACGATTATTTTAAAAATATGCACAAGAACATGTAAAACTATCCTTAAAAAACTATTTTCTAAAACAAAATCACTCTAAAATATCATAATTGTGAAAATATAAAAACACTTACCTCATGGCCAGTGTCTTTGTCCACGTATGCTGCCATTTTGGATTTTGATACAAATGTTTGGAATGTTGGCATAAAGTCACATGACCCTGATTACATGACCCATCCTCCCATTAGTGTTTCTCATCAACTGCAACCACATAATGCCCATCCCCCCATGGCCCTTACCCCTACAGCCTGTTAAATGTCTGTATCCTCCAAGATACAGAAACTCTTTAAGGGATATATTATATATATATATAAGGTTCATTAGCTTACATTAGTTAACATGAACTAATAATGAACTGCACTTATAAAGCACTTATTTATCTTTATGTTAATTTAAACATTTACTAATGCATTATTCAAATATTGTTAACATTAGTCAATGCACTGTGAACTAACATGAATAAACCATGAACAGCTGGATTTTTATGAACTAACGTTGACAAAGATTAACTAATGCTAAACAGAGGTGTTGTTCATGGTTACTTCATGTTAACTAATACATTAACTAATGTTAACTAATACAACCTTATTGTAAAGTGTTACAGAGAGGTGTGTGAAAGCTCTCCAAGTAGCCTGAAATTCAGGGTTTTCGCTTCTTATCAATCAGATTGAAAGTAACTAGTAACTAACTACTTGAGTAGTTTTCTCATCGAATACTTTTTTACTCTTACTCAAGTAAATATTACGATTGTTACTTTTACTTTTACTTGAGTAAATATTTCAGTAAGTACTTGTACTTTTACTTGAGTACAGATTTTGGCTACTCTACCCACCTCTGGTGTTCACAAGCTCAACATATATGTCTGATTGGCTACAATGATCAACACTCTTCACCGAATGCTTACAGATACACACGGGAGCGGCATCCCTAATATACCGCTGATAGACGCCTGCTTTCAAATGCTCCTGTGTGTATCTGTGGAAGTCCTCGATGAAGAGCGTCAAAGACGTCTATTTACAACATGTTTCTGAAGCGTTGCTCGTTGCAGCCAATCACAGACATAAATGTAGAGCATGTGAACACAATGGCCATTCAGATCTGAGATGCCTCATTACCATAAATGGTGTACCAAGACTCTGAGCCGTAAGAGACATAGCCAGGTCTTGGCTCACCACTGTTGGAGGCACTTTATACAGCACTACTAACCCAACCTCCAGATCAGACGGAAGAAGCAGACCTGTAATCCGATGATTATTGAACATTCTCTGCAAATGTAAAGACAAATGCTGTTCCACCTGCATCCATGTTTACATGACTATATTCTGCTGCTGACATAACTGCCATTCCCTACTCATTTATGTCATTCACTGTCAGTATTAGTTATTCCTTATAAGCACTCAAAGCTGTTTACATCTTAGTTTGACCGCACGTGCACTGCATTAGCGCACACATAGTTTGTACACTGTAAAATCAAATTAGTATGACTTACTTAAAAAAAGCATGCAAACCGATTGCCTTAAAAAACAAGTGAAATCGTAATAGTGTGTTGTGCTGACAAAAGCTTAGTTAGTATAGTTCACTTACACTAGAGCTCCAGTGACTAAACAAGAACTGAGAGTACTTGATCATTTACTTTAGATCAAATGTAATTGTTGCCATTGTTGTGTTTTGATGCTGAATGTTGAAGTGTGTGAGACTCGAGCATGATCAAGATATTGTCACGAATATAGAGGGATTATATTAACACAATTCAAAGTTTCACAAGGTGTTTATGACAGTGTTAGCAATAAAACTTGAAGAAACGACAAGTTAATGATTTATTTAGACGTTAGGTCGCCTTTAAAAAGCAGCCCATTTATTACTTCCTTTCTTTTGAATATAAATAACTGTGATTTCTTGTTGCATCGCTGCATCAATAAGAAGATAATTACAATCATATAAATGAAGTTAAAGAGCCTGACCAAATGAACACTGATCTCCATAATGATGACTTAACAAAACATGTCAGGAAAATCAACATCAGTGTTTGATGTCAGTTTATGTGATGTTCTCTCTAATGTTTCAGTTGTATTGGCAATTCAGCATTCAAGATGACTTTGGGAAATGAGTGAATGCAAACAGAAAGAAAACTGTAGAAGTGGAGGAAATGAGGGAAAAGACTAAGAATTGACTTGCCTCAAAAACTGGCACTCAAACCAATCAATTAATCAGAACTTGGGTTTTCTGAGTAAAAAAGCGTAGAATTTTACATTTAAGACATTAAAGCTATACTATGTATTTTTTGCCGCTAGGGGTGTCTAACCTCTTCAAAACAATAAGAAAGGTGTAGATTGATGAAGCAAGGAATGAGCGTGAAATCATGCTGATGGATCTAATCATGTTTAGTGGAAATAATGTTTGTGGATGAGTGTTTGTAACATGACTGTGGTCTAATAAGAGACAGAGATCAGCACCACACGAGTCCTGGGGATATAAAGACATGAGGACATTTCCTTCTTCTGATCGAGCGAGTGCTGAGGTACTGCTCATGCAGGTCAGTTTATTTCACCAGTTAAACCTGAGGAAACTTAGTCTCCACTATCTAGTGTGTTGAGAGTTATAATGTTATTGTGTGTGAGTTTGTTGTGTTGAGCGACATCACATTGATTCGGTTTAAGTTCATTTGCTCACCGGTCTAATAAAGCTCAAGAACGGCATCTCTGTCAAGTCGAAGTTTGTCGCAAAGCTCTCGCCATCTCAAACGCCATGTCTTCTTTTTTGTTCCAAATGGTCAGTGATGTTTGAACTAAATTTTATTTAAATCATGGGCTTTGGAACCATTGTATGAGGGCGGGACAAGACCCACCCACTTTTTACAATCAATGACACTGATTGTCTCAAATTCAGCACATGTCTGTTTACCGACCCCTAACTGATAAACACTTATTATTAAACACGTTAGACGCTTTATTTACACTTTTCTAATATTTTCTTCATTTTTATTGAAAATAAATGCCTTTCCGATCTAATATGTGATGGGAAAAGGGAGTAGAGTGAGTTTGGCAAAAGGCAGATTCAAACCTCGGGTTGATTTGTGTCAAACGTTCTGTCATGCGTCTCACCCCTAGACTATAGCCACGCTGAATTATTAGTTGATTTCCGTCATTTTGTCTGGCCCAACCAGACGTTTAGTAAACAGAGCGATATATTTGTACTTAATGTAAATGGCATCTACTCCAGTCATTTTTTTTTCTAAAAGGACCCATCCACATTTTTTTTTTTCGCTTCCGACGCCCATGATTTAGTTCAAGATTAACATGGCTTCCAGCTCGACCTCGTCCACATTCGACACGGTGCCATCGAGTGTTAAAACACCAAAGGCCAAGCTTGAATTTACTGGTATGTCCCTCTTTGGCTAATGTACTTTCAAGATGGAGGAGCAACATGGCGACCCGCATTCGAACCCTCACCCGTATGTGTTTACAATGGCATATTATAAACTTACCAGAATACTTTATTACTTGAAAGAAGTAAATATACATTAATGAGCACATATATTTTTTGAAAGAACTAAGTGTTTTTAGCTAAGAATAAACTAAAAAAGTTACACAGTGTAGCTTTAAATATTTGGGATATTGTAGGTACTCAACTGAACAATATATAACACTGGCCTAGTGGTTTTGGGATATTTTGCAGCAAAAATCTTACATATCTTACATATTGCACCTTTAAGTCAAGTGTAAGTTGAATGTTACAGTGTAACATTGTATTGAGCATTCCCATTTATTGAAGTATTTCATTATAGAGATTGCAATATTGTACTATTATTTATCAGTGTTTTATCAAGTAAGCTTCATTAATATTGTGTTGTGTTTTTATATTTATATTTCACATATCCACACATCTATGCACATTTAATAATAATTAATCGGACATAATTTTTCTGACCAGCCAAACCCAAGCAATTACAGTAAAGATTCGAGAAGTTTGAGAAACAGAAACACGTACACTGGTTCCCACAGCAGTCCTGTGTGGAGTATACGCCTCTGATAATGCATGAATCAGTGTTCTTACCAGAAGTCTCTATGAGGAGATTGAGCAGTAAAGCGATGATCCACATCATTCCTGAGGAAACACACACAGACTCAAATAAAAACACTAAACTGAGGGATTTCTCCAGAAACGCGAGTAATATGAGAGATAATGATCAGACTGTATTCAATGAGGAAACGGAAACTCACCGGAGACAAAGACTCTGTGGTTAAATCACAGTCCTCTGGGTTGTGTAGATGAATATCAGCCGTTCGACGCGGTAAACACAATAATATTCGTCAAATATAAACGATAAAATAGACGAAGACCGGAATGTACACGCGTTCCCGCTTCTTCCTTTACTTTCACTTTCTAAAAATAGCAATGATCCCTAAACGAAACACGTGATCAGACGATGAAGGTCGCTTCATATGCAGCGTGTGTGTGTGTGTGTGTGTGTGTGTGTGTGTGTGTGTGTGTGTGTGTGTGTGTGTGTGTGTGTGTGTGTGTGTGTGTGTGTGTGTGTGTGTGTGTGTGTGTTCTGTTCTCATGAGGCGATTGAATAGCGAATGTACACAGATCTCGTCGATCCGACATGACGTCTATGGGGTTTTTCCTCATGGATCGACTGTAAAAACATCATTAATCTGCAGTGTGAAAATATCAATCGATCGTGAAACGACGTACGCCCTTAATAACAGGGAGCAAAACATTAACACAATACTGGGTGTTTAGCACACAATGAGGATAGCCTACATTATATGTGCATATGTTGTAAGTGGAAATAAATGTATTAATGTGGAGTATAAACTGCTGCCATTGATTCTGGTGACGCGTTAGTTTGAAGGAGGAGAGAAGCTTCATCTGTTCTTCTGCTCATGAGATCTGATGGGATATGTTTCATAGTGAAATCTTTGTTTGCGTTCAGTTTAAGTGAACAATGAGATCATCTAGTGTTAGAGAAGGATTTATTCAATCTTTTGGTTATACTTTATTTTACAGTGTCCTTGTTACACATATTACATGTAATAATTACTATGCATAATTACATGCAACTAACCCTATAGTAAATACATGTAGTTCATTATTATTACACAGTAGCCTACTTAAATGCATAATTACACTGTAACAAAAAATTAAGTGTAACCTATCTTTTGTTATTAATGTGTTGGGAGCTCTTCAGAGTTTGGGTCATTTTAATTGGCACAAGACCAAAATAGTGACATTACTGTAAATACAGGATGGGAAAAAATCTGTTTTACAGTATACACAATGTGAGAATCAGATTTTATCTCTACTAACTGATGTTGGTGCAGTTTGAAAATGAACAATGGTTTTATTATAGTAAGTGTAGTAGCCATGTTTTTCAGGCGGATTGATTATCATTTGTATAACCACAGGTTTACTACGAATACCATGGTCTATGGTCAGTGTAGTATCCATGGTTAATTTTTTATAAGGGCATTTCAATGTTTTTGTCCTTATCAGCCACGATCATGACAACCACCATCTTGACTTGTTTTTGTATCTTGAGACATTGCCTCAGTTTTGGTAAGGAAACCTGCTACAGAAACTTCCATTTTCAGTTACTGAGTTTCTCACACAAATTACTGATGGAAGAGATACAATTACAGATTCAACTATCTTATTTATTAATATTAACATTGTGACATTATATTGCCTCAATGTTTTTTAAATTCAAATTCCAATGTTTCTTTCAGTTCAACCTATGCTAATGGTCTAATTAACATACCATGCTAACATTACAAAACCTGTTTTTTTTTAATGCAATGCAAAGCTAAACTCAAATAAGAGGAACGCCTAGTTTTAAGATAAAAGGTAATCAAAAAAAAGGTCAAACTGTAAATCTGATTAAATAAATAACGATGGCAGTCTTTAATATTAACACACTCAATGTATTTAATTAATTTTAATCGGATTTTACAATGGCTTGTCTACAAAAAGTCCAAGGTTAAAGGCTAGCTAAGCTATTAAAAATATTTTTGGGAAAAAACTATCTTTACAAATATTAAGTGAGCTAGGGATGGGGCCGATCCGATCCAGTATCGGTATCGGGACCGATACCAGCTTAATTCACGTATCGGATTTTCTCGATCCAACCTGCGGAGAAATCCGATACCCATGAGCCACGGCTGCGCTTTCCAAAAATGATTCCCGCCTGAACGGAGGCGCGGCTCAATGAGACACAGAGTTATGAGACACGCCCCGCGCAGGAAACCCATTCCGCAGTTTGCAGCAGGATAGCATTGAGCAGCATTGTGGCTAGCCAACATGTCAGCTGTGTGGAAATACTTCACACTGGAAACACCGCAGAGCAAGACAATGTTTGCACCGTAATTCAGAGAGGTGGAAGCTCCCTCGCGTCGTACAACACAACGAACGCAATCAAACATTTAAAAAAGCAGACAAGTTCAGACAAGACTAGGGTGACATTTAAGAGATAATAATCAGGGCTTGACATTGACAATCGCCATCTGCGTGTGTTTTTCGGCTGTGTAACACTCACACTAGCCACTTTGAACTTATTATGGTCTTCTCAAAAGCCATCTGTTATACACGTTGCGCATTATAACCAATCACACGTGTTTATATTGAGTTTATGAATATAATAATCAGAGGCGTTCAGATTAGCGTAGTTTTGTTCAGAGCGTGCGCCGCTCTCACTCGCTGAAGTTTCAAACAAAACACCGCAGAACCACAGCGCATCTGATATGACTGGCATTAGGTTGGCTTGACGTTCGCGAATCTAGGGACCTTCTCTAAAGTTACATACAACATTGGTAGGCTATATGTTTCTAACTTAAATGGCATTTGAAGAGAACGGCTTAGTCATAAAACTGACTGTAAAGTGTTCATCTAGGCAGGGCCGGCCCGTGGCATAGGCGGAATAGGCAACTGCTAGGGGCGCCACTCATCCATAGGGGCGCCAAAATGTATTACCGATACTATTTTATTAATATTAATTTGAAATATTACCAATTTTAAAAAAAAAAACGTAAATAAGTCCCCCGCCTCTTCCCGGTCCGCCTCATCAATCTCCCCCCGCCGAGCTACTTGAAGTGCGTCAGAAATATAACGTGCAATCAATTTGTTGTGTCGCGTCGCCTCTCGCCGCAGACAGGATTGCTTTCATTTTTTAAGGTGCTTGGCCACTCGCGCCAGGTGTAGACACAGTGAAAGTTGCCTGAATATTTATGACGGATGGCCGAATTGTGTCAAAAAAGACAGAAGCCTCTGATGCATGGAAGATAAGGGATACACTGCTCTTCTTACTTAGTATTTGTGTCTTGTTTCTTGTCTAAATATCGTCTCAGGTTACGCATGTAACCATGGTTCCCTGAGAGGGAACGAGACGCTGCGTCAAGCGCTGCGGGAACGCCTCTGCGTTTGCGTCATGAAGCACTCGTAAAATCAGTCCAATGGCGTGACAGGACGTCATAGGCGGGTGACGTCAGCGACCAGGAAACTATAAAGCACCCCTGAACAGTCCCTCCAGAAAAACGCGATTATGCGATCGCGTGATTTAACGCATAATCAGCCAAAGTCCGCATATTCATGCGGGGGCTGCATTTTTTCCAAATACGCCGCACTTTCGCCGCATAAATTGCCTATTTCCGCGTGCAAAATATGCGGGGCTATCATGATTTCATAATCCCCGCATTTTCGTTGCAAAAAAAGTCATATATATTAGCAGAAAGTTGAGAAAATTTTGTTTACTTCACACAAGAGCCGCCATTTCCGCCTATTGCCATGGGAACGTTTTGAAGTGACGTGATTACCCGACGTGAACGTCATCGAAAAGCTTCAAACCCCGTGGAGAAACCATAGATACCGGTGAAACCATGATGAAGCACAAACTCCCATTGGCCAACAAAAATAACAGCAAAAGAGCAAAGCAGTTTCACTGTGTGCTGACTGATTTCAAAACACAGCTTTGAAGCGTTATGAATCAATGAGTCGATTCAGCGGTTTGAAGCATTATGAATCAATGAGTTGATTCAGCGGTTTGAAGCGTTTTGAATCAATGAGTCGATTCAGCGGGTTGGATCGCCAAAGTCATGTATTTCAGCAGTTTGACACGCGATCCGATTCATGAATCGACTCGATGATTCATAGCATCATGATGCTGTGTTTTGAAATCATCACTATATAAGTCGTTATTTAGTTTTTTTTGCACACAATAACTATTATCGTCGCTTCATAAAGTTATTGTAGAACCACTGTAGTGAGATGGACTTTGTAACGACGTCTTTAGTAGGCTACCTTTTATGGGTCTTGAGAGTGTATATTGTGCCAATGGAGGCCTTTCTGAGCCATCAGAATTCAACTAAAATATCTTCATTTGTGTCCAACAACATAAAGGGAAGTCATTAATGACAGAATTTTCATTTTTAGGTGAACTAACCCTTTAAGAGATTGCACTTTGTGCATTGGAAGCACTCAAATGTCTGTTTTGTATAGCGACATCTGTAAAACAGGAAGTTATTTATTAATTTTTTCAGAAGTTGTAGCATATTCCTTTTGTAAAGCTACAGAACTTGATTGACTAAATATTTTGTAAATTTGAGCCATTATTAAGGTCTTCAATAAAACAAGATGAGAACTTAAATATTCCAGCACTTTCTGTAATATAGTGCTTTTTTTCACTTTCTCATCAAACCGCAGTTTTTGCAAGTTCCCGCAATTTAATCGCATAAAATTGCATAAATTCATCGCATTTTTTAAGAAAACGTGCCGCATAATCAAGGATTTTTGCCCGCAACAATCACAAAAAAAAGCCGCATTTTTCTGGAAGGACTGCCTGAACCAAACAGTGTCAGCTTCTGAAAAAGTCGAACAAGTCGGTCACGGGCATGCCGGGAGTATGGCAAAGCGACGCAGCGTCTCGTTCCCTCTCAGGGAACCATGGTTACATGCGTAACCTGAGACGTTCCCTTTCAAGGGAACTCGCGCTGCGTCAAGCGCTGCGGGAACTCAATACCCACGCCGCCATAATTCTCAAGTGCCCGTACATGTGAAGTCGTAGCGCGAACCTGGAGTAGAGGCTACATCTAGGTTGTAAAACCTCACAAAAGTGTGCGGAGAGGACCACCCTGCCGCATCACATACCTCCTGCAGGGAGACTCCTGACAGAAGAGCCAAAGAGGCCGCCATACTCCAAGTAGAGTGGGCTCGGACCTTTAGTGGTGAAGGTTGGGCGGCCGACTCATATGCGAGTGAAATAGCCTCGACTATCCACTTGCTTAGCGTTTGCTTAGATGCGGGTTTCCCTTTATTTGGAGACCCGAAACAGACGAACAGTTGCTCAGATTTTCGCCACAGGGCAGCTCTGTGGACATAAGCATCTAGTGCCCTCACTGGGCAGAGCAGATTTAATTTCTCCTGGTCTGAATTCTGAAAGGGAGGCGGAGAGAAGGCCTGCAGCATGATAGGACCTGCCACGTTCGTGGGAACTTTGGGGACATATCCTTCTTTTGGAAACAAGAATACTTTCACCATACCTGGCGCAAACTCAAGACAGGAAGGGGCAACAGACAATGCTTGCAAATCCCCTACTCTCTTCAGAGAAGAAATAGCCAAGAGAAATACAGTTTTTAGTGTTAGAAATTTCTCTGGCACCTCCTCGATCGGCTCAAAGGGGGCCAATGCTAGACCTTCTAGCACCACGGCCAGATCCCAGGTCGGCACCCTCGAGCGTGCCGCAGGCCTTAGCCTCAGAGTACCACGAAGGAAGCGAGTAACCCATGGGTGTCTCCCCACCGATGCACTATCCAGATGAACGTGATAGGCAGATATTGCCGACACGTAAACCTTCAAGGTGGAAGGGGATAAACCCGAAGAGAACTTCTCTTGTAGGAAATCCAGCACTGAGTTGACTTGGCAGTTAACTGGATTTAGAGAATGGGTGGAACACCATGCAACAAAGACTCTCCATTTAAGGGCATACAGCCTCCTCGTAGAAGGAGCTCTGGAGTGCAACATGGTCTCCACTACCTCGGCAGAGAGACCTGAGTCTGTGAACTGATCCCCCTCAGGGGCCAGGCCCACAGTTTCCATAACTCCGGCCTCGGGTGCAGAATCGACCCCGACACCTGGGAGAGAAGGTCCCTCCTGATGGGAATCTACCACGGGGAACCCTCTAGAAGGGACACAATGCCCGAAAGCCATACTCGGCCCGGCCAGAACGGGGCTATTAGCAACAGACGAACCCCGTCCCGGCGTACTCTCTCCAGCACTCCTGGTAGCAACGCCAGAGGGGGAAAGGCGTACAGACGCAGCCTCGGCCACGTCTGCACCATGGCATCCAACCCCAGAGGGGCTGGATGTGTGAGGGAATAAAATAGGGGACAGTGCGTTGTCTCTTGAGACGCAAACAAATCCGCCTGACCGAAGCGGTTCCATAGGAGCTCCACCACCTCGGGGTGGAGTCTCCAATTCCCTGGCACCACTCCCTGCCTCGACAGGGAGTCTGCCGTCGTGTTCAGATACCCCGGAATGTATACTGCTCGTAGCGATAACAGTTTGCCCTGGGCCCAAACTAAGACTCGATGAGCCAACTTCCAAAGCCGGCGCGAGCGTAGCCCCCCCTGGCGATTTATATAGGAGACCACCGATGTGTTGTCCGAGCGAACCAACACATGATGGCCCCTCAGGTCTGGGAGAAAGTGCCTGAGCGCAGGAACACGGCCATCAGCTCCAACTGGTTTATATGCCAGGAGAGCTGATGGTCGCTCCACAAACCTTGAGCTGAGCGACCACTCATGGTCGCCCCCCAGCCGGTGAGAGATGCATCCGTCGTTAGCGTTAAGCGACGACAAGGAGCCCCCAGCACTGGACCCTGGGACAAGAACCAAGGATCTTTCCACATGACTAAGGCACGTAGGCATCGCCGCGTGACCTTGATCATGCGAAACAGATTTCCCCTCGGGGAGAATCCCTTGGTCTTGAGCCACCACTGTAAGGGTCTCATGTACAGCAGGCCAAAAGGTATCACGCTGCTGCCATCAAACCCAGCAGTCTCTGGAACTGCCTTACAGTGACTGACTGGCCTAGCTTCATCTTGGTTACTGAGTCTAGGATCGATTTCACCCTGGCGGGCGCCAGGCGCCCCCTCATGGTGCTCGTGTCCCAAACTACGCCGAGAAAAGTAGTACTCAGTTGTGGAGATAGCACACTTTTCTTTGCGTTTAACCTCAACCCCAACGCCTTCATATGAGTGAGCACAGCATCTCGATGCTGAGCCGCTAGCTGTTCCGACTCTGCTAAGATTAGCCAGTCGTCGATGTAGTTCAGCACGCGAATGCCCTGGAGTCTCAGCGGAGCCAAAGCTGCATCCACGCATTTTGTGAAGGTGCGGGGTGATAGTGCTAGGCCAAATGGAAGAACCCGATATTGGAATGCCTCGCCCCCGAAAGCAAACCTGAGGAACTTCCTGTGTTGAGGAAGGATGGAGACATGGAAGTATGCGTCTTTCAGGTCTATTGTGACACACCAGTCCCTGGACCTGAACTGACACACGATCTGTTTTAGCGTAAGCATTTTGAATCTTAGCTTTTTTACTGCCCGATTTAACTGGCGCAGATCCAGAATAGGACGCAGTCCTCCATCCTTCTTCGGAACTATGAAGTACCGGCTGTAAAACCCTGACTCTCTGCTGTGGGGAGGGACCCTTTCTATAGCCTCTTTCCGCAGAAGAGTCTGTACCTCTTGTTCCATTACCAGAGCCTGCTCGGAGTTTACTACTGTGGGTAGTACCCCGTTGAACTTGGGTGGGTGTGACCCGAATTGTATTCTGTACCCTTTTTCTATAGTACGCAGGACCCACTCTGAGATATTTGGCAGAAGTTTCCACGCTGCCAGAAAATCGTGTTACACCTCTCGAGGCTGGCCTCTGGATTTTGTTGTGTGGGCAGTTTGGTGTCCTGAAACGGCACGCCGGCAGGAAGCAACCGAACTGACCCACTTTGAGCCCTCCTTGGAGGGAGCGAGCATCCCCGCGCCGCTACGTTTCCGGGCGGACGTGGAGATATGCGCTCGCCGAGAACCGCTGCGCCCTGAAGCACCAGAGGTGGCAGGGTTGGCAGAACGGCCCCCTGATGGCACAGAGAGGAGACGGGTGCCTCGGCACACCGCTTCCCCTTGGAGGGGACTGCCATCAGAAGCCTGACACCCTTGGCGTCAGGACTTCTTCGCCGAGGCCTTCCTAGAGATAAGGACGGTCCTCAGATCCGCTCTACCTCGGGAAGACCTCGGCTGAGAGCGCTGCCCCGGCCCCCAGTCTCTCTGTGGGGGAGCGTGGGTAGCAACACTCTCTTTTTGTTGCGCTCTGTATGAGGAGGACGTACTCGGCTGGGGCTGCTCCCGCCCAGCAGCCCCAGAGACATGAGACTTTCTGGGGAGAAACCTCTGAAACGCCGCTGCCTGCTTTTTTGACTCTTGGAACCTCTCGACGACCGCATTAACTGAGTCGCCGAAAAGGCCAGCAGGGGAGATAGGAGAATCTAACAGAAATGTTTTATCTTTCTCTGTGATGTCTGATAAATTCAGCCACAAATGTCTCTCCGTGGCTACCAGGGCTGCCATAGAACGGCCGATGGATTTGGCCGTCTCCTTGGTAGCCCGAAGAGACAAATCTGCAGCTCTCCTGATCTCCGCGATCGTTTCTCTCCCCACTTCTACACATTCGTCATCAATGTCTTTCAGCAGGTCAGCCTGGTATGCTTGAAGCACCGCCATAGTGTGTAAACAGGCGGCCGCCTGACCTGTTGCCGAGTATGCCCTACCCACTAAAGCCGACGTTGTTCTAACCGGCTTAGTGGGCAGCTGCGGGGCTTTTAGCGATGATGCAGACCCGGGAGAGAGATAGCTCGCGAGCGTCTCTTCTACCCGAGGCATCGCCGCATAACCATGCTTTTTCAACCCCACAATGTTGGAATATGCAGCAGTTGTAGGGTTAAATGGACGAAATGATGCCGCTTTAATCCATGATCTCGACACCTCGGTGTGGAGATCAGGAAAAAACGGCAAGCCCCGCTTTGGAGGTTGCGAAGTAGACGGCAGGAAGCGTTCGTCTAATTTACTCGGCTGACGAACCACCTGCGTCTCGGCTGGCCAGTCTATTTGCAGCCTGGCAACAGCGCGAGTCACAACCTCCAACAGCTCCTCATTAGCGTGTGAATGAGGCGGCGAAACCTCATCTAAATAATCCAGGCTCACCACATCCAACTCCTCAGAGCTGGAATGATGCTGAGCCTGCGCTTCAGCGCGAGCAGAAGAAACCGCAGCGCGTGCTTCTAACTCGGCAGCTGAAGCGTCAGATCTAGCGGGTAAAGGCAGAGATAGGGGATCACCCGTCTCTAACCCCTCCGCTAGATCCCTCTGCGATCCCCAGGACATAAGCCTTCGCTGTGCCTCAGCAGCAGCGGGACCTGCACCCTGGGGAACGCGAGCCGAAGCGCCCTCCTCAAAGAGCGCTCGGCGGGATCGGAGAGTTCTCATGGGGAGCTTTTCACAGTGCTCACAGTCAGCTCCCTCGAGATGTAACGGGGGCAGGGAGAAACACACTGTCTGAACTGTTGTTGATTCGCCATTATATTTGCTTTAGAGAGACACACACACACTTTGATATATAGGACAAACGATTTCACATGGAGCCCTTGTGAAGACACAGAAGCTGACACTGTTTGGTTCAGGGGTGCTTTATAGTTTCCTGGTCGCTGACGTCACCCGCCTATGACGTCCTGTCACGCCATTGGACTGATTTTACGAGTGCTTCATGACGCAAACGCAGAGGCGTTCCCGCAGCGCTTGACGCAGCGCGAGTTCCCTTGAAAGGGAACTAAAAATTCTTAAATCAAGGTGCATTTACTAGATAAGTAAAATGACAGAAGATATTTTTCTTGTTTTCTTGAAAATAAAATCAAAATGAAGTGAGTTTTTGCTTAAGACAAGCAAAATTATCTGCCAATGGAGTGAGAAAAATAATCTTGTTTCTGTTTGAAATCTTGTTTCTGTCCCAAACAGAAATAAGATTATTTTTCTCACCCCATTGGCAGATAATTTTGCTTGTTTTAAGCAAAAACTCACTTCATTTTGATTTTATTTTCAAGTAAACAAGAAAAATGTCTTATGTCATTTTACTTATCTAGTAAATGCACCTTGATTTAAGAGTTTTTAGATATTTGGACTGGAAACAAGAAAAAGATTCTAAATAAGAAGAGCATTTTTTGCAGTGTAAAGACAGAAGTAAAGTGATGTAGGCAAATTAATGAACAGTTTATTTAATTGCATAGTAGTAAAATACTAATGTTTGCTAATTAATTCCAGTTATTTTTAAACTTTATGCAAGCAGCTGTTCTGGGTTCTTCAGAGGCCACAGCCAGTGTGATTTTGTAAAAAATAAATAATATAAAAATATTAAACGCATGTAATATCACTTTTTTAATAGCCTAATGTTTTTACTCTGCAGTTGTGCAGTTTTAAGGGGGTGTATAGAAATTTTAAAATGTATTTGCCGAAATGAGTAAAGATATTTGAAAGCATGAATGCTCATAGTTTAGTGGAAGATTGCTGCCATCTACTGGAAAACAAAAACTTTTGCTAGTTCTCAATGAATAGTTTGTGCATGAATGTTAGATGCACTCTTGCTCTTTGTTTTTAGGCTGTAATGTGGCATAGGTGCAATTTTTTTACAGTTTTACTATCATCAGCCTTTAAAAAATAAAAAAATTATAAAAATATCATGAACATAATGACGGGGTAGAATGGACTGGACATCATATAAAACAACAACAATAAAAATAAAACATCAATGCATTACAAAAATAAAACAGTGCGAGTGTTTCAACAACTTAAGACTGATAAAATGTAGTGCTAAACCTTGATACAAAGGCACCAAGTAAAATCTTGCCTAGGGCAGCAAATTGGTCAGGGCCGGCCCTGCATCTAGGTGTTAGGTATGATGCACACCTTTTGGATTTTTGATATTTAATCAAATAAACTGTCAAATCATATGAAAATATATGCTTTATTTCACTAGAATACTGTATGGGCTCTTACACAAAATATGCTAGATTTAAATGTGTCATAGCTGATAGAACACTGATGAGAATATTGCTTGAGAATATATTTACAGATATAATATTAGAGATTTATGCATTATGCGTTGCCATTGACGACGGCCATTATAAGGAAGGAAATCCCACAGAATCTATCTTAAAAAAAGTGCTTAGAGCTGCTTGATTTATTTTTTGTTTGTTGATTTTCAAATATAAATTGATAACCGTGATAATTTGGGTCACTATTATGTCCATATCATAGTTGCCTGTTGAGTGGAGTTTATGTCAGCATCATATAAAATCAACAATAATAATGATAATAATAATATTAAAGCAAACACAGCTCTGGTATCGGAATAGTATCGGTATCGGCCGATATCCAAATTCAGGTATCGGGATCGGATCGGAAGTGAAAAAATGTGGATCGGTGCATCCCTAAAATGAGCTATTCATGTTGGTGTATCGATGAGTTTTAAAGTGGTTTGATTAAAAAATAAATGTGCTAAATAAAATTGATGATACTCACGTTTCGGCCTAAGTCCTTCACATTGCAAAGATGTTAACCTGATCCAATTTGATAGGGGGCGCTGTCTCGAAAAAACGAGGGGTCTGAGAATGTGGGACTGTAGCTGCAGCAGGCTCAGAGTCTGCAGCTTCATACTACTCTCTCTTTGGACAGGTATCTCAAACATCCCTCCATCTCAGGCCTCAAACATCCCTCCATCTCAGGCCTCAAACATCCCTCCATCTCAGGCCTCAAACATCCCTCCATCTCAGGCCTCAAACATCTCTCCATCTCATGCCTCAAACATCCCTCCATCTCAGGCCTCAAACATCCCTCCATCTCAGGCCTCAAACATCCCTCCATCTCAGGCCTCAAACATCCCTCCATCTCAGGCCTCAAACATCTCTCCATCTCAGGCCTCAAACATCCCTCCATCTCAGGCCTCAAACATCTCTCCATCTCATGCCTCAAACATCCCTCCATCTCAGGCCTCAAACATCCCTCCATCTCAGGCCTCAAACATCCCTCCATCTCAGGCCTCAAACATCCCTCCATCTCAGGCCTCAAACATCCCTCCATCTCAGGCCTCAAACATATCTCCATCTCAGGCCTCAAACATCTCTCCATCTCAGGCCTCAAACATCCCTCCATCTCAGGCCTCAAACATCTCTCCATCTCAGGCCTCAAACATCTCTCCATCTCAGGCCTCAAACATCCCTCCATCTCAGGCCTCAAACATCTCTCCATCTCAGGCCTCAAACATCTCTCCATCTCAGGCCTCAAACATCCCTCCATCTCAGGCCTCAAACATCTCTCCATCTCAGGCCTCAAACATCCCTCCATCTCAGGCCTCAAACATCTCTCCATCTCAGGCCTCAAACATCCCTCCATCTCAGGCCTCAAACATCCCTCCATCTCAGGCCTCAAACATCTCTCCATCTCAGGCCTCAAACATCTCTCCATCTCAGGCCTCAAACATCCCTCCATCTCAGGCCTCAAACATATCTCCATCTCAGGCCTCAAACATCCCTCCATCTCAGGCCTCTCAGGCCTCAAACATCCCTCCATCTCAGGCCTCAAACATCTCTCCATCTCAGGCCTCAAACATCCCTCCATCTCAGGCCTCAAACATCCCTCCATCTCAGGCCTCAAACATCTCTCCATCTCAGGCCTCAAACATCCCTCCATCTCAGGCCTCAAACATCTCTCCATCTCAGGTCTCAAACATCCCTCCATCTCAGGCCTCAAACATCCCTCCATCTCAGGCCTCAAACATCTCTCCATCTCAGGCCTCAAACATCTCTCCATCTCAGGCCTCAAACATCCCTCCATCTCAGGCCTCAAACATCTCTCCATCTCAGGCCTCAAACATCCCTCCATCTCAGGCCTCTCAGGCCTCAAACATCCCTCCATCTCAGGCCTCAAACATCTCTCCATCTCAGGCCTCAAACATCCCTCCATCTCAGGCCTCAAACATCCCTCCATCTCAGGCCTCTCAGGCCTCAAACATCCCTCCATCTCAGTCCTCTCAGGCCTCAAACATCCCTCCATCTCAGGCCTCTCAGGCCTCAAACATCCCTCCATCTCAGGCCTCTCAGGCCTCAAACATCCCTCCATCTCAGGCCTCAAACATCCCTCCATCTCAGGCCTCAAACATCTCTCCATCTCAGGCCTCAAACATCCCTCCATCTCAGGCCTCAAACATCCCTCCATCTCAGGCCTCAAACATCTCTCCATCTCAGGCCTCAAACATCCCTCCATCTCAGGCGTCAGTCCTTGATCTTTGAGTCCAGATTCGGTTCATCTCACAGAATTATCATATCACTCCAGAACACTTAGCATTTTTTATTTATTTATTTATTTAACAGGGACAATGCAGTCAAACATAGTTACAAAACAATTTACCTATCTGTAAGCCCCGCCCCCTTATTTACTGTTGCTAACTCGGACAAACAAACAGAGTTGCTAACAGTCTTACAATGACAGCTGTCAGTGTGAAAACCTGATCCCGAGATGTTTTTGGACACAGAATGTAGCGGACCCTCTCCGATTGATGGCCAAACTTTACTGATGGTTTATGAAGTTTATTACATCGTTTTTCACTCAAAAAAAAAAAATCACAGTAAGAGCTGAACAAACAAAGCAGAAGTGCGCATTAGCGTCTCATTCACAAACTCTCTCTCCATTGCATTATCATTAACATACACATCAATTTATACAAAAACACTCATACTACTACTAACAGTAAACACACAAGTCCTTCACATTGCAAAGATGTTAACCTGATCCAATTTGATAGGGGGCGCTGTCTCGAAAAAACGAGGGGTCTGAGAATGTGGGACTGTAGCTGCAGCAGGCTCAGAGTCTGCAGCTTCATACTACTCTCTCTTTGGACAGGTATCTCAAACATCCCTCCATCTCAGGCCTCAAACATCCCTCCATCTCAAGCCTCAAACATCCCTCCATCTCAGGCCTCAAACATCCTCCATCTCAGGCCTCAAACATCCCTCCATCTCAGGCCTCAAGCATCCCTCCATCTACTAACAGTAAACACACATGGTCTGTATATGTTTGTTTATTATGGTGACGCATTGCTGCCACATACATATTATTTTTTTTCACTCAATTATGTCGTAATAATGAGATATGTCTTAAAACGACATATTTTTCTTGTTTAAACGACATGTATTTTCTCCTAATAAGGGCATGTGTTGTATAGTGATGTGTGTAGGCTATATATGTCTGTATCCACATTAGAGGATTATTTAGCCCATGCCTTTGTCACACTTGTTTGAAAAGCAGAAGCTGAGTGTAAAATAGGCTCTTCCGCTGCCTGTATCAGTGGCAGTGCCCATAGCACGAAAGTGTTGTAATTTATTGATGTAAGCTACAGTTCTTCTTAACAACCATGGGTAGCAGGTGCCATGGGCCGCTCATGATTAGCCTCAGTGGCGTAACTTTAACCTAGTAATGACGGACCCCGGTGCAGCCACAAATATCATAACTATATATAGGCCTACTGTAATTAAGACATATATTCAAGACATGTATTAAAAACAGAAAGACGCTGTAGTTTCAGCCGTACTCAAAGGCAGAGGAAACAGGCCAGTTACACACGTCAATCCATTCCCGACGATCTTGGTTTGCTTCTTATTTATTAAAGTCCTCATGAAATCAAATTCGATCTTATTTAATTTGTTAGCCCACATTACAGGTGTTAGGGTGAACAACTAATCCGTGCAAGTTAATACACAGAAAAATATTGTTTGGAAGCAGAACCTGCACCGATCCATCTGTCAATCTCCCGTTCCATCCTTCCCTCACTCGTGAACAAGAACCCCGAGATACCTGAACTCCTCCACTTGAGGCAGGAACTCTCCACCAACCTGAAGTGGGCAAGCCACCCTTTTCCGACTGAGGACCATGGCCTCGGATTTGGAGGTGCTGATTCTCATCCCAGCCGCTTCACACTCGGCTGCAAACCGTCCCAGTGCATGCTGAAGGTCCTGGTCTGAGGAGGCCAACATGACAACATCATCCGCAAAAAGCAGCAATGAAATCGTATGGTCCACAAACTGGACACTCTCCGGCCCTTGGCTGCGCCTAGAAATTCTGTCCACAAAAATTATGAACAGAACCGGTGACAAAGGGCAGCCCTGCCGGAGTCCCACATGCACCGGAAACAGGTCTGACTTACTGCCGGCAATGCGGACCAAGCTCTTGCTCCAGTCGTACAGGGACCGAACAGCCCTTAGCAAAGGACCCCGGACCCCATACTCCCAGAGCACCCTCCACAGGATGCCGCGAGGGACACAGTCGAATGCCTTCTCCAAATCCACAAAACACAAGTGGATTGGTTGGGCAAACTCCCACGAACCCCCCAGCACCCTGGAAAGGGTATAGAGCTGGTCCAGTGTTCCACGACCGGGACGAAAAGCACACTGTTCCTCCTGAATCCGAGGTTCCACTATCGGCAATATTGTTTGCTGCTGTAATCTTTAATCAAAATCTGAAAAGGAACTTCCGTCTTGAATGGCGTTCCCTTTCTGATGACGACTGTGTGACGGCTTGGGTTTGAATACCCTTAACCACTCCCCTCCATCCGTTAGTCTGCTATGAGCGCGAGACGGAGAGGAGGAGCGCTAAAGTAAAACCCTGCCCTCTATTCAATATTCCGTTTCACTTGGAAATACGTCACAGCACTGAAATAAAGTCAGTTGCAACTTCCGGTTCACTGGGACTTTAAATATGCAGACAATTAGATAAAACCTAACCCTAACTCCAAAATTAAAAAACGATTTATAGAAAACGAAATTCACTTTAAAGAAAGACTTTCTACAAAACAAAACTCAATAAAAATCATCTCTGACCCCACTCCATGTCTCCAGACAGGGTGCTAAATTATGAATACATTTGAAAATTAATTTTAGAAAAAAACAAATCACTAAAGCTTTCAAAGCTCAGTAAATTGTATTTCTTGAGGATATGACAATGATGGCGGCGGATTGGCTTTTTATCCATAATTTTTATTGCTTGATTATAGAGCCAACCAATGTGCTTTGTTGCAGACGGAGCTGCTTCTGCCCAAACTGTTATGCAGTATGAGATATGTGAAAAAACCATAGCATGCATGTACAGAAGGGCTGCCTGGTTTGGTATGTAGTGTCTGATTAGTTTAAAACAGTTAAGATTGCTTTGTATTATTTTAGAGATTTTCTTTATATGTTTAGCAAATTTAAGTTGAGGATCTAAGATATTTAAATTCTGTGACAGTCAATTTTTTCATTTTGCAAGTTAATTTTGAATCTTTTCAAGTTTTTTAATAGAAAAACACATGGAGACTGTCTTTAAGATTTAGCACCAACTGGTTTAGATTGAGCCACTGTCTGCCATACATGTAGACAGTACATCAGCCGCCCGCTCTGGTGATTTTGCAGGTGCATGAATAACTGCATCATCTGCATAGAGCTGGAAGCTGACACCTGAACAATTTAATGGCAAGTCATTTATAAATAGACTGAACAGCAAAGGACCAAGTATAGAGCCATGTGGAATGCCCATTTTGATGTTCAAAAGCGATGATTTTTCCTGGGCAACTTTACACTGTACACTGTACTCTACCTTGAAGATAGGACACAAACCAATGGACTGCCTCATTAGAGAAATTAAAAGATGACATTTTAGTTAAGAGCAAGCTATGGTTGATGGTATGAAAAGCCTTTTTAAGGTCAAGGAATACAACCAATTGCGCTCCTACAACTTTCTCAATTACTTATGATAGAATTGGTCAAATAGATATGGGATGATAATTACACATAGAGTCCTGACTTCCTGATTGAAATAATGGCACAATGACTGCTTTTTTCAACCCTAAAGGAAATCTACAAGTCCTTATAGAAATATGTGTCAGTGGTTTAACTAACACAGTTCTATTTTTTTTAAGAAAGCAGCTATTCATCTCATAAATATCGTTTGATTTAGAATTTGACAATTTATTAATGATATCTTCAACTTTTGTCTCCTGAACCTCGCCCCGGTAGGACGTGCATGGAACACCACCCTGGGAAGACGTCCAGGAAGCATCCGATATAGATGCCCGAGCCACCTCAGCTGGTTCCTCTCGATGTGGAGGAGCAACACCTCTACTCTGAGCTCCTCCTGAGTGACAGAGCTTCTCACCCTATCTCTAAGGGAGCGCCCAGCCACCCTACAGAGAAAGCTCATTTTGGAAGCAGAACCTGCACCGATCCATCTGTCAATCTCCCGTTCCATCCTTCCCTCACTCGTGAACAAGAACCCCAAGATACCTGAACTCCTCCACTTGAGGCAGGAACTCTCCACCAACCTGAAGTGGGCAAGCCACCCTTTTCCGACTGAGGACCATGGCCTCGGATTTGGAGGTGCTGATTCTCATCCCAGCCGCTTCACACTCGGCTGCAAACCGTCCCAGTGCACGCTGAAGGTCCTGGTCTGAGGAGGCCAACATGACAACATCATCCGCAAAAAGCAGCAATGAAATCGTATGGTCCACAAACTGGACACTCTCCGGCCCTTGGCTGCGCCTAGAAATTCTGTCCACAAAAATTATGAACAGAACCGGTGACAAAGGGCAGCCCTGCCGGAGTCCCACATGCACCGGAAACAGGTCTGACTTACTGCCGGCAATGCGGACCAAGCTCTTGCTCCAGTCGTACAGGGACCGAACAGCCCTTAGCAAAGGACCCCGGACCCCATACTCCCAGAGCACCCTCCACAGGACGCCGCGAGGGACACAGTCAAATGCCTTCTCCAAATCCACAAAACACAAGTGGATTGGTTGGGCAAACTCCCACGAACCCCCCAGCACCCTGGAAAGGGTATAGAGCTGGTCCAGTGTTCCACGACCGGGACGAAAACCACACTGTTCCTCCTGAATCCGAGGTTCCACTATCGGCTGAATTCTCCTCTCCAGTACCCTGGCATAGACTTTCCCGGGGAGGCTGAGAAGTGTGATCCCCCTATAGTTGGAACACACTCTCCGGTCCCCCTTCTTGTAAAGAGGGACCACCACCCCGGTCTGCCAGTCCAGAGGTACTGTCCCCAACCGCCATGCGATGTTGCAGAGGCGTGTCAGCCAAGACAGCCCCACAACATCCAGAGACTTGAGGTACTCAGGGCGGATCTCATCCAACCCCGGTGCCTTTTAATTTGTGATGTTGGACGAGAAGGCCTGGCTCTCAGTCTCCGCTCTAATTCATCCCAAAGGTGTTCTATCAGGTTGAGGTCAGGACTCAAGTTCCTCCACACCAAACTCGCTCATCCATGTCTTTATGGAGCGACATGTCTTTATGGAGCGACCTCAGCATGTGCTGACCCCGCTCTGTGACCCTCAGCATGTGCTGACCCCGCTCTGTGACCCTCAGCATGCGCTGACCCCGCTCTGTGACCCTCAGCATGTGCTGACCCCGCTCTGTGACCCTCAGCATGCGCTGACCCCGCTCTGTGACCCTCAGCATGTGCTGACCCCGCTCTGTGACCCTCAGCATGCGCTGACCCCGCTCTGTGACCCTCAGCATGCGCTGACCCCGCTCTGTGACCCTCAGCATGTGCTGACCCCGCTCTGTGACCCTCAGCATGAGCTGACCCCGCTCTGTGACCCTCAGCATGCGCTGACCCCGCTCTGTGACCCTCAGCATGTGCTGACCCCGCTCTGTGACCCTCAACACACACACACACACACACACACACACACACACACTCCTGAGAGCGGCCCATTCTCTCACTAATGTGTGTAGAAGCGAACACACACACACACACACACACACACACACACACACTCCTGAGAGCGGCCCATTCTCTCACTAATGTGTGTAGAAGCGAACACACACACACACACACACACACACACACACACACACACACACACACACACACACACACACACACACACACACACACACACACACACTCCTGAGAGCGGCCCATTCTCTCACTAATGTGTGTAGAAGCGTCTGCAGGCCTAGAGCTGGAGTTATACACCTGTGGCCATGAAGGGGTTCAACACCTGAACTCAGGGATGTGGAGGAGCTCAATACTTCTGGCAATATAGTGTATAAACAATTATTATCATTATATATCTCCATGTCCAAGTCTGAAAAAATGCCCATATGCGGTTTTAAAAGTTAAAAGTCTGTCCTTTGCCATGTATGACACAATCTGGTGAATGTAGTGTCCTAATTATCATCCTTTTGATCACAAAAAAATCACAAACAGTTGCAAAATCCTGGTGGGACTGTATATGAATGAAAATACTTAAATAAACCACACTTGCTTTTATGTTGTTATGAGTGTCATAGTATGTCATTTATGTTGATATTAACATCAGTCTGATTGTGTCTGTTATTCACAGCTGCAGATTGGCACAGAGAGAGCGCCGTCTACAGGCAGGTGAGAGAACATCCAGTCAATGATAGACAATCACAGCTCTGTTCTGTCCTGAGAATATTCACAACTGTCCTATTGATGCTGTCATGTTTCTAAAACGGTTTCCTCTTACGTTTCATTTACTCTGAGCATCTTGTTCTGTGGAATCACCCTCAACCTTTGCATTTCAGATCATTGTGTTTTTATTAAAAGAACTCAAACATCAATCAATGATTCAATGATCAGTTACAGTGTTTTAGACAAGAGAAGATTCATCTGCTGAATATCAAACGTATTTGTTCATGGCACCTTTAGACATTTTTATCAAACATTTTACACATGATGTTCCTCCATAGAGTAAAAAGTGCAAATATGTTTGACCGTTGATCTTAAACTGGGAGAAGACGTTTGTTCCTCTTGTAAAGCTGAGCGTTTGGATTCACACTCATTCATTAGCAGAGGCTTTTATCAGAGAGACTCACAAATGAGGAACATCATGAGCAGTTTGTCATAAGAGCCAACAGTATTCATAATACACAAGTTTAGAGTAGGACCACAGATTAGTCCTCCATTCATCAAAGAGTCAGGCGTCTGCGCTGTTACTCAGTAAAGGTAGACTGGACTCTACAGGAGATTCTACAGGTTCTGCACAATCCAGAATCTTAATCACACTTATATCACCTACTCCTGGATTAAAGAGCGGAGCGATGACTGATCCAGTGAATGTGGAGCTCATGGTCAGCAGATGTTTCCTCTCTTTGACATTGTAAAATGACAGATGACCGTCATCATAATCTAACAGAACTCCCAGTCGTTCAGGTCTCGGCGTCAGTGAGAGAGTAACTGGTGGAATAGTGTTGGTGTTAAAGCCTTTAGGACCGTCTGAACACAAGAACCAGTAACCGCTTGATGGATTTAAAGCAGATCTGTATTTTGAACGATAATTGTTATATTTCCCCACACCAATGAACCAGAAGTCTTTAGGAGGTGAATCTTCTTCTGCCAATGAAACCTCCCAATAGTGACGTCCAGATGTGAATGTTTGAGCTCCTAATGCACATAATTCATATGGAAATCCCTCTCCAGTGTGATTATATTCTGGAGAATCTCTCACTGTTTTACGGTCCTCAGAAACACTCAGATCTGGAGATACATACTTTTGGTCAATAGTGATCTGAACTGAGAGGAAAAAATGCAACAATTGTTAATACACTTCAACTTGTGTGTGAGATCATATTTACACATGTGCATATTTGACTAAAGATGATGAAATGCATATATAGCTGAGATGATGTCATACCTGCATGTTTCCTCAGTTCCTCTATATTTGTGTCTCCCACAACTAAAATAACAAACAATTAGAGACTTTAGAGAAAGAAATCTACAGCTGTAATTGAGAACATCTAGAGTTATCATCAATATATGACAGGAATTATTCGATTTATCTATTTTATGTTATTTATCTTTCATTCTCCATAATAAAGCTGTATATTTGATTATGTTCACACTATGTTCTAACCCTTTTAAAAGAAACTCTATCAATCACACGTAAGCACATTTTTTTCTACACAACATTTAATGAATGAGAGATCAGGAGCTCATTCCTGTTCCTGGAGATTTCACAGATCAGAGATCAGCTCCTCCACCGTCTGTCATTATGGTCATGAAGCTGCATTTGATCAGCGCTGGAGATGAACTTTGCAGGATCTTCAGGAACAGGACTGGGCAGCTGATATTTGATCTGTTAGTTTACCGTGTTTGTCTGTAATCTGAGAGCGGAGCGGAGCAGATACTGTATATAACTGAGATGTCACCATAACCTACCTGTGTCTTTCTTCAGTTCTTCTGTAGTATTGTCTCTCACAGCTAAAACGAAAACTACAGCTGTAATTGTGGACATACTATACAGTTATCACTATTTGCTGGAAATGTGTTGCATTAACAAACATTACAAAAAAAAAGAGAATTATGTGATGGTGGCAGTGCCAAGGCAAATGATTTTACTATAATTCTACATCATCAATTTCCCAGATTAAAGTTATACTTTGGATTGTTTTCACATTATGTTCTGGAACAAGATTTCTGCTACGACATGCACATGAGCATTTACTGTATGTGATGTTTAGTGTATCGCTTCAGATATTAATATTAATGATTAATCTTCTTCTGATACCTTCGTTTGCTGGTCTCTCCGGAGATTCATCGTCACAATCTAAAATAAGAGAACATTTCATTTTGAACATTTAATTATGAATTGTTTCCACAAATACTCCAGAATTTGTAAACCACAATACATTTAGCTGTTAAGCTGATTCATGTGTGTTTTGGGTATTATGTGTAGTTTAATCACCTTTTTTAGCTGTTTTCTTCCCTGAAATAAAGATAAAACAAATATCAACACATAGGCATATATACCTGCATAAAAACCTTTTGAATATAAAATAAATGAAATCAGATTGTACCTGTTAGTTTGTGTCTGTATTTGTACAGGATAAGCCCAACCAAACCCAGAAGAGCACAAATGAGAACGATGAAGAAAAGAGCCTTCCATGGATCTGATGAGTCTGAGGAAGAGACATTCAATATATATCAATCAATTACAGTGATTAGGTAAAAATCTTTTTTCTTTTCTTTTACTTTGTGTCACAGCTGGAGAGCCCATGATCGCCACCAGAGGGCACTCCTTCCGTCTCCTGTGCTATCTCACCATGAACTACATTTCCCATTGCCTGGACTAATCATGTTCTGATCCCGTGTGTTATCTCATTTACTCTTGCCGGTTCAAGCCCTGTGTTTTCACTTGGCGAAGTCTTGTATGTTGTTGTTGTGGTGATGGGGCGTGGTAGACGAGCGGTGATAAAGAGCTCAAGTGTGTGATATCACCTGTCTGTTATTCCAGTGATTGGCGGAGAGACGGATATAAGCGTCCCGCAGACCTGGGACAGGGAGAGAGAGAGACTGATACTGCACTGATTGTGTTTGGACTGTCTGATTTTGAGTTTATACGAGGCAGTGGCCAAGAACTTTATTCTTCTATATTTGTTTTGGGGTGCCAATAAAGACTGTTTGCTCACCACTTGGACTTCTTCATCTTGTCTGTGAACATTCTAAACTGGTGCCGAAATCTGGGACAAAGAAGCCAGCACGTGCCATGCAGCCAGCTCAACCAACGCCACTTGTGGAGCTTGTCAAATCACTCACCGGTCTTCATCAGACTCAACATCAAGGTCTGATGGACCTCAGTTTGGAAAAAGAGGATCGTTTTGGCCTGTTGGTGTAAATGCAGGAAGAAGACTGCGGATCCAGAGCTTACTCAGCTGGGAGATCGCCCCGGATGCAGCCCCCACTGTCTCCCATGTCCCGCTGACAAAGATGGTGGCGTTTGTAGACCTCTTTGAGAAAACAGAGGAGGCAGGTGGGCATCCACCCAATGGCCAGTCCGCCTGATCCCGCTGCTGTCCAGTGAGGCAGCAACAGCTACCTGTACGAAACTCCTGGCCTATGATGACTTGAAGCGACACGAGGGGGCATGGTGGTGGTCATTTCCTGGACAGGTGTCCAATGATGATGGAGGTGGGACCGTTGATCCGGGTCCCCGACTCCCCGTGGGCTGCCCCAATCAAGCTGGGCAGTACCACATACCTGTGAGTATTAAAAGGGGGACCGATCGGGCTTTGGTGGATTCAGGTTGTAACCAAACCTCCATTCATCAAAGCCTGATGCAGCAAGGGGTGTTGGTGGGGTGTGTGCACGGGGATGTGATGGACTACCTGTTAGTCATTACCGTAAAACTTATACTACAAATAATAGCCGAGTCCTTTTAAACACCTGGTGTGACGACAGGTTTGGGTAAATAAAGGCCGGTCTCAAATAGACGCCGGGTCTGTGTTTTAGTATCGGCTGTATTTGATCTTCTCAAACCCGTCAGATCGTCTGTTCTATGTTTTGATTAGATTTCACGTGACAGACGGAACCGTTCATGAACGACTCATCACTATGGCAACATAACAAAGAGGTTAACGAACTTTCAGTCTTCAGTTTTTCTTAATTCTCTCAATACCACCATGGAGAAAAGTGTAATTTGACATTTAAGCTGACAGTTGTCGAATTTCAAGCGTGGGTAAAGCTGGATATGGAGCGGCTGAAACATTCCTTTAATGCTTGCGCGCAGACGTGCGCGTGTGTTTGTGTGTGCGAGGGAGAAGGAGGAGATATATTTCATTAACTTCGGGATGTTATCCTTACGTATGTGGCCTGACAGGAGCTTCTGATGGAAGCGAGGATCACCTTATCCATTGTTTCAAAGAGAGAGAGCCGTGCGCATCTGGGCGGAGCTGTTAGCGCGAGCAAGGCAGGCAGAGTTAGCGGAGGCTGGAGAGGGAGAAGTGGAGAGCGACGAGGAGGAGGAATTCGCCCATGAACTTGTAATTGAGAATCGCGGGGATGATGATAGTGATGAATAGAGTAATTTTCTATCACATTGTTGCAGTTGTTTTACAGGGTAGCCTTCATTCTTTCTTGATGTGTTTCAGGCAACAAGTTCATACGCTCAATGGATTTTAGCGGTAACTTATATTGTTCTGCCCATTGCTGTCACATCGTTTCGTTTTTTGTGCTGCCAATAATCTAAGACATTTCTTACATTAAATGATTTGTTAAACACATTCGAATTAATTATAAATAAAACGTAATATAATGTGGTAACCTCCTACCGTCATGCTTGAACATCTCAACACTAAATTAAAGGCCTGTCTCTTATAGACGCCTGTTTCAAATACAAGCCGGTGCAGTTCGGTGATTTGGGTAAATAGAAGCCCGGGCTATTATTTGAAGTTTTACGGTATTTATTTTTGGGTAAAAACCCATAGAATTAAGGTGTCTGAGTCAGGCGGTGGGGGTATGTGGCAAGTGGGGTGTTGTAAAGCGAGGTCTGCAGCGAGGGAATGAGTGCGGAGACTTGCTGTGATTAGGAGGTCAAGTGCATGATAACACCTGTCTGCAATTCCAGTGATTGGCGGAGAGACGGGTTTCCTGTCTTGGTTTTTGATTCTCTGCCCGTATTCTGGATTATCTGGATTATTTTATCTGTGCAGAAAATGTCAATTAAATATGCAACTGGTGTTTGGCCATGTTCACACTAGGGATGGGCGATAAAACAATAACAATATGTATAGCGATAGACACATAATCGATATCAATAAAAAATGCGTTCATTAAAACATTCAATAATTTTTTTTCTTCGTCGGAAGAAACCAGAGGTTGAGAAGCAAGTTTGGTTGCATGAACAAAGGCACTCGCTCTCTGGTAACCAAGCAACGTAGGGAGTGACAGGCTAACAGCCAATCATGTAACTGTATCAGTCTGGTTGCGCCATTTCGTTGTCTCGCGTTGGATTCATTCTTCAGTAACAGAACCGGCGTGGAGTGACCAGTGGAGAATGAGTGTCGCAGCGAGCGGGGAAATTGTTGATAAAGCAGGAAAACAAGTCAGCTCGCCAGTATGGCAGTTTTTTGGCTTGTATAAGTCTGACCATAGTCAGACTAATGTCGTCTGCAAGACCGTCGTCCCCACCAAGACTGGTTATACCACAAACTTGTTTTACCACCTTAAGCCTTGTTTATACTTTCGTCTGGCTCCGCTAGGTGAGCCTCCGCTGACTGCGCGTGCGCCTCGTTCATTTGGGGACGTGTTTATACTCGACACGCTCGCCGTTGTGCTATTCTTGACTTCGGCTGAATCCGAAATCGCCCCTTAAACCCTCAATCACTATTCCCTACTTTAGTCCACTAATACAGTTCACTTGAAGGAGTGTGTGTACATCGGCCGTACACTTGTTTTTGCGGTGCAAAGTGGGATAGAATGAGTGCACTCAATAACGTCCACTATGGTTTCGGACACCACTACAAATGGCCGTCCCCTCTAATAGTGCCCTATGTAGGGTATAGGGGGCGATTTCGGATTCAGCCTTTGAAACACATGGAGAGGTGATGTTACTCTGCATCAGTGCCTTATAACAAAGCATCTAAACGCTAACAGTGACAGAAATAACGGAGGCACTGCACCTTAATGTGAGAGATAATTGTTAAGTGTTCATTGTGATTTTAGGCTTTTTATATTTGTATTTTTTCTGTTTATATTTTAATTATTTGAGTGTTTTCCATGGTTGTGTTGACACTTCTGCCTTTATAACTGAGGGGATTATAATCAGAGGAAGGTTAAGTTTAAAATAAAAAATTTTAAATGTAAAATGTTTTTCTCATGGTCCTTTTTTTATATAGGTCATAAAATATAATTATCGATATCGACCGATATGAAACACTTAATACATTTTCAGCCATATCGCCCAGCTCTAGTTCACACAGTAGCAGAATATGATCCTGTATTTGAGGTTATGTTCACACAGTTCAGTTATTTACAGGGGTGACAACCCGTTCCTTAACCAAACTCAGACCTGTACATTTTCAGGACTCACAGCTGCATTCCTGTAAAATCTGTGAGGTGTGAACGGGACATTTGTGGTTGTCACTCCCAAAAACTGACAGTGTGAACGTAGCCTGTTCGGATATCTACAAATGTTCTAAGATGTTCTCTGACCTGAAGAGATGACTGCCTTTACGTCAATCCTACTTTCTTTTAACTCTCCAGTCTTGAGAGACATTGAACATGAGACCAGTTGAGCGTCTGAGTGAGAGACGGCCGTCCAGCTGTGGACAGAGAACATCTCATCTGCTCCACGACTGCCAGATGTTCCTCCAGGACGGAGAACCGTTCGCTCATCTGACATCCAGGTGACGTCCGGCTCTGGATACCAGCCGCTGGATCTACAGCTGATGTTCATACGTCCATCATCCAGAGGCTGTGGAAACAGGACAGGAGCGGATCCTGAAGCTGGAAGAGAAGAGACAGATGTTCTATAAACACTGTGCAGGTATATTTCTAATTTCTTTGGGTAAATGCATCTCTAGTGGTCTAATGTAGGCTGCTTCAAAGCTAACAACACATTTTCGTTCTATGAACATTTTGCAAACATTCTCTGTTGGTTATGGTACCTTTAAAATTAAATGTTAGTATGTTTTTTTCTGAAACATTCTTTAGACTTTTTATTTAAAACTCAATTTTCATAGCAAAATGCTCAGTGTTAAATTAACACTACTCATTAACTATATAAGTTTGACTGTATTTCTGTCATTTATCAACAGAAGTTCTTATTAAGAATGAACTGATATTTATATATTAATGTTTTATGAATGTTTCATTCACCATTATGGAGATCAGTGTTTGATTTAGTTGGGCTCTTGACTTTTGTTAATCTCTCTTTCAACAATTGCATTAGTGTTTTCAGAGAACATTACTGCATTGATAAAGAAAGAGATTGATGAAACAGCAGATCAACATGACTGCTTTAATTATAGTAAAATGACTGCATTAAAGTGATTTAAAAGACAGCTTTTTCTGTAGTTTCATGATAGGCATAAATTGAATAATTATGAAGTTGGAGGATTAATGTACAAAAAACAGATCCAGTCATTGTGATATCGCTGTAATGCATAAACACTGAAAAGATGAAGAGATCTGTGTGAGATTTTCAAAAACGCTACATCTTTTACAACTTAATCAAACGAAACGCAACAATTGTGGGACAATAAATCTAAATCGTAAAATGGCAAAGCTACATAATTCATTTGTGCCAAAAGCAATGCACACTGGGAGTCATGAAGGAGTTTTGTATGCTGGTACCCATCATGCACTGCAGCGTGAAGCATGTCACCGTTGTTGAGTTTCATATGCTGACTGTTGATGTCTGTTAGTGTCTGAACAACACTGTAGTTATTAACTTTCTGACCACTACATGTTTTCATCATTTTTTTAGAGCTGGTTGTCACTCTAGAGTAGCACATGGTTTCATGTTTTAATATGGTCACACTTCCTGGTTCTAGTAAGAACTGGAGCTGCTGGACCAGCTGGAGTTTGTTTATTAGGCGAGCAGGGCAACCACCCAGTAGAGCATTACAATCAACACTGAACATTTTCCTGGTGTCACTGTAAAGCTGCTCTGAAATAATCTGTATAGTATAAAGCACTAGACAAATAAAGCTGACATTATTTGACTTATGGTCACACTGAGCGGGGTTCATTAAACACAGGGGATTTTACTGTAAATCATCAAACCTTTAGACATTGTTGAAGCCAAAAAAGTTAGTGACCCTTAATATTTAAAGGATGTTCGAAGAATAATGTTCAAAGAATGTTTTCTGCCAACATTATGAGAACATTCATCAAATACTAATGGCAATATGTGATTTCATGAACATTGTTTTGAAAGCATTTCATTTGAAAAGTTGCATAACCTTCAGATTAATTTTAAGAGAAAAGTTATGAACAATACGAGTTATGAACAGGCTACGAAACATCCCCACATTCCAAGGATGTTCTTTTAAAACAGCACACACAACTTTATTGATTGGAAGTTAGTTGTCATTCTAAAGAATGCTGTTCTAGGAACGTTTTCTCCCAACATTATGAGGACATTTAAAAAATCTTCTACAAACAATGTATGAATACACATTTTTGTGCTATCCTTTTGAGACCAGGTAACGTTTAACAAACATTCTATTAACAATACTAGAAGAATGTTTGTTCATAACTTTGAGAGAACCTTGCCAGTACGTTACGATGCCACAGTTATGAGAACATTCTCTGATTTCTGGCTTATCTTTGGGAAATTATTACCGCGTTCTGCTGCAAAAAAATGGGTTTGCTATTCCATTTGTTGCAGAGTTAGAGTAGTAGAAATGCCTACTCATGCAACAAAATAGCTGAACTATTCCTTTTAATGAGCTCTAGATCCATAAAAACATAATGTATTGTAGTTTTTGACTCACCAGTGACTTTGAGAACAATCTCTTGACTGTCATATGCACTTTCTCCACTGACATAACAGTGAAATGATCCTTCATCCTGAACTGTGAGTTTCTCCAGCCATAGAGAGACGTCTCCATCCTTCAGTCCTCCAGACTGATCTGAGCACAGAGTCAGTGAGCTTCGGTTCCTGTACGATTCCTCCTGGATGTCCTGGATCTTCCCATGCTGATAGAAGAGAACAGGGTTGCTGAACTGGCCATGACGGTACCAGCGGATCTCCAGAGCTTCAGCGTTCTCTGGAGGAGAGATCCAGCAGGGCAGAGTGACTGTGGACCCGACATGAGCCACTATCTGATCACCAGGAACCACAACACTGAACGACACTGAGAGACACAGAAAGACATACTTTTTAAATACCCTCATAATCTTGGGAGAAAGCGTTATTAGAACAACCTTCTGGAAACATCCTTTAAATATTAAGGGTCTATAACTTTTTGGCTTAAACAATGGTTGAAGTTACACAGCAAAATCCACTGTTTCATTAAGAAGCCGTTTACACAACACTGTTTTAAAAATAACTGAAAACTTTTTATGCTTTTTGGCTTTTCATTTACACGACAAAAGAGTTTTGGGGGCCTGAAAATGCAAACCTTTGAAAACGGGTGCAGGTTTTTGAAAATTATGCAGTTATTGTGTCCGTGTAAACTACAAAAACGCAAATTTGTGAAACTGGTGATATCATGCGCATGTGTATTGTGTGTTCAGTCTACAAGTGTGCAGCGTTTCTTTAGTCAAGTCACCTTCATTTATACAACACAGATTGTTTCAAAGCAGCTTTACAGTGATAATAGGAGATTAATGGAAGAGAGATTGTTTTGGCTGAGCATCAGCTCTAGAATAAAGTTACTGTCCAGCTAAAGTAAGTTTTTGATTGATAAATTCCCGTTGTAAAAATCATTATTTCGTTATTTACTTTAAGGCCACTTACACAACACCATTTTCAACCAAAATAAAAAACTCTCAATGCGTTCCGGCCGTTGTGTGTTGTGGTCGTGTGTAGGCGTTTTGGACCAGCTGGAGTTTGTTTATTAGGCGAGCAGGGCAACCACCCAGTAGAGCATTACAATAATCTACAGCTCATGAACATTACAATAATCTACAGCTCATCAACATTACAATAATCTACAGCTCATGAATATTACAATAATCTACAGCTCATCAACATTACAATAATCTACAGCTCATCAACATTACAATAATCTACAGCTCATGAACATTACAATAATCTACAGCTCATCAACATTACAATAATCTACAGCTCATCAACATTACAATAATCTACAGCTCATCAACATTACAATAATCTACAGCTCATGAACATTACAATAATCTACAGCTCATCAACATTACAATAATCTACAGCTCATGAACATTACAATAATCTACAGCTCATCAACATTACAATAATCTACAGCTCATCAACATTACAATAATCTACAGCTCATGAACATTACAATAATCTACAGCTCATCAACATTACAATAATCTACAGCTCATGAACATTACAATAATCTACAGCTCATCAACATTACAATAATCTACAGCTCATCAACATTACAATAATCTACAGCTCATCAACATTACAATAATCTACAGCTCATCAACATTACAATAATCTACAGCTCATCATCATTACAATAATCTACAGCTCATCAACATTACAATAATCTACAGCTCATCAACATTACAATAATCTACAGCTCATCAACATTACAATAATCTACAGCTCATCATCATTACAATAATCTACAGCTCATCAACATTACAATAATCTACAGCTCATGAACATTACAATAATCTACAGCTCATGAGCATTACAATAATCTACAGCTCATCAACATTACAATAATCTACAGCTCATGAACATTACAATAATCTACAGCTCATGAACATTACAATAATCTACAGCTCATCAACATTACAATAATCTACAGCTCATGAACGCATCAACTCACTGTTCAGCATTTGGCATTGAGAGCATGAGCCATAATTTAGATATATTTTGGTATCAAAGAGCACACCCAGGTTCCTCACTGACCACGAGGACTGGACAGAGCAGCATCAAGTGTTAGACAGTATTCTAGGTTACTACTTGTGGAGCTTTTTTGTCCAATAATTAAAAATTCATTTTTTTCTGAATTGAGTTGCAGGAAATTACCGGTCATCCAATGTTTTATATCAGCTATGCATTCCGTTAATCTTGTGAATTGGTAAGTTTCTTCAGGGTGTGAAGAAATATAGAGCTGAGTATCGTCAGCATAACAATGAAAACTAACGCCATGCTTCCTAATGATATCTCCCAGTGGTAGCATGTACAGGGTGAAGAGCAGCGGTCCTAGTACTGAGCCCTGTGGTACTCCATACTGAACTTGCGATCGGTGTGACATATCTTTATTTACTGCTACAAACTGATAACGGTCGCATAGGTATGATTTAAACCATGACAATGCAATTCCACTAATGCCTGCATCATTCTCGATTCTATTCAGAAGAATGTTGTGGTCGATAGTATCAAATGCAGCGCTAAGATCGAGTAACACTAATAGAGAGATACAGCCACGATCGGATGATAAGAGTAAATAAAAATTGGTCTTTACAAAGTGACATTGCCATCTACTGGCCTGGCAGCAGAATATAGTGTTCTTAGTAGGTTTCACAGATCCATGTGAATGGATTGTTTTGACATCATTATCGTCTGTACGTGAAAAACAGAAAGGAAAAAACACACCCATTGTGTAAATGTGTCCTCACAGCGCTCGGTGCATTACTATTCTTGTTGTTTTTCTTTCCTTCAGTGCGTGTTCACAGCAGGTGTTCAAATGATGGACAGAATGTTTCAGGAACATCATAGTAGTTTTTACATGACGTTTTATAAACATTAAGGAAACTGAATATTTTGATGTTCTTGGAATGCTACAAATCAACTTTCCTATAGTTGTTGATAAAAAGTAAGTTGAAATAATGTTTCAGGAACTATCTATCAGGGATGGCATGTTTGGAATATATGCCATATAACTGAATGAGACCCAAATCTGTCAATCATAATCTCTTACTCAACCATCTTGAAGTGTTTCTGAGACAGTGGCGGCTGGTCAATAGAGGGCGCTGGGGCGCCGCCCCCATCAAGATTCCAGAAATATACATGTATACAAAAATGATATAAAAGTGAAATAAAAATAAAATATTTTACTCATACGATGTGCTGGCTGTTAGTAAGAGCCTCAGCATTTAATAAAAACTGGCTTTGATGGGTTAACTATTTTATATGTTCTTCAATATGTTTCATGCGTGAGGGACGACGGACAAATGGACGTCTATCTGAGTCTAAAAGTATACGGGCAGCATGTGACCTGAAGCTGGTCTCTCATTGGTTCTTAAAGATCCTCCTCCAGACACAGGTCGGTGCGTCCCTGGCCAATCAGAATTGGATGTGTGTTATTTTATCCAATCTGATTGGTTCTCGTCACCTGTCATTCAACTTTCCACTCTTGGCCACTAAAGCGAAAGTGCGCGGGCGACAGTCACTCCGACTCCGCCAAAACCTTGCTAGGATGATCAGTTTTGTAGAGATGGCAGCAGTTAAACCAAATTCTTTCACAAGGCGTTCGCTGGAAGAAAACAAAAGGATAAAGGATCCTGATCCGGACCAACGTGATTTACAGATCCAGCATCAGCCGGCCAGTGACAGAGGAGCTGCACTCTGAGCTTCACGCTTGTTATGAGAAACGTAAGGGCTGGCTGGATGTGTTGTTAGCAATGCCCTTTATTGCTTTCCCTGTCTTTTATTTCTAAGTGTCGGTACTGAAGTTTTGTGGACAACAACGGGGATAAGAGACCTCAAATATCTGACTGAACAATGCAAACGTCATGACACTACTGAGATGACCATGATCAGAGAGTCATTGAGAAATTTGCTGGCCAGAAAGAAAGGAGAGCAAAATTTATGTTCAAGTAGTCAACATGCTTTTTTTACTCTTTTGTTTTTCCTTTCCTCATTCAATTATATGTGGGAAATGAATGTGTAAAAAGATAAAAGTGAAGACACTGTTTTCTCTTTAATGAATTTAGTCAACATGCATCTTGAGACTGCCCCCCCGAAAAAAAAATGCCCTCCCCCGAAATAATTATCACCAGCCGCCACTGTTCTGAAACCTTAATCTGGTTAACCTGATTTCTCTGAGCGCCGCCAGTTTGTTTTTATGAGTGGTTTCTGGTCTGAGATTGGTTAAGTCTCTATATGGTGTCCCTCAGGGTTCAATTTTAGGCCCCTTACTTTTTAGCATTTATATATTTCCTCTTGGATTGCTCTTAAGATCACTTAAGGTTAGTTTTCACTTCCATGCAGATGATACTCAGATTTAAATTCACTCTAAGCAGTGGTGTATTTTACGTGATATGCAGGTATACGCTGTATACCCACTAGGAAAGGCCAAGGATTTCCGTTTACCCACTTAAAAAAGCGTGTGGATACGTAACAACATCGTTTTGTGACAGAACTTTCATTCATAAATTCACCCCGTCTGTGTTGCGAACATAGACTGTGGTTGCGATTGCGAATCACTAACATTTTTGGACTATTGGGGACCATTTGGCCAATGAAATAAAAAATATAGCTACCTACTGGTGGTTTAGTTTAATGTTTTCTTTCCAACATTTCTTATTTGTATATTCAAAAATATTTAAAACAATCTCATAACATTTTCAGTGTAAATGATTTAATTTAATTGGCAACAGCCCTACAGTGTCTTATTCTAATTTAATTTATAGATCAAATTTAAGAATATAAAATGAAAGCTGAAGCATAGCCTATATTTAATAAGATTATGGGAAAATGCCCTTCGTAAAAGGTAAAAATATCAAAGATATGCAGATTTAAATATCTCAAAGCTGATTGAACACTGGTGAGACTATTGCTTCAGAATAAATTATATTTACAACACAGTAAATTCTGAAAAAAATATATATATTCCAAATTATTATAGATTATTAATTTGCCTCTTCCCTGAAATCTTTGAAATAGAGAAATGCAAGAATTAATACTATGCCCACACACACACACACACACACACACAGACACACAGAAATATTGAATTATATATATATATATGTTTATTTATTTATTTATACAAATTAGTGTCATTTTTCAGATCAGAACCTCGTCCCCACCCACCCCAGCTGCCATCCCCAAAATCTCACTCTGAACTCAGTTCAAATCTTGAGAGCCCTGAATACAGTACATGTTATCATTAAACGTAACTGTAACAGCAGGGTTATATTGTTGGTATATTGAATTTTATTCAGAACTTGTTAACTTCACTACCGTTAGTGTGGTGGATCGATTAATGCGGCAGAAGAGGGGAGATAATGTGTGTGTGTGGTAAACAGAATAAAATGTTAATATTATTTCAGATGATGAGAGAAATGAGAACTCCTGGCCAGCCTTGTGGACTGAAACTAGGGAAACTAGGCTAGGGAATTTTAAAAACAGGCATCCTTGGTTAGAGTGGAGGAACAGTAAGTTAGGTACATTTACATTTAGTCATTTAGCAGACATTTTTATCCAAAGCGACTTACAAATGAGGGCAATAGAAGCAACTAGAACAGTCAAGGGCAAAAATATGCAAGTGCTGTAACAAGTCTCAGTTAATCTAGCACAGAACAGATTTTTTTTATAAATTAGACAGACAGACAGACAGACAATGAATAGAATGATAAGTGCTATTCTCGATCGGTCAGGTGCTGCATGAAGAGATGTGTCTTTAGGTGTTTTTTGAAAATGGCTACAGACTCGGCCGCACGAATTGAGATAGGCAGGTCATTCCACCAGGTGGGGACGGTCCAGGAAAAGGTCCGTGACAGTGATTTCATGCCTCTCTGGTATGGCACCACAAGGCGTCGCTCACTGGCAGAACGCAAGTTCCTGGAGGGTGTGTATGTCTGAACGAGCGAGTTTAGGTATATTGGTGCAGAGCCAGTGCATGTTTTGAAGGCGAGCACCAGTGCCTTGAATTTGATGCGAGCAGCTATTGGTAGCCAGTGGAGTCTGATGAAGAGAGGCGTGACGTGTGCTCTCTTCGGCTCGTTAAAGACCAACCTCGCCGCTGCATTCTGGATCAGTTGCAAGGGTTTGGTAGTGCATGCCGGAAGGCCCGCTAGAAGAGCATTACAGTAGTCCAGTCTGGAGAGAACAAGAGCTTGGACCAGGAGCTTTGTGGCCTGCTCTGATAGGAAGGGTCTAATCTTCCTAATGTTGAATAGTGCAAATCTGCAGGACCGGGTTGTTGCAGTAATGTGGTCAGTGAATTTTAGCTGATCATCAATCACAACCCCAAGGTTCCTGGCTGTCCTGGACGGAGTTATGGTTGATGAACCTAGCTGAATGGAGAGATTGTGATGAAGTGCTGGGTTGGCTGAGACAACAAGAAGTTCTGTCTTTGCAAGGTTAAGTTGAAGGTGATGTTCCTTCATCCAGGCTGAAATGTCTGTTAGGCAGGCAGCGATACGAACACCAACCGTGGGATCATCTGGTTGAAATGAGAAGTAGAGTTGAGTGTCGTCGGCATAGCAGTGATAGGAAAAGCCATGTTTCTGAATGACCGATCCCAGTGATGACATGTAGATGGAGAAGAGAAGTGGTCCAAGCACTGAGCCCTGTGGAACTCCAGTAGCTAGATTATGTGACTTAGACACTTCACCTCTCCATGACACCCTGAAGGACCTACCTGAGAGGTAAGACTTGAACCACTGGAGAGCAGTTCCTGAGATGCCCATCTTCATGAGAGTTGACAGGAGGATCTGGTGATTAACTGTGTCAAAAGCAGCAGACAAATCCAGTAAGATAAGTACTGTGGATTTGGAGGCTGCTCTTGCCTGTCTCAGTGCCTCCGTAACCGAGAGCAGGGCAGTTTCAGTTGAGTGGCCGCTTTTGAAGCCGGATTGGTTGTTGTCCAGGAGGTTGTTCTGTTCAAGAAACGTAGAGAGCTGGTTGAACACAACTCGCTCAAGTGTTTTTGCAATGAAAGGCAGAAGGGATACCGGTCTGTAGTTTTCTAAAAGTGCTGGGTTCATAGAGGGTATCTTAAGCAGTGGGGTTACCCGAGCCTGCTTAAATGCTGTGGGGAAAGTCCCGGTGTGAAGAGAGGTGTTGACAAGCACACATAGGTAGATAGGTAGATATCAGCACACATGCAAATCTGATATAAACAATTAAAAATCATGAAGTCAATGACTGTAAATGAGAGTTAATTTCCATTCATTTAAAATAGCCATGTGACGGTATCACATTTTCATAGTGCGACAATTGCTTAAGCTTTTATACGGCATGATGAAACTTTGGGTTATGAAACTTGATGAAAACTTGCTTAATCCCACATATCCTAACAGGACTATTTTACACACCCTGTATGGACATCTCGACCGCATTTTCATCAGTAACCCACATCTGCCGAGATGTAATGTGACTATATCAGCTTGTAAGCTTGAAGCACAAACATGAGCCCAGCCCTACAATGAAACAGAGACTTTTTAATGTTTTGTACATCTATAACCTCACACATTCAAGTATAACTTTATTGGTGTTGGTCAACACTTATGTTGCCATTGCAAGTAGTTAAATTACTTAGAATACAGTGGTGCTGTGCATTTTAAATGGTTAATGGGGAACATGTATTCTTAAAATGCATTCTAAAAATCAAAATAATTCGTAATAAACAATTATTCACAATATTTTGATTCATTATCAAGTTATATTGTATTACAGATAGATACTGGAATATGTCTAATTTAAAACATTTACACCGATAAATTACTATATGGTGATATTAGTTATCAATACACTGTAAAAAAAAACTCAGGTCTCCATTTGAAAAATTTCTAGTGACTAATCACATCTACATTTTTTAGTTGGCCAAATTGAATAATTAGATTGCATCTATTCACAGAAATTCAATTTGGCCAACTGAAAAATTTAGATGTGATCAGTCACTAGAAATTTTTCAATTGGAGACCTGAATTTTTTTTTACAGTGTAGTTATAGTAATTAGCTATTGAAAAGAGATACATTTTTCAATAGATAGCTTCAAAAGCCTTTTCAAGATGATATTTTGAAAAATGTTGGTAATCAGACAGTTGGCAGCACCCATTGACTTTTATAGTCTATATTTGTTCCTACTGTGGAAGTCAACTGTCTGATTACCAACATTTTTCAAAATATCATCTTTTGTGTTAAGCAGAAGAAAGAAACTCAGTTTTGGAACAACCTGAGGGTGAGGAAATTACCACACAATTTTAATTTGTGGGTGAACTATACCTTTAAGAATGATTATACTACATTATTATGGCACCTGGAGCACAGGTTTAATCAGCTGACTGTCTTTTGTCGCTTGTAATAAATTGGAATATTGGATGGGTGCGTATGAGGCTGGAAAAAATCACAGTATACTCACTACAAAAAACTAGACTACACCACTGACTCTAAGCCGGTCAAAATGAGTCTTTTCTCTCACATTGCATTTCTGAGATAAAAACATGGATGACCCAAAACTTATTTTGTCTTAATAGTGGTAAGACTGGTTAGTTCACTAAAGCTAAACGGAGAAGCTCTGTTTTGAGTTCCAAACGAAAAAAAAAAAAAAAGTTTTTTTAAAGGGAGTTATTTAATTTGAGTTTGTCTTTTAAACCTACCGTGAAATATTAAGAATTCCTTTTTTTATCTCAGAAATATTGCTAGACTTCGCACTGATATCTTTTCCTTACTGAAAAAAAATTTTCAGGTAAAATTTGTATTGATGGTTTTAACTATTTTGTATTCCAGTATCTGTATCTGTCAGTTTTGTTGTGTAATGTGCCTTGAGAAGCTGCTTTAAAAGCGCTATATAAAATAAAGTGTTTTATTATTATTATTAAACGTGTTCTTACCAGAAGTCTCTATGAGGAGATTGAGCAGTAAAGCGATGATAATGATCCACATCATTCCTGAGGAAACACACACAGACTCTGAGGGATTCCTCCAGAAACGCGAGTAATATGAGAGAGATGTTTGAGATATGTTTGATCAGTTTGTGGTATAACTCACCGGAGAACGAAGACTCGCCGTTAAATCACAGTAATCTGGCGTTTAGACGCGCAATATAACCGATTAAATCGACGAAAATCAGAACCGATCAAACCTGCAACTGATTTAACGCCTCTTCACTTTCACGAGCTAAACATAACGTGATCCCTCAATAAAACACGTCATCAGATGATAATGTCGCTTCAGTGTAACTCTGATGGATGTGTTTTGTGTACTGATATGATTTGCGGTGTCCATGCGTGTGTGTGTGTGTGTGTGTGTGTGTGTGTGTGTGTGTGTGTGTGTGTGTGTGTGTTTTCTGTTATGAGGTGATAGCGAACCGATCTCGTCGCTCCGACTCTGAAGGCTTTAAGGATTTTTCCTCATGCATCATCGACTGTAAATGTATCAATAGTATGACAATATGGATCGATGATGAAGACGGCACATTTTCGCGTGGCTTGAGTGATAGGCCATTAAAAGACCGAATTCTGCACACACCAATTGTTTTCTGTACATAGTTTATTAATAAGGTCAACTTTGTTATCACGTGATAAGCGTTTTCTTTAGGCTATATGAGAGGAAAAGGTGCTTTAGTGATTAATATGGTGAGCTTACTGGCACAGACACGAGCATTTACAGAGAGGGTGCATTTCATAAATTAATGTGTTTAGTACAGGATGATGATACATCATATAATCATGAATATTTTGTTATTATATTTTATCAAATAAATGTATTCATTTAGATTCAGTAGAAAATGGAAAGCAACGTATAATTATGTATTTATTTATTTAGGAGGTTCCGTAGAGATACAATATCTCTTCTACCAGGGATGAGAAGCTTCTGTTCTTCTGCTCATGAAAGATGATTCTGAGGCATGGACAGCTTTAGGGATATGATTAAGGATTGGATATGATCCTCTAATAGGGTTAGAGATGATCCATCTTTTTTTATTAATGTAAGTGTTTGGAGTTCTTCAGAGTTTGGGTCATTTTAATTGGCACAAGACCAAAATAGTGACATTTCATAGAAAATAAAATCTGTCACTGTTATTCATTGAACTATTTTACAGTATACACAATGTGACCATCTGATTTTCTCTACTAACTGTGATGTTGGTGCAGTTTGAAAATGAACCATGGTTTCATTATAGTAAGTTGATTACCATTTGTATAACCTGTTTTACTACAAATACCATGGTCTATGCAGGGGCGGGGCCAGAGGGTGGGGGTGGGGGGGGGGGGGGGGGTCTGTAAATGTAATTGGCCACCCCAAGTGCACCCCCCCCCCCCCAGAGTTGGAAGGTAATATGTTGTTGGACTTGTCAGTATTAATTCTTTACTAGTAGTTCTAGCGGTTTTCTTAACTAAAAAAAAATATTTTACAGTGCATTTATTTATTTGTATTTAATGTTATGCATGCAGAAGTCACTAATTATTCTATAAATAAGTTAATTCAACGAAGGTAACCTCTTTTGCTACATATATTTGATGGTTTGAATGCATACTCCAACGTGTTTTACCATTTATGAACTATCATTTATGTGCCCTATACCATCACCATATCTATGCAACCAATAAATACATTACTACTAAAGTACACAATTGTTTACAAAAAAAACTAATTTCTTCATGGATCTAGTCACTTAATTTTGCCTCTCAAAATGCACCAGATTTATGCATTTAAATTTAAAAAGAACAAATTTATTTTGGGGAGCATGCCCTAGCCTAGAGGGACCAATGTCTACCCAGCACAGTCTCACAAAATCCTGTGGGAAACAAAAATAATATATTTATAATATGATATAAATATAAATATGAATAAACACTGCTACAGCTTCTTGTTGAGCTCAAAAGCCTTTCTACTATTGTCAGTTATGTTGGTCCATCTTGTTTAAAACTATATACAACTATGATGGAACAAATCTTGCTTGCATTGCATTTCCCACAGCCCATGTGCTTCTACTACTGTTGAGTTATTTGTTATTTCATATCACATTTGAAGTTGCTCATTTTGAATTCCTTTTCACTCATTATAATAGTTTTGTTATCAATAATATACAGTATTATCACCTCCAGTGTAGGGCTATTTATACTGGTCCACTGTTTACATGTATTTAAATGTGCCACCCTTCTCTGAGTCTGTGCCCCAGCCTGGCCCCCCCACGAAATTTGTCTAGACCCGCCCCTGGGTCTATGGTCAGTGTAGTAAATCCATGGTTATTTTTTTATATAACTGGGGCTGGGACTTGATGAACGAATGACTCGAACCCGAAGACTCGAGAGATGAACTAATCAATTCTGTTTCCGGACGCATGTATTACATGAGCAGTGGCGGTTCTAGACCACGGTAACTAGGGGGGCCAGGCAGGGGCCACTTGTGCTTTTAGGGGGCACACGTTAACATTTATCTTAACCAGTAGATAATTAGGTAGTTCACCTGAAAATTCTATCACCATTTACTCACCCCCATGTCGTTCCAAATAGGACTTTCTTATGTTGAACACAATATTAACTTATTTATTTTATTAAACTGTTGTATAAGATCAGTAGGCCTATCGCATTTGCACTCATGCTATTCTGGGTAGAAAAACAGAACTTGTGTGATATTGCACTCGTTACTCATGTTATATTGCTTAGTTTATATCATGATGTAAATGTGAGGGCGTTTTCACACTGGCAGTTTAGTTTGAATAATTGGTAATGTGAAAGTTGTCATGCGGACCCGGGTGAGCTGAGCTCAGGGGAACTGAATTCGAGACTGCCTGAAGGAGGTGGTCTGAGCTCGGTTGCGCAAATTGCGCTCGAGCTGTGCTGTGATTCATGGGAATGTGAAAGCAACAAACTAACATACGACTAGCGGGCCAGTGGCGGACCACTGGAGGCAAAGTTGGCGGCCCACCGGCGGCCCGCTGGCATTTTGCTCATCGTTTTCCTAGCGGACCACCGGCGGCAGCCACCACTTTTCCGACAGTGGTCCGCTACCAAGCCGCTGGTTTATAATAAATGTTTTCTGGCCACCCACGGACGATCCACTGGTCATATGATTCACAACTGGGTAATTATAGTTAGATCCAATATAATAATATTTAATGCAATAATGAATCAAAAACAAAGTACACAACTGCTAATAACCATTGTATATGTATTTTTTTGGATAGAGACAACACAAATGCGTAGCTAAACAAATGGAAATAAACATAAAATAACTATAAACATTATGATAGCCTATTCAAAATATGTACTTTTGTTAATATATATATATATATATATATATATATATATATATATATATATATATATATATATATATATATATATATATATATATATAGTGGCAGATAGCTGTGTTCCCACGTCCACGACCGGGGGCTCGACAGAGGCCAGTGCAGTGAGTTGGTCTCTGGTCCCCACCCACCTCTTCAGCAGGTTAATATGATATAGCTGCTCTTCACGCCTCCGGCCCGGCTGGCGCAGCCGGTAGTTGACAGGACCCACTCGCTCTATGACCGTGAACGGACCCTGCCAGGTCGCCAGAAACTTGCAGGCGGAGGTGGGGACCAACACCATGACCCTGTCGCCGGGCTGGAATTTGCGGGGTTGAGCCGCCCGGTCGTACAGCTGCCATTGGCTCTGCTGGGCCTTCGTCAGGTGTTCCCGGACTAATGGCATGACCCTCTCGATCCGCTCACGCATTTCCCTCACGTGTTCGATGGCGGAGCGGAGAGGTGCCGGCTGCTGCTGTTCCCAGGCTTCCCGGGCCACATCCAGGAGCCCTCGTGGCTGACGGCCGAAGAGTAGCTCGAACGGGGTGAAACCCAAGGAGGCTTGGGGAACCTCGCGGACCCCAAACAGGACGTAGGGAAGCATCAGGTCCCAGTCTCGCTTATCTTCGGCGGCCACTCGCCGGAGCATCTGCTTGAGGGTTTGATTGAAGCGCTCTAAGCCGTCTGTCTGCGGATGGTATACTGTGGTCCGGATCTGCTTCACCTTCAGCAGCCGGCAGAGGTCAGCCATTAGCCGGGACATGAAGGGAGTTCCTTGGTCCGTCAGTATCTCCGCTGGGATGCCGACTCGGGTGCAGAGGAGGAAGAGTTCCTTGGCGATGTTCTTTGCCGTTGCTTTCCGTAGGGGAAGTGCCTCTGGATACCTGTTGGCGTAGTCGACAATCACCAGGATGTGTTCATGTCCACGGGCAGACTTCGGCAACGGCCCTACCATTCCAATTCGCTCGAAAGGTACCCCGATGATGGGCAGCGGTATGAGCGGACTGGGGGGAGGTGCTCGTGGCGCGGTCCTCTGGCAGGTGGGACAGGCTTGGCAGAACCGCTTCACTTCTCCATCCAAGCCCGGCCAGTGGAAACGGTCCCGGATGCGCTGGATGGTGTTGGCGATTCCCAGGTGGCCGGCCATCGGATGGCTGTGGGCTAGCTCCATAGCTTCCCCATTTGGTTTGGGAACCACGAGCAGTTCTTTTACCTCCCCCCTTCGCTGGGCGACACAGTACAACAGGCCGTTCCTGACGACGAAGTGCGGGAGAGGATGGGGTGCTGGTTGGTGCTCGTGGCCATCCACTGTCCGGACCTGCGACCAGCAATGCTTGAGGCGGTCATCTTCCAGCTGGGCCTTCGCGAACGAGCCCCCTCCCTGGACCTGTTGGAAGACATCAAAGAACACGTCAGTAACCGGGGAGGGGGACTCACCATCTCTCCCGCTGTCTGTCGCCAACAGGGCGGTGTTGTGGCTCCTCCTCCAGCGGCGACGACTATGGGGGCGGCTCCCGGCCCGGCTGGCTGGCTGCGTGGTGGCCCGAAGAAGCTCCTCGAACCCCGGCCAGTCCCGCCCAAGAAGCACAGGAACCGGAAGATCTTTCAACACGCCGACCTCCACTGGCCAGGCGCCAGGGCCCGCTGATATTGTCACTCGGCGGGCCGGAACATGACGAGTGTCGCCGTGAACGCAGGTAATCGGGAGCTGTGCCTTGACGGCCTTCTGCGGTGGGAGGACGGTGGCTTGGACGAGACTGACCGAGCTTCCGGAATCTAAGAGGGCCAGGACCGTCCGCCCATTTACCTTCACCTCCGCTCGCGGAGCCTCGCGGGGTGGGTCCTGGTGTAGGCTGCAACCAGCCAGCCATGCGCGTGCTGGCGGGGCCGGTTCCTCCGTGGGCATCGGTTCGTCGACGGGGCCGGGAGCCGCTGGCCTGTGCACTGGTCGCGGGGTACCTTCCGGCGTGCGTCGCTCCTGGACCACCCTCCGAGGGAAGGACGGCGCTCGCTCCCCGGCTCGCGGTGCATCGCCGCCTCCGCCAACTCGATGGCTTCAACGAGCTCGGCGATGGTTGCCGGATTTTTCATTCCCACCGCCCGCCGGGTGGGCGGTGGGAGAGCTCGGAGCATCCGGTCCACGGTGATGCGCTCCGCAACCTGACCCGCGGTGGGTGTTCCCTCGAGCAACCAGTGTTGTGCGAGCCGTGAGAGTTCTGCGGCTTGGGCGCGGGCTGGGCGTCGAGGCTTGAACTCCCACTCATGGAACAGCTGGGCTGCGGAGTTGGCGGATAGCCCAAGGCGTCCGAGGATCTCTTTCTTAAGTTCATCATAATTATCAGCCGATTCAGCGGGAAGAGAAAAGTACGCTCTTTGAGCCTCACCAGACAATAGGGGTCCCAGGACCCGCGCCCACTCACTTCGTTCCCAGCCTTCCCGAACTGCCGTGGTCTCGAACATCTGCAAATACAGTTCAACATCATCTTGTGAGGTCAGTTTTGGCAGTAGTTGGGTTGCTCGGACACGCGGATCAGGAAGCGGAACGTGATGGGCGGCGGAGAGGCGGAGGGCGGCGAACTCTTCTTCTATGGTGGCTTGACGGGCTGCCAGGTGCTCAGTGATCTGCTGCTGACGTGCACTCACTTCCGTTAAGCATTTGAGCAGGTCTTCCATGACGGGGAGAAGCGCCGCCCTACTTCCGGGTTCCGTGAGTGACTGGGGAAACAGAAAAAAAAGCAAAATAAAAGTCCGGGGATGGTTGGTGATTCTTCACGCTCTTGCCCGCATTCTCCACCACTGTGGCAGGGTGAAGAATCACACAACACGGTGCTAGGTGAAAAGCCCCCGGAGGGTGGGTTTATTGTGGTCAAGTGAACGAACAGTGAGGTAGTGAAGTCTTTGGTGCGCGGTGCTTCCTTCTTCCCGGTAGTGCAGTGGTGACTCGCGGTGACGTCAGAGGGACTGGGTGGCCGGAGTGTCACAGGCTGCTGTCTGAGAGAGAGAGAAAGGTTAGTGCGCTGCTTCATGGAGTGTTCGTGCTCCGACTGGTGTTCCCATGTGCGGTGCTTTATGTCGTGTGGTGATCGCCTGCAGCTGTGCCAATCCGGTCCGTGCTGAGTGCTGGCAGGTGATCAGTGTTTGTTGCCAGGGCGACGCTGACGAGAGCTCGGGAGACTTGTCACACTATATATATATATATATATATATATATATATATAAACAGGATAGCCTACATAAGATTGTATTATATATTATAAGATTAAGACTCGGGTGCGCAAGAAAAGTAACCTGCGCATGCATTTTATCAGATGACGGTGTATTTAGTTCAATACAACACATGTGTAAGGGATGATAGTGTTGATGATTTACCTTGGATACGAGCGAGAGGGAGCCTGCGGTGTATTCGCGGTGTAGAACGCGCTCTGACGCGGACCACAACAAACATGCCCAGTGTAAAAACGCTCTGAGTCTAAAACTTAAACAGGGGCATTTCTGCCGAATATCTTGAATTTTATGGACATTCTGGCACTGAAATGGTTTGGTTAACGACATTCTAACTATTACAGGTTTTGGAACAACACGAGGGTGAGTTACATTAGATGTTTTTATTTTCTTTTTGGGGGAACTAACCCTTTATTTTATTCCCAGATTATTGAAAGTCTTTTATTTGGCCATGTACTGTATCACTCGATCTACAGTCTCTACACGTGAAGTAAAATCATTTCAAGTTCATTTATTTATTTGAAAAGTAATGTATCTGTAATATGATCATGCATGCTCAATTTATAAAAGTAAAACTAAACCATTTATTTTACATGTTTTGTAGCCTACCTGCTCTCTGTTAGCAGACTCTTCGCAAAGTTAGCATATGTAACGGAGGTATTTTTCTCTGTGGGACTTTTATTTTGACGGGTTTTCTCTGCCTCCGCCGTGTCCGCGGGAGATGCAAGCAGATCGGAGTGAGATGAGTTGCGAGGCAGACACGCCATGATCGCTGTACAGGTAGCCAACAGTTTTCTCGTTGAATCTGTAATATACGATAGTGTACGGGCAGCTTATGTTTTGCGGGTTTAGAGCATTAACATAACCGCGTGAAACTCGAGAAGCAGTTAAGGCAGAAGATCGGTCGATTGTGTCATTGGACGGCGAACAGTGTTGGAGACTGGCTGAGAGCACGAGAGAGAGTTGCTGGGGCCGTGAGTTTCATTCAGAACACTTGTTTTTGTCGCTGTTCTGACAGTACGTACATTTTTTTGAGAGTTCTACTGCTGTCTGAGTCATCCATGAACTGCGTCGTGGCGAGAGACATTGTTTTTTTCCTGCAAATCCCTTAAGTGCACTTATTAGTGCGCGAACATGCGTCTGTGAACTGAACGGTCATTTTTTGAGGAGTGATTCATTTATTTTTGAGTGTTTTTGCATTTTTGAAGAGACTGACGATAGAGATTTGATTTTGAAAGACATTTTTGTGTGATTCCGATCATTCAGTCCAGGCGTGCCACGTGCGAGCTGAACTGGGCTGCGCCATTTTGTTCCAGAAAGTTCCCGAGTTTTTCTAGGCCACGCTAGCCTGGGAAAACCCAGACAACTTCCGGCAAATTTAGATTTGCTCTGCAAGTAGTCTGGCAAAGAGCCCATTCAAACCATAGACTGTAAAAAAATATGGACGTAGTGTCCGTGACGTCACCCATAGGATTCTGATGAGCCGTTCTGAAGCGCAAAGTAGGGACGCGCCATCTTGGCAGCGCGTCATCGCGCGTCACTCTCGGATAACAGAAAATGGGCAAAAAGGCGGGACGTGGGCGGAGCTTAAGTGACGCGATGACTAACAGACAGCAGATAAATGGCTATCCACCTGTCACTCGAAATGGCCACGCCCTTAATTATGCAGAATTTTAAGGCTTTATATAATGTAAACGAATGAGTTATAAAAAAATTCACCCCCCTCACAGTTGTCATGAAGGGCAAAATGAGCCGTATAGGCCAAAAGCACAATTTGTACCAGGCTGTAAACATGTTTTATTCTGCTCTAAAGTTGGCCATTTTAACATGGGGCTCAATGAGATTATGCTCCCTTCTGGATCCTGTCCCTAGCGGCCAGTCGATGAACTGCAGTTTGAGGCACTTCCGTATTGGCTTCAAGAGAAACTGCGGGAGGTTGCCGCTTGATTCAAACCCATTTCTAAGCCCCAGAAATCGAGGCACCAATCAGAAACGTTGAGGCGGCTTTACACGATGACGACAGCGCAGCGACAGAGAAGCAGATTCTGTACACTGACTACAAAGATGGATGCAGCAGTGGAACATCACTATCAGCTATCGCGGCTGTTTTAAGCGATTTAAACTTTCCCATTCCGTTAAAACCAGAGCAAAGAACAATACTAGAAGCCTTCATATCTAAAAAAAGATGTTATCGCTGTCTTACCGACTGGATTCGGCAAAAGTCTGATATACCAGCTTGCTTGTCTTAGCGAGAGCCCTCTGGTAGTGTTAATGTTTCACAAAATATAGTTTTAAGTCCTTTTCAGGCGAGAATGTAGTTGTTTTTAAAGCTCAAATCTGTGGTTTATTTATAAAGAGAGCGCCTTTTTGAAAATTTGATCTGCCGTTTTTGGAGTTGTGAGCTCCAGTGAACCAGCGGCGCTCAATTGCTCAACCCCACCGAGAGGCGCCTTTCCTCGGCCAGTCCTTCTGCCGTCTGCCGCTGGCTCTGATGTGAAGATATGATTCGTCTTGTGTAGATCTAACGGCTGATCTTTGCTCTCATTAATCTATAATTTGTTCCCTGACAGATCGTTTTGTCTGAGGGCAAAGTGAAGTTTCATAACTTTATATTTGTAAGCTATTAAACTTTATCGTTGTAGTCTCCTAGCGCTGACTTTCTTTGACTGAATTGCTTTATGTATTGTATAGCTTCTTATACCTTTTACTTATACTTTTAAAATGGATATTGATCACGCATTAAACTAACATTTAACAAAAAGAGACTGGATTTTGTTTTATGTCATATCTCATTGTATTACAGTGATAATCATTGCCTATATTATGCACACTACATGTTTTTATTTTTTAATGTAAACGAAAAGAGGCCTGGTTTTTTAAATATTTCGTTTTGTTATATACATGCATTGAAGATAATATGCATTGCCTTCACTACATTTGTGTGGCTATAATATGTTTAATATTAACTATTACAGTCATCGGGAGTTCATTCTCCACGCAAGTCAGAAGTTCGCGTACAAAATATGTCATAAAACACCACTGCCTCATTTCATAAAAAAACAAAACAAAAACTTAAACATATTAGCCACACACATGTGGTTCAGGCAACGCGTAGTTAGGCCTACATTCATTATCTTATATATTTATAATAAAACGAAGTATAAAACACCCTGCCTCTTTTCGTTTACATTTTAAAAATAATTAAACATTAATATGTGGTTTAGGTAAGGTGACCAGACATTTCCTATTTGAGAACACAAGCACAGACCATAGACAGTGGTACAGACAAGAACGCATATTGAGAAACGGCCAGAGTCTCAGATGTTTCTCCGTCGCTCTGCATACGTCATCTCCCTCATCGCTCTGATTGGTTTGAGGTCTATCCAATTGCGCCCAGAGGCATTTGAGCGACGCCCGTTGGTGACGCCCCTTTGGAAATGATTTGTCTATGAAGCTTTGCCAGACCATAACTCAGTCACTACTGAGAATGGTCTGGTTTTAACCAGGCTAAGGCCACGCTGAAACCTCTCTTGTTTCTGTTTATTACCCTGCCATCCTTACGACATCTCCTTGTCCTGTCCCAGCTGTTCATCTTGTAATCGCAAGCCATCACAAGTCATCGCATCAAAGTTGTCGTTGCCACAGACTGGTACAACAGTTCAATACACACACACACACAAACATTTTACTGATACATTGTGAACCGAAATGAGTGTTTGAGTGAACTTGTGGGTCTCAATTGTCAATTTGAACTTTGTGTGAGAACAGAGTCAATTGGAAATTGAATCTATTGATCTATAAGAATCGTTTGGATGAATTGAACAGTTATTTGAGCTGAGTTATTTGAACTGAGTTGCTTCAAATGAATCATTTGTTTGAACTATAAGAGTTGTCAAGCTTTGAAACACCCTGTGTTTGTAAATCAGTTTGCACTTTAACATTGAGATTACTTTTGTGAAAATTAACATCTGAGGTGTTACAAGAGGGTTTTGAAAGTGTTAAACATTTGAAGGTTTACCAAGAAAACCAGAAGTTTCTGAGAACTGTTTATTTTCATTTTTGTTACTTTTTGTTGTTTCATCCTATTGAAAGAGATCCTTCAAGGAAAATTACAGTTTCCTAAGGAAAGGAAAAATAAATTAATAATTGTTAAAAGCAATACAGGTTTTTTTTGTTTGTTTTTACTTACCTTGGGGTAGGGGCGTCTCACTTTCACTATTAGGATTAGGTGGGTGGGGATGTGAATTTCAGTTTACTTTTCATCACATGCACTTCAGGGAGCCACCGTGCTGACATACTCACCTGAAGCCCACACTAACCATTCCTGTTATATTTAGTGTAAGGTAAACCATATACACATAACGTGCATACTGAGACTCAAAGCGCTGGAGTGGGGACCAGGATCCTTTCACTTTTAAGCCTTCCAGGGTAACAATTTAATTCTCCCCTACAGGGCGGGATTTACAGTCTCGTTACACATAGACATCAAAACAAACATCTAATACTCTATAAGCAACACTGGACAATTGGATAAAATAATATTATTTCTCGCTATATGTGAACAAGACTGAAATTACATTATTCTGTATCTTTTCTCGGGTATGCCTATCTCTGTCATATTCGCACATGAACGGTTCTTTCATTGCGTTGGTCATAATTTATCTTTGGCTGCATCTTCCTAATTCGGAATATGATCAAAGATTACATATGTGGACGTGTTCGGAGAAATTAGCCATTGAAAAAATATATTTTAACTACCAGTAAATGAACGAAATGACTGAATGGAATTCAAAGTCGTCAAGTCAGTAAAATTAATCTCCAGTAGCTATCACTGCTGCGTATGGGTGCAGTTACATTCAACACAACGTGTATAAAGAGAGCTTATTTTATCTATAATCAAGAGCGTAGCAACCGCTATAGCCCGCGTTTTACAACTATTTGAGCGAATGCAGACTGAGTGACGAATCATTCATAAACAGACATCACTTGCGCGCCACAGCGCGCAGCCTCCTCATTGCTTCTCTGCATTGCTTATGACACAATAAAGTGCTCTTTTCATCACACACCGCCACAGCAAAAACCGCACATTGCAACCAGTTTCAGAACATTGTTTGGTGCGATGTGATTCCAAATTTACGGTGGCCAGAGGGGGGGCCAAGCTTGTTGACACGGGCACCGACCCCCCTGGCCACCCCCCTAGAACCGCCACCGTACATGAGGCTGTCACGGCCCAGATCAGACATGATGACGGAACTAACGGCTCATACCCGAAGACACGAGAGGTGAACTAATCTTTCCAGGGAACAGACGTGTTTAAATGTGAAGTGACAAAGGAAAGCACGATTTGGATCGGGAGGTGAGGTGAACTAACAGACTGAATCATAGCCTGAAGCAAGCTAAGCAATTAATTCATAATTTTTTTTCTTACAGTTTGGCCATGGCTGCATTAGCTTATAGTTATAGTTATAGTTTTTATTCCAAAAGTACTAAATGTGTTGAAAAATGTAGCATGTAACATTTTAATTAGATTCTACTGAAATAAACTAAATTACTTGAAAAAAGATTCGTTCATTTTGCCGAACGAGATTCAAAGATCCGAGTCAGTAAAATGATCCGAACTTCCCACTACTAATCTGCATTTCTCCTTTTGCCAGCATCACCAGCCAATCAGCTGACGGCTCCGCCCCCAAACCATCCCCAGCCAATCAGCTGATGGCTCCGCCCCCCAAACCATCCCCAGCCAATCAGCTGACAGCTCCGCCCCCAAACAATCCCCAGCCAATCAGCTGACGGCTCCGCCCCCAAACCATCCCCAGCCAATCAGTTGATGGCTCCGCCCCCCAAACCATCACCAGCCAATCATCTGATGGCTCCGCCCCCCCAAACCATCACCAGCCAATCAGTACATCTCCTTTCGTGTCTGACTGGAGAAAGTCTTATGCCTGGCTCACACTACAGGAGTTTTAGGCCGATTTATGGCCGATTTTCCCCTCCCGAGATTCGGAGAAAAAATCTTGTCCACGACCTCGATCGGTTTCGATGTTCGGCGCAGATTATCTGGTAATGTGAGACGTTCACAGATAAAATCTTGCCCCTCCCGATCTGCTCTCACACAAATCGGGCTGGCCCCGATCATATCAAACATGTTTGATATTTATCGGGATGAGCAAGATTGTAATAACGTCAGTACTGTCACAATAGCCAATAGGAAACAAGTCTACGACTATGTATGTGCGCGAGCGCTGTGTGTGTCTACGTGCGCGCGCGCTGTGTGTGAGAGAGAGAAAGCTGCAAACCATTGTTTCTTATAAGTAGACACATTTCATAATACAAAGCCTACTATACTAGCACCAATTGTATTTTCATATTACAGCACAAATCTACACTGTAAAAGGTGACACTGTCACTTTTGAACTAGGCAGATAACGGTAAACATTCTAGCACACTATAGCCCTATTCGCATGGGATTAGTAGACTATTATCTGGGGACTTCTGGTGATTTGTAATAATTGCAGAGAATGTCTGTGATCTTAATCCCGTCCGAATCGGCCATGTCTGTAATATGTAAAGTAAATATTCCCCCGCAAATTACCTACCATATTTCGCCAAACACCGAGGCCCTGTGATAATATTAGTCCCGTGCGAATCGGCATCTCTGTGATTTGGCCGGGTTTAGGCGGATCGTATATCATTTTTGCAAGGTTTTTTGCATTTTTATCTTTAACGAAGAATGGCGCTAGGCTGCATAAAATGCACACCGTTATGAATTCCCGTGCGGCCGTGCGGATTATACTTTCACTTTAGAATGAGCATCAATTTGGGAGTAAATTGCTTGAATGGTGTGTTTAATATTCTTAATGAAAAACACAAAAACAGAAAAGGACAATGACAAACTCGCTTAAATGGGCGCTTTTACATTTAGGTTTGAAACTGAATCTTCCGCCGTATAGCCTATATTATATTGCTCAGTTCAGTTTTTAATTGTAGCGTCTGTTCTCTAACTTAACTAAATTATTATTTTTATTACTATAAAACAATCAAAATGATATCGATACGACTGTTTATAATTTCATACAGCTATATCTATAACGAAAAAAACATTGTCTTGACATCATTTCCAGGAGATAAGTCAGTAAATTCGAGTAAAATCACAGCTTATCCCGTGCGAATGCGCCACGCAAAATTCAGATGTGGGGAGTAATTTCTAAATCACACGAGGTACCCAGATAATACTAATCCTGTGCGAATACTAGGGCTTATGATAGTAATATAAGGTCAATTTGACCTCCATTTCTCGCTGAAGAACTGACAGTCCATGTTGATCCCGTCTCCCCAACCATTTTCTCATCCACACTCGTTTATTCTTACGCTTTTGTTTTTTTTTTTCACAACAAACGATCATTATTGATAGAGCAAGTTTTCGGTTTACAGTATCCATTTTCCCCTATTCCGATCTGCTGCGTAGATCACGTGACGCGCTTCCTCTGGCACGATAATCTTAATAACATTTTGTAGTGTGTGATGCTTCACGAATTTCAAATCTTGTAGTGTGAGCATGTTTAAGATTTGAGGGAAGAAAATCTGCAAAGATTCTCCTGAAGTGTGTGCTGCAACCAGATTTTACAATCGGATAGGATTTTAAAACTCCTGTAGTGTGAGCCAGGCATTACAGGTAAACGGTGACTGTAGTCCCGACCGTTCTCCTCTAGATCTCCATTCATAAAGAAAAACCCTTTGAAATATTTAGATTTACTTATCGTAGTCTTTTATTAAATTAACAAAAACATCAATCAAAGTGTACTTCAATATAATTTACAGTATGATTTATAACAGACATGTATTACAAAGTGTCCATCTGTGTAAAATTATCTATCTAAATGTAATTTCACATTACAAACATGAGCTTTAGTTTGAAAGAGACTTCTGTGTGAGCTGTGTTTCATACATCGCTACACTAACAGAGACAATGGACCTTTCATGGCTGTGAAATTTCCCTGAACTATCACTAATGTGCGTGTGTGTGTGTGTGTGTGTGTGTGCGCTTAAGTTTACTGTGTCGTCCATTGTCCAGTGTAGACAGCATCACTGATTATTATGGTTTCTGTTTGCTTTTGACGCTTTTCCTCGCGCCGCTTGTGTCCAGTGTAGACTCTGTGTCACTCAGTAAAGGTTGACTGGACTCTACAGGAGATTCTACAGGTTCTGCACAATCCAGAATCTTAATCACACTTTTATCCCCTACTCCTGGATTAAAGAGTGGAGCGATGACTGATCCAGTGAATGTGGAGCTCATGGTCAGCAGATGTTTCCTCTCTTTGACATTGTAAAATGACAGATGACCGTCATCATAATCTAACAGAACTCCCAGTCGTTCAGGTCTCGGCGTCAGTGAGAGAGTAATCGATTGATCAGAACTAGTGTAAAAGCCTTTAGGACCGTCTGAACACAAGAACCAGAAACCATTTGATGGAGTTAAAGCAGATTTGTCTTTTACACGAAAATTGTCATATTTCGCCACACCAATTAACCAGAAGTCTTTAGGAGGGTTAGGAGGATGTACCAACGAAACCTCCCAATAGTGACGTCCAGATGTGAATTTTTGAGCTCCAAATGCACATAATTTGTAGGGAAATCCCTCTCCAGTGTGATTATATTGTTTATGGTCTCTCACTATTTTACGGCCCTTAGAAACCTTCAGATCTGTAGATACATACTGTTGGTCAATTGTGATCTGAGCTGTGAGGAAAAAACAAAGCATCAATTATTAATCCTCAAACTTGTGTGTGTGAGATCAAATGAACTCTTATATGAATGAAAGCTGCACGATTAATCACTGAAAGATCACAATCTCGATTCAAACACCCACGCCATCTCATTCCTACATGACAGCGATTCTCCTGTGAACATTCAGATCTGTGTTCTGACCCAGAGAGAGCCGTTGTCATGTATCATATAGATATACAGGATCATTATTCCTGTCTTACAATCATTCAGATTATCAGTACTGGGATAGTTTGTCAGAACCTCTAGTAAATTACATGTTTTTGTGTTTAGTTTGATCTCTATTTAAAAAAAAAAAAATGTGAGTCTCAATTTATCCTGAATAATTACATGCATTATGAAATATATGTAAATTAGATTGTCATACCTGCATGTTTCCTCAGTTCTTCTATATTTATCTCTCCCACAACTAAAATAAAAAAATCAAGCAATGTGATGTTTTGAAGAAAACTACAGTTTGTATTTGAGGACATCTACAGTTATCTGTATAAACAGAGATTGGTTTATTTAACAAATATGGAGAGTGAGTGAATTATGATGTTTCAGTTGGACTGTCAAAGCAACAAGATTTCAAACAAACTTCTTCCACGTTGTCATTATGGGGTATTGTATTGTTGAATTTTGAGGAAAATAATGTATTTAATCCATTTTGGAATAAAGCTGTAACATAACGTGGAGAAAGTGAAGCGCTGTGAATACTCCCCGGATGCACAGTATGTGTGGATGTATTAAATGATTAGCGGGTCACTTCAGCAGTTACAGTTCTTATAAAAGTATATCAAAGTTTTTCAGTTTCTTCATAGATCCGTCCTCACAAACTAGAATGAGAGAAAATTTCATTGCAGGGATTAATTATCAATCTGTTTCCCACATTACACATCTAACCATCTCCAGCATTGGCTGGCATAAAAACATAGACTACTTTAGCTGTATCAGGAAAGAGCAGGCATTTTCTTCCAGTAAAGTCCCAGGTATACTTCAATTTCCACGTCCAGACGCGTGTCTGCACAGCTTTCAAAGTATACTCAACCCACGGATGGCCAACACAACACGACATCGGAGGGTCGTGTCATCAACAGGACATTCATTCGGCAGGATCGAAGAAGAAAAGTAGAGGATCAACCATTGCAACATAGTTCAGAATAATAATAATTATAATTTGTTACATTTATATAGCGCTTTTCTAGGCACTCAAAGCGCTTTACATATAGAAGGGGGAATCTCCTCAACCACCAACAATGTGAATAAACAACAACGCACAAACATTGTAGTGTTTTCGTCCCCGTTTAAAGCACGTTGTTTTTGAATCGCTCTTTCCGCACTCTTCTTCGACGACTGCACACTGTGCACAGTACTGTGTGTATTGCCACCTAGTGGACTCTTCTGTCTTTCTTGCGCATGCGCTGTTGTACGCACACCGTCCGTGCGGTCTCAAAAATTGGTCTGCACGCGGACAGAGTGTGCGGTAATCCATGAACCCTCCAGATGACGAAAATGACGTCATGCGTACGGTGCGTGGACGCGGACGGTCGAAGTATACTTTGGGCTTACCGCTGTGCCTGAAAGAGTTTGTCTGATTCATGACTGTGTTTAGATGATAATGACGTAAGTTCATGTTCCTTACTTTGATCTGCAGGTTTCTTTCCTGCAAGCAAAACAGATCAACACATGAGATTAATAAAACTTAAAAACCTCCTGAACTCTTTTGAAATCTTTCTTCCAGATTGTACCTGTTAGTTTGTGTCTGTATTTGTACAGGATCAGCCCACCCAAACCCAGAAGAGCACAAATGAGAAGGGTGAAGAAAAGAGCCTTCCATGGATCTGATGAGTCTGATGGATCTGATGAGTCTGGTGGATCTGAGGAAGAAATCACAGAAAGGAACAGTTGTGAAACGGCCATAGGGTCATGGCTCATTGATGCCCGTGGGGAGCGAAGGCTGGCCCGTGTGGTCCGATCAAACAGACGAGCTACTGGAGCTCAAACTGCTCAAGAAGTTAATGCTGGTTCTGATAGAAAGGGCTCAGAATACACAGAGCATCTCAGTTTGTTGCGTATGGGGCGGCACAGCCGCTGACCAGTCAGGGTGCCCATGCTGACCCCTGACCCCGCCCAAAGCACCAACAGTGGCACGTGAGCATCACTGACCACGGAGCAATGGAAGAAGGTGCCCTGGTCTGATGATCACGTGTTCTTCTACATCACGTGGATGGCCGGGTGCGTGTGCGTGGCTTACCTGGGGAACACAAGGCCCCAGGTGCACTATGGGAAGAAGGCGTGGCTTACCTGGGGAACACATGGCCCCAGGTGCACTATGGGAAGAAGGCGTGGCGCGGAGGCAGTGTTGCTTTGGGCAATGTTCTGCTGGGAAACCTTGGGTCCTCCATCCATGTGGATGTTACTTTGACACGTCCCACCTACCTAAGCATTGTTGAGACCATGTCCAGCCTTTCATGGAAACGGTATTCCCTGGTGGCTGTGGCTCTTTCAGCAGATAATGCGCCGTCACAAAGCACAAATGCTTCAGGAATGGTTTGAGGAGCACAACAACGAGTTTGAGGCGTTGACTTGGCCTCCAAATTCCCCAGATCTCAATCCAATCGAGCATCTGTGGGATGTGCTGAACAAACTAATCCGATCCATGGAGGCCCTGCCTCACAACTTACAGGACTTCAAGGATCTCCTGCTAACATTTTGATGCCACATACCACAGCACACCTTCAGGGGTCTGTACCACAGATTTTGTCCTCCATTCCACCAAACAGACGGCTGCTGCTATCGGCCATTAGATGGTGGTTATGGGGAGGTTCCCTTTCGAGGGAACTCGCACTGCATCGAGACGACACTTTGGGGATGCTCCCTTAGCATCAGCGAATCTGAAACCAGAATGCCAACTAGGCCAATCCGATTGCCGTGCGTGATGACGTAACCGTGATGGCATACCCGGAAGTATAAAAGGGGAGCTGGAACGTAATGTCGGCAGTTATCGCTCTTCAGCAATAGACTTTGGCCTGCCTTTTTTTGGCCTGCCTTTTTTCCCGGATCTACACACTGAGGTGTGCAGGAAAAACACTGAGGTGTGTCTTGGAAAAAGCCCTATTCCTCGCGTGTGTCAAATCCTCCGGTGTTGGATTATTCCAATGTTCTGGGGGCACGCGAGGCGGGGTATGGGGCGATGCCTCGGGTGGAGGAGGCTCTCGCGAGCTATCTTTCACCCGACTCTGCATCGTCCCTTAAGGCTCCGGTTTTGCCCACCAAACCCTGTCGGGACACCTCATCATTGGTGGGCAAGGCTTATATGGCGGCTGGTCGGGCTGGTAGTTCCCTGCACACACTCTCCATTCTGTAGGCCTACCAGGCCGATCTCCTTAAAGAGTTAGACGAGGGAGATGGTCCCTCTCCGGAGGATATACTGGAGCTAAGGAAGGCTGCAGATTTGTCTCTCCGCGTCACCAAGGAGACGGCCCGTGCTATCGGCCGCTCCATGGCTTCAATGGTGACTGTGGAGAGGCATCTCTGGCTAAATCTGTCGGGGATAAAGGAGAAGGATAAAACATTCCTCCTGGACTCCCCGATTTCGCCTTCTGGGTTGTTTGGAGACGCGGTTAACGCCGTTGTTTCCAGACACCAGGAGGCGAAGAAGCAGTCAGCAGCCTTCCACCAGTACCTCCCTCGCCGCTCTAAGCCGGGGAAGGCTGGCCCTAGCGGGCAGCCTCAGCCGTCATCCAGCTCCTCGCACCGAAAGGTGCAAAAGGAGAGCGTCGCATCTAGAGCCCCTCCCCCGGGAGCCTGGCAACAGAGGCGACGCTCTCAGCAGCAGTCTTCCGCTCCTAAGGGCGATCTACGGAACGTCCTTCAGGCGCGGAAGGCTGCTGGGAAGAAGTCCGAAGTCCTAGCTGCGGCAGCGCTTCTAAGAGCGGTCCCTCCCGCAGAGGAGCAACCGAGGTTGTTTCCTCTGTGGCGCTCTGGGGAAATGGATGTGGTAATCCCGCCGTCTATGGCGCTTCGGGCCACATCGATTTCCCGCGAACGCATGCTGCACCAGCCGCCTCTGGAAAGACCTGCGGCTGGGCAGCTCGCGCGTCCGCACACGGAGAACCGTTCCCAACTACTCCCTGCCGGTCAGCCGCTTCAGGGGGTTGGGGACGGGAACCGTGTAACACCCGACGCCAGCCTCCGTATGCTGAATTATATCGACGACTGGCTCATACTGGCCAGTCGTACGATATGGCGGTCCGGCATCGAGATGTCGTTCTGGCCCACATAAGGTGCTTGGGGCTGAGACTCAACACGAAAAAGAGCGTGTTGATGCCGTCCCAGAGGACAACGTTCCTCGGGGTCATATGGGATTCGACGACGATGCGGGCACAATTGTCTCCCGCGCGAGTCGAGACCATACTGGCATTGGTCTCAGGAATAAGGCTAGGCCACAACATCACTGTGAGGCACTTTCAGAGGGTGCTGGGGCACATGGCAGCAGCATCCAGCGTAATACCTTCTGGCCTGCTGCACATGAGACCCCTCCAGTGGTGGCTGAAAACCAAGGGGTTTTCCCCCAGAGGGAATCCCTTTCGTATGATCAGGGTAATGCGCAAATGCCTTCGTTCCCTAGCCATATGGAAGAAACCTTGGTTCCTGACCCAGGGGCCAGTGTTGGGAGCGTCTTGTTGCCGGAAATCCGTTTCAACAGACGCCTCCCTCACTGGTTGGGGCGCGGTCATGGAAGGCCGCTTTGCGAGGGGCCCGTGGGAGGGCCATCATTCCTCCTGGCACATAAATTGCCTGGAGATGATGGCGGTCTACAAAGCTCTCAGGAGCTTTTTCCCGGACCTCCGCGGCCAACATGTCCTGGTACGGACAGACAATATGTCTGTCGTAGCGTACATCAACCGCCAGGGGGGTTTGAGGTCGCGCCGTCTTTACAGACTGGCGTGTCAAATCCTCCTGTGGTCCCAAGGGAAACTGTTGTCCATCAGGGCAATGTATGTCCCGGGGGTCCAAAATCAGGGAGCAGACATCCTGTCGAGGCAGGGGCTGAGGCCCGGGGAGTGGCGACTCCACCCAGAGGTGGTGGAGGCCATATGCAAGAGGTTCGGCCCAGTGGAAGTGGATTTGTTTGCGTCTCGAGAGACGTCCCACTGTCCACTGTGGTTTGCCACTGTCCGCTGGGGCTGGATGCCATGGTTCAGACGTGGCCGAGGCTGCGTCTGTACGCATTTCCCCCGATTGCTCTGCTCCTGGGAGTCCTGGAGAGGGTCCGGCGACAGGGGGTCAGTCTACTTCTGGTAGCACCCCGTTGGCCGACTCGAGTTTGGTTCTCGGATATCATAGCTCTGCTAGCAGGTCAGCCGTGGGAGATTCCTCTGAGGAGGGATCTCCTGTCTCAGGCGGCGGGTACGATATTTTACCCAGTTCCAGGGCTCCGTCTACGAGGAGACTCTACAGCCTCAAGTGGAATGTATTTTCCACTTGGTGCAGGGAGCGTGAGGTGGACCCAGTTAACTGCCCAGTGGCTTCAGTGCTGGAGTTCCTCCAAGATCGCTTCTCTGCAGGGCTTACCCCGTCCACACTCAAGGTGTACGTGGCTGCCATTGCGGCTTTCCACGCTCCTATGGGTGATGGGCCTCTGGGTAGGCACCAGCTGGTTGTACAGTTCCTCCGTGGGGCTCGGAGGATGAGGCCTGCGGCTCATTCCAGAGTTCCAGCCTGGGACCTGGCAGTGGTTCTCGAAGGCTTGGCTGAGGCCCCCTTCGAGCCATTGGAGTCGGCCGAACCTAAGAACCTGACCCTTAAAGCGGCTTTTCTCCTCGCTATTACCTCTCTTAGGAGAGTGGGAGATCTCCAGGCCTTGGCGGTAACGCCAACCTGCCTGGAGTTTGCCCCGGGAGGAGTAAAAGCCATCCTACACCCTAGGCCGGGCTACGTGCCTAAGGTGCCATCGAGGGTGGTCAGGTCTTTGGTTCTGCAGGCATTTCATCCTCCGCCTCATGTGATGGCGGAAGAGGGGAGACTTCACCTACTCTGCCCGGTTAGGGCGCTCAGAGTTTATTTGGCGAAGTCTGCACAGTGGAGGAGATCACAACAACTGTTGGTGTGTTTTGGCTCACCTAAGAAGGGATTGCCTGCGTCTACTCAGACAATCAGTAATTGGATTGTCCAGGCAATTACCATGGCCTACCAGGTGCGCAGTTTGCCTTCACCTGTGGCCGTGAGGGCTCATTCCACCAGAGGCATGGCCTCTTCGGTGGCCCTTCTTTCTGGGGTCCCCTTGCAGGATATCTGCGAGGCAGCCGGGTGGGCTACCCCACACACATTTATCAGGTTTTATAGCCTGGATCTCCCTACAACGCCTGGTGCTAGGGTGCTCCAGTCCTAGCTGTGCCTGGTCTCCGGCTTCACACTAGGGCAGGTGCTACCCTTCGGTGTGGCCTAGTTGGGATTCGTTCCCCAAAGTGTCGTCTCGATGCAGTGCGAGTTCCCTCGAAAGGGAACTGCTCGGGTTATGTATATAACCCTTGTTCCCTGAGAAGGGGAACGAGCACTGCATCCCGACGCCACACCTCGGCGCGCCTGGAGCGCATGCTTCAGAGCGATTACTGCCGACATTACGTTCCAGCTCCCCTTTTATACTTCCGGGTATGCCGTCACGGTTACGTCATCACGCACGCCAATCGGATTGGCCTAGTTGGCATTCTGGTTTCAGATTCGCTGATGCTAAGGGAGCATCCCCAAAGTGTCGTCTCGATGCAGTGCTCGTTCCCCTTCTCAGGGAACAAGGGTTATATACATAACCCGAGCAGTTTTTTGTGGTTAAATCTTTTAGACATCAAGGATAGGGAAATGAATTTCCTCCTTGATGCTCTGACCTCACCCTCTTGACTCTTCAGCAACTCAGAGAGGCAAGGGTGCAATTGCCGGCTTTCAGGAAATATATCCTGTGTTGAGAGTTGTGATGCGCAGAATGCAATGTGCTCCATGCTCTTGTTACTGCCCTCTCCAATTGTTTCATTCAGATTTTTAAGTAAGGCTACACGCTGACCTCTAGACACATTTCCTTAGGATTGATGTGAGGTAAAATAATTTATGATCCACAGTAGCATCTCTCTATTTCATTTACCTCCCTCCCCAACAATTGTTGGGTTTTGAAGTAGGGCTATATGCTCCCCGTTGGAATGGGTTCTTTCAGTAGATTGTGCCTTTACTGAAGTCAGGGTGCCTTAGATCGGATGCTCCTTAGAAGCCAATGAGGTAACCTTTGTTGAGGTGTGTATCCCCCTTATAGCTCTGCTTTTGGAGCTCTAGGTTGAGACCTTTTCCAGAACAGGGTGTAGGTTGGCATCATCTGTGGCACTGGCTTAGGGTGTAATGCCAATGTGCATTTTTTCACATAGGATGCAACCTTTGGTATTAATGCATTCTTGACTCTGGCTTAGTTCTATAGAGTAAATGAAGTGCAATGCCCATTTTGTTTCTGCATATTCACAGCCTAGTAGAACAGGCATTTCTTCAGCATGGTTTATTGAGTGTATTGAAAGGGAACAATGCTTTTGGGAAATGCACCACGGGATGGCTCAGGAAGCAGTTGTTAGAAAAATGATGAGAACACAACACACAATTGTGGTTGTACTAAAGATAAATAGTGTTAAAAATTATATTTAACCACTGATTTTTCAATTTCTATGGAAGTTTATGTAATGATGTTTTCCCATTGCAATAATATTTCCCTTTTAAGGATCCATAAAAAAATAATTTTAATTTTTGACTCACCAGTGATTTTGAGAATCACCTCTCCACTGTCATATGCACTTTCTCCACTCACATAACAGTGAAATGAACCTTCATCCTGAATCCTGAGCTTCTCCAGCCGTAGAGAGACGTCTCCATCCTTCAGTCCTCCAGACTGTACTGACCATAGAGTCAGTGAGCTTCGGTTCCTGTACGATTCCTCCTGGATGTCCTGGATCTTCCCATGCTGATAGAAGAGAACAGGGTTGCTGAACTGGTCATGACGGTACCAGCGGATTTCCAGAGCTTCAGCGTTCTCTGGAGGAGAGATCCAGCAGGGCAGAGTGACTGTGGACCCGACATGAGCCACTATCTGATCACCAGGAACCACAACACTGAACGACACTGTGAGACACACACAATGAAATATACTATATATTAGTATTAATATATGTGTATATAGTGTTTTTATTTACTATATTGACTAGTCCCAGTGATTCTAAATCTGCAGCATATCTTATAAGCAGCTGTTCTGTTTGTACGTGCAGTGAATTCAAGCGACCAACTTGAATACGAGCCAAATCTGCCCTCAAGCCAAACTCTGGATTCCCATTGGAATGACTGGATTTCACCCGCAAAATTTCGCAACAAAAGATGTGACCACATTACTGTGTACATAACTGTGTTACTGAAACACTGATTGTAGAATGCTATAGATATATTTTAATTTCAGGCTTTCGAGCCACTTGGGGTCAAAGCAACACTCTTGCTCAAAGCCTCCCCAAATGAAGAGCTCATTCTTTAGAGGAAGGCTTTGGGAAAGCAGTCCTGACACCAGCTGCAGGACTCTGAGGGCGGCACATAGCCTCAGGAAATCGGTTTGTTAACCCCACCGCTCCAGGTGCTTAGGGGCACAACTGTTTCTAGCGAACACAAATCTCAGAGTTCGCCTGTCATAACTGCGGCTCTCTACCAGAAGCGCACCAGTGTCGGGTTCTTCCATTTGGCTTAGCATTATCCCCTCACACATTTATAAAGTGCAGCACTGGCTCCTCTTATATCGACGACTGGCTGATTCTAGCACAGTCTCAGGAGATGGTGGTTCGGCATCGAGATGTCATCCTCACCCACATAAAGCGGTTGGGGTTCAGATTAAATGCCAAGAAGTGTATGCTTCTTCCTGTATAAAGGATAACTGTCTGGGAGATGCTGGGATTCAGTTATGATGCAGGCACAATTGTCTCCTGCTCATATTGAGTCGATTCTTGCAGCCGTGTTCACTGTAAAGCAGTTTCAGAGACTGCTGGGACTCCAGTGTTTCCCCTACCATTGCTTTAGGGGGGCTGCCCACCTCCCCAAAACGACCCCCCGCCCCCTGAATGAATGACAAAAATTATTTGTCTTAACGGTCAACAATAAGAATTGCCCGATTGTCCAGTGCCAGCGTGAAAGACACTCGGGCCAATGCTGCATCTTCACGGAAGTTGATCATTTTCGCATTAAGCCTTGCCAATTTAAATATTGAAGCGCGCAGACGAGAAAGTGTGTCTCTCAGTTTGCTACTCGCGAAGCGCAGCAACAACACACAGAAGCACGGCCACGCATCTCACACCACGCAAATTTTCACACAAAATTATATCAAAATGCCTGTCTTGTTGAGTATCATTGTAAACATAGTCGTTGTATACACCATGACATCGCATGTTGCCACTTCTTCAGCTGTGTTTTGATCAGGAGATTCTGTGGTCTTACATTTACATTTTCATTTAGTCATTTAGCAGACGCTTTTATCCAAAGCGACTTACAAATGAGGGCAATAGAAGCAACTAGAACAGTCAAGGGCAACAATATGCAAGTGCTGTAACAAGTCTCAGTTAATCTAGCACAGAACAGATTTTTTTATTATTATTATTATTTTTTTAAAATAAATAGACAGACAGAAAATGAATAGAATGATAAGTGCTATTCTTGATTGGTCAGGTGCTGCTGGAAGAGATGTCTTCCAGGAAATGCGCTACAGCGCCTCCTACCATATAACAGTGAACACATGGAAAGCCGGAAAATATTGTCATTGGCTATATGAATATCGAGATAAAAAAGACAAAAAAATCACTTACTGCTCTTGACTGAATAACTTTTAATAAGGGTTAATCTATATTTATATGCAGTGACATATAATTTTATGCAGACTATGCAGTGATATTTTACATTTGATTACAATTTTTTTACCTGACAATCTAGTTTAGACCTACATGAAAATAACTGTTTATTTAATTTGTATATGTTTCTTTTGTTGTATTTATTTGCGCTTTTGCTAGTTATTTGATTATTTGTTCTTATACATATATTCAAGAAATGTATTAAAAACAGAAAGATGCTAGTTTCAGCCTTATGCTGCGTTCACACCGAACACGAATATCATGTCTACCGCGTCTAGGTGGATGCTTGAACATTTTGAATCCATTCGCGTGTCCGCATTGAATTGGACGCACGTATAAATCGAGATTTTGAAGCAAAATAGATGCGCGTTCAAGGCGCTCCAGGAGAAATATGTCATAAAACACCACTCTTCCTCTTTTCATTTTCATTAAAAAATATAGGATATTAAACATTAATAGCCACACAAATGTGGTCATTATCTCCACTGCATGTAGGCTATTTAAATATGCTTTTACAAAAACATGATTTTCTCAGCCTCCCCTTGAACTGTCACCTTATCGTGGTGGAGAGGTTTGAGTACCCGAATGATCCTGGGAGCTATGTTGTCTGGGGCTATATGCCCCTGGTAGGGTCTCCCAAGGCAAACAGGTCCTTGGTGATGGGCCAGACCAAGAACAGTTCACAAACCCTTATGTTCACAATCACACCAAGGACCGTGACGTCGCCCGGCATGGCGCAGCCGGGGCCCCACCCTGGAGCCAGGCCCAGGGTTGGGGCTCGTATGCGAGCGCCTGGTGGCCGGGCCTCCCCCCATGGGGTCCGGCCGGGCTCAGCCCGAAGGAGTGACGTGGGGCCGCCCTCCTGTGGGCTCACCACCTGCAGGAGGGAGCGTAAGGGGCCGGTGCATAGTGAATCGGGCAGTAGTCCCCCAACGACCCAATCTCTGGACACGGAATCTGGCTTTAGGGACGTGGAATGTCACCTCATTGGCGGGGAAGGAGCCTGAGCTTGTGCGGGAGGTCGAGAGGTACCGACTAGAGATAGTTGGGCTCACCTCCACGCACAGCTTGGGCTCTGGAACCACACTTCTTGAGAGAGGATGGACTCTTCACCACTCTGGAGTTGCCCATGGTGAGAGGCGGAGGGCTGGAGTGGGTTTGCTTATAGCCCCCCAGCTCAGCCGCCATGTGTTGGAGTGGGTCGCTTCCCTGCACCTTCGAGTCAGGGATAGGTCTCTCACTGTTGTGTGTGCCTACGGGCCGAACGGCAGTGCAGAGTACCCGGCCCTCTTGGAATCTCTGGGAGGTGTGCTGGAAAGTGCTCCGACTGGAGACTCCGTCGTTCCACTGGGGGACTTCAACGCCCACGTGGGCAGTGACAGTGACACCTGGAGGGGCGTGATTGGGAGGAAGCGGTGTTCTGTTATTGGATTTCTGTTCTAGCCACGGTTTGTCCATAACGGACACCATGTTCAAGCATAAGGGTGTCCATCAGTGCACGTGGCACCAGGACACCCTAGGCCGGAGGTCGATGATCGACTTTGTGATCGTGTCATCAGACCTTCGGCCATATGTCTTGGACACTCGTGTGAAGAGAGGGGCGGAGCTGTCAACTGATCACCACCTGGTGGTGAGTTGGATCCGATGGCGGGGGAGGAAGCTGGACAGACCCGGCAGACCCAAACGTACTGTGAGGGTCTGATGGGAACGTTTGGCCGAGCCCTCTGTCAGAGAGATCTTCAACTCCCACCTCCGGCAGAGCTTTGACCGGATCCCGAGGGAGTCTGGAGATATTGAGTCCGAGTGAACCATGTTCTCCACCTCCATTGTTGCTGCGGCCGCTGGGAGCTGTGGCTGTAAGGTCTCTGGTGCCTGTCGAGGCGGCAATCCCTGAACCCGGTGGTGGACACCGGAAGTAAGGGATGCCGTCAAGCTGAAGAAGGAGTCCTATCGGGCCTGGATGGCTTGTGGGACTCCGGAGGCAGCTGACCGGTACCGGCAGGCCAAGCGGACTGCAGCCCGGGTAGTCATGGAGGCAAAAAATCGGGCCTGGGAGGAGTTTGGTGAGGCCATGGAGAAAGACTGTCGGTCGGCCTCGAAGAGATTCTGGCAAACCGTTCGACGCCCCAGGAGGGGGAAGCAGTGCCCTACCAACACTGTTTACAGTGGAGATGGGCACCTGTTGACCTCAACTGGGGATATCGTCGGGCGGTGGAAGGAATACTTCGAGGATCTCCTCAATCCCACCGACATGTCTTCCACTGAGGAAGCAGTGGCTGGGGATTCAGAGGTGGACTCGTCCATCACCCGGGCTGAAGTCATCGAGGTGGTTAAAAAGCTCCTCGGTGGCAAGGCACCGGGGTTGGATGAGATCCGCCCTGAGTACCTCAAGTCTCTGGATGTTGTGGGGCTGTCTTGGCTGACACGCCTCTGCAGCATCGCATGGCGGTCGGGGACAGTGCCTCTGGGATGGCAGACCGGGGTGGTGGTCCCTCTTTTCAAGAAGGGGGACCGCAGAGTGTGTTCCAACTATAGGGGGATCACACTTCTCAGCCTCCCTGGGAAAGTCTATGCCAGGGTACTGGAGAGGAGAATTCGGCCGATAGTGGAACCTCGGATTCAGGAGGAACAGTCTGGTTTTCATCCCGGTCGTGGAACACTGGACCAGCTCTATACCCTTTCCAGTTTGCCCAACCAGTCCACATGTGTTTTGTGGATTTGGAGAAGGCATTCGACTGTGTCCCTCGCGGCATCCTGTGGCGGGTGCTCTGGGAGTATGGGGTCGTGGCCCCCTGCTTAGGGCTGTTCGGTCCCTGTACGACCGGAGCAAGAGTTTGGTCCGCATTGCCGGCAAGTCAGACCTGTTTCCGGTGCATGTTGGACTCCGGCAGGGCTGCTCTTTGTCACCGGTTCTTTTCATAATTTTTATGGACAGAATTTCTAGGCGCAGCCAAGGGCTGGAGAGTGTCCGGTTTGGGGACCACGCGATTTCGTCACTGCTTTTTGCGGATGATGTTGTCGTGTTGGCCTCCTCGAGCCAGGACCTTCAGCATGCACTGGGACGGTTTGCAGCCGAGTGTGAAGTGGCTGGGATGAGAATCAGCACCTCCAAGTCCGAGGCCATGGTCCTCAGTCGGAAAAGGGTGGTTTGCCCACTTCAGGTTGGTGGAGAGTTCCTGCCTCAAGTGGAGGAGTTCAGGTATCTTGGGGTTCTTGTTCACGAGTGAGGGAAGGATGGAACGGGAGATTGACAGACGGATCGGTGCAGCTTCTGCAGTAATGCGGTCGATGTACCGGTCTGTCATGGTAAAGAAGGAGCTGAGCTGCAAGGCAAAGCTCTCGATTTACCGGTCAATCTACGTTTCTACTCTCACCTATGGTCATGAGCTGTGGGTCATGACCGAAAGGACAAGATCCCGGATACAGGCGGCCGAAATGAGCTTTCTCCGCAGGGTGGCTGGGCGCTCCCTTAGAGATAGGGTGAGAAGCTCAGTCACTCGGGAGGAACTCGGAGTAGAGCCGCTGCTCCTCCACATCGAGAGGGGACAGCTGAGGTGGCTCGGGCATCTATTTCGGATGCTTCCTGAACGCCTTCCCAGGGAAGTTTTCCAGGCACGTCCCACCGGGAGGAGGCCCCGGAGAAGACCTAGGACACGCTAGAGGGACTATGTCTCCCGGCTGGCCTGGGAACGCCTCTGGGTTCCCCCGGAAGAGCTGGAGGAAGTGGCTAGAGAGAGGGAAGTCTGGGCGTCTCTGCTTAGACTGTTGCCCCCGCGACCCGGCCCCGGATAAGCGGAAGATGATGGATGGATGGATGGATGGATGGATGGATGGGTGATTTTCTCAGCTTTATGCCAAAAAATTTAGCTTTTTCATGAAACGCGATTTGGACGCTCTATTCGCATTTTGTGTGAACGCAGCATTACTCAAAGGCCATCCGTGGCGTTCTTGGTTTGCTTCTTGTTTATTAAATATACAGGCAATTAGATGAAACCTTGATCAAAATTAAAATACAATTTATAGACAACGAAATTCACTTAAAAGAAAGACTTTCTACGAAACAAAACTAAATAAAAATCATGGCTGACTCCACTCCATGTCTCCAGACGTATTGCACGTCTTACTCATGCTGCTCACTTTCCATAATCAACATATGAAATCTAAAAAAATAATATATTAGGCTAATATTTAAACATCTTAACTATGAAACTAAATAGGCTACGTTTTCTTTAACCCTCTGTCCAACGAAAGCGCCGGCATTTTTTCCTTTATGACAATGGAATACTATCACAGTACTCTGTCATTTTTAGCCATACAGATAAGATCAAGACATAATTATAAACTATAAACAGTCTACTTTTATTTGTGAAAATTCACAATAACAACAAATGCTGTGGATTCAGGGAACATATTATATTACATTCCAATCCAAACGCTTTCTTCATTTTAAAAAAAAGTTTTGTTTATCAAACGCAAAGTTTTTCATTTCAAAAGTATTTCTAAATTCAGTTCAAATTTCTAACAAAGGAAATTCCAAGCCAAAATAACGAAGTGGTAAAACTTTTTTCTTGATTTACCCCGAAAGAATGGAAGTGAAATGTGACAACATGCCCCATATGTGGGGCACATTATAACATGACCAAATAACAGCTTAAAATGTTCCCTGATATAATCAAAAAAATATACAAGACAAACTAAAATATTTTTTCAACAAAATACAATGATTAACTTTTTAAAATAAAATAATGGCATTTTTTAAAAGTTAAAAATATAAGCATTTTTGAGTTTGACAACAAACACATCGCTAAATACAGCTATACAGCATAGTTCAAAACAATAATAATGAATAATTTCTGAACATTAACTCTCAGTCATTTTTCACCCTTTTCTCATGGTTTCTAAAAAGAATGAATAAAAGTATAGAATATAATGGCATATTTCTAATAGGGGCTCATTGTAATGCAGTGTTAACACACACTCCATCTGCACAACTGGGGTTTAAACCGCGGCTCGCGTCTTCTGCTGTTAGATCAGCATTAAAGAACCATCTCAACTGTTAAATAACAGATATAAGATTACAATAATATCAGATTTGACTTATTTTAAATAAACACAAAAAAACAGAGATAAAAACTAAACTTAAGTAAGAAATTTACTTTTACTATGGTTAAATTCATGTTCAGTAATATCTTCCAGATCTTCATTTTTTAATTTTGGCGCTGTTTTTTCTCTAAATAATGTTGATATGGCAACTAGTAGGCTAAATACACTAAGTTTCGTCATTCTGGCATGTGTGGAAAGGGTTAAAACATGTGTGCTACAACTAACCCCGCGTTAGGTTTTGCCCCGCGCTCCCATAGATATTCGATTGATTAAATGAATCGATTCAAATCTAATATCTGACATATAAAACACGGGTTATTATAAAAGTTATACAAAACAATGCTGCAGGAAATCAGTCCCACTGAGCAAAATATTGTTAATTTCTGACCCTGATGTAAGCTAAATGCTCTATTTATTTGTTATATTTAATTGTTCCCACATGAAAAAATACTATAGTATATTATAGTAAAATTACTCTAGTAAATACATAGTGTTTTTGAACCATTCTATAGTAAAGATACTACAGTAAATTGTAGTATATTATAGTATTTACAGTTAATTTACTGTAGTATATTTACTATAGTACGGTTCAAAAACACTATAGTAATAATAATAATTTTACTATAATATACTATAGTATTTTTTCATGTGGGTTATATTGGTTATGCAGAAGTTTTGCACACATTATGAATACATGTAAGGATTGTAAAAGTGAATGTTTAAACAGGGTTATTTTTGCACTTTAGACTCTCTGATAGTGTAAAGTATTGGAGTTAGTGGAGAACCTACTGTAAATAATCTACCAGGCCTGTGTAATATTTAATCTAGTGCAATAATAACCAACAGAAAGTGTTCACAAATATACAAACTCATCTGGCTTGTGTGAAAAAATTTAAGCCATAAAACTGAATGAAACCCAAACGTGTTCTTACCAGAAGTGTCTATGAGGAGATTGAGCAGTAAAGCGATGATAATAATCCACATCATTCCTGAGGAAACACACACAGACTCAAATTAAACAGACTCTGAGGGATTTATCACACGATTAATATGAGATTTAATGAATCGTCTTCAATGAGGAAACAGAAACTCACCGGAGACGGAGACTCGTCCGTTGAATCACAGTAATCTGGGCGGTTCGTTACGATGAATATGAGCAACTACACACATTCAACACATTCATATTTAAATATAAGGAATAAAAACAGACGGACTTCAGTGAGAATCAAATGCCCTCCCGTTGTTCCTCTTCTTTACTTTCACTTTAAAGTCAGTTTAATGACCTCAATAAAACACATCCGTCAGCAGAGTGTGTGTGTGTGTGTGTGTGTGTGTGTGTGTGTGTGTGTGTGTGTGTGTGTGTGTGTGTGTGTGTGTGTGTGTGTGTGTGGGCATGTTTTTGTGAAATATCAGGACACAAATGTGTATAATGACATGGGTATGACAAAAAGAGGGTGAAATATGAGGACGTTCCCCATGTCCTCACTTTTCAAAATGCTTATAAATCACACAGAACAAGGTTTTTTTCACAGAAAGTGAACTGCACAGTCTCCTGTGATGGGTAGGTTTAGGGGCAGGGGCAGTGTGTGTGTGTGTGTGTGTGTGTGTGTGTGTGTGTGTGTGTGTGTGTGTGTGTGTGTGTGTGTGTGTGTGTGTGTGTGTGTGTGTGTGTGTGTGACGGGTAGGTTTAGGGGCAGTGTAAGGGGATATAATACGGTTTGTACGGTATAAAAACCATTACGCCTATGGAATGTCCTCACATTTCACAAAAACAAACGTGTGTGTGTGTGTGTGTGTGTGTGTGTGTGTGTGTGTGTGTGTGTGTGTGTGTGTGTGTGTGTGTGTGTGTGTGTGTGTGTGTGTGTGTGTGTGTGTGTGTGTGTGTGACTGAATCTACTGTTAAATTCACAGGTTTCAAAGGTTGTGTTAATTTTCTGTTGGATTCACTGAAGAAAAAATAAGACCATCATTCCTATTAAATTCAGTTAACTTCACGTTTATTTGTACAACAATACGCAATACATATGCTTTCAAAGTAGCTTTACAGAGAAACACATGTTTCTACATTACAGTTTAGAGTCATTTGTCATCAGTGTGATGTCAGAATGTCCAGAAATGAACAGTTCTCAGATAATACAGTCAGATAACATTATTCATTTAAGCAGAAACAATGAGCTCGATGAAGTCATTATTACAAGTCGTGAACACAATGATTACAATATATAGATAAATGTAGCATAGGTGTGTGTTGCTTCAGAGTCTTTTATTAGACTCTACATGGCCAAATGTAGTTTATTCACAGCTACTGAATGCCACAGGAAGTGAAGAGAGCGCCAGCTACAGGTAAGGGAACATCCAGTCAATGATAAACAAGAAAACCAGACTACGTTTTGTTTTGAATTTCAAATGTTACAATATTTGGCTGATTATAAATTAGCGTTGGGGAAATTGAAGCTCTGGTCATGAATACTCTTATTATGACACTAGCTCTTCCATTTAATGAAGAATGGAGGATAAGCAAGTATGGCGGTCAGCGGTCACGTGTTTGGCATGGAGAGAGGTTCAAACGGTTTAGGGGTTTTCTTCATTAACACAGTAGAAGAACTTTACACCCTTGAGATCAGACTCCAGGCCCTGAAAACATTACTATTAGAAGGATTAATGTACAGACTATAGCAAGATCTAACTAGAGCGCTTTAGAGGATATGAAGAAGGACAGCACACATTATATCACGTCTAAATGGGAACTTAAGGTAGTGTTAGTAACAGAGGATGAAGAACTCTCTAATATGTGAGGACAGTAAATCAGCTGACTTCATCCTCTCAGTTCTCAGACACTAGATGAATGAGGAAGAGTCTGGAGGCTTTGGCTTGATCGGGAAAGGCATCTGTGTCTGTATCTGTGCTTCTGTCTAAACTCTGGATTGGTCAGTCTGAGCTGTCTCTCAGTAAAGGTAGACTGGACTCTACAGGAGATTCTACAGGTTCTGCACAATCCAGAATCTTAATCGGACTTTTATCCCCTACTCCTGGATTAAAGAGCGGAGCGATGACTGATCCAGTGAATGTGGAGCTCATGGTCAGCAGATGTTTCCTCTCTTTGACATTGTAAAATGACAGATGACCGTCATCATAATCTAACAGAACTCCCAGTCGTTCAGGTCTCGGCGTCAGTGGGAGAGTAACTGGTGGATCAGTGTTGGTGTTAAAGCCTTTAGGACCGTCTGAACACAAGAACCAGAAACCGCTTGATGGATTTAAAGCAGATCTGTATTTTGAACGATAATTGTTATATTTCCCCACACCAATTAACCAGAAGTCTTTAGGAGGTGAATCTTCTTCTGCCAATGAAACCTCCCAATAGTGACGTCCAGATGTGAATGTTTGAGCTCCTAATGCACATAATTCATATGGAAATCCCTCTCCAGTGTGATTATATTCTGGAGAATCTCTCACTATTTTACGGTCCTCAGAAACACTCAGATCTGGAGATACATACTTTTGGTCAATAGTGATCTGAACTGAGAGGAAAAAATGCAACAATTATTAATCCTCATGTGTGTGAGATCATATTTACACATGTGCATATTTGACTATAGATGATGAAATGCATATATAGCTGAGATGATGTCATACCTGCATGTTTCCTCAGTTCCTCTATATTTGTGTCTCCCACAACTAAAATAAAAAACAATTAGAGACTTTAGAGAAAGAAATCTACAGCTGTAACTGAGAACATCTAGAGTTATCATCAATATATGACAGGAATGATTCGATTTATCTATTTTATGTTATTTATCCTTCATTCTCCATAATAAAGCTGTATATTTGATTATGTTCATACTATGTTCTAACCCTTTTAAAAGAAAATCTATCAATCAAACATAAGCACATATGAGAAATGATTGCAAGATCAAATTTTGAACTGTTTCTACACAACATTTAATGAATGAGAGATCAGGAGCTCATTCCTGTTCCTGGAGATTTCACAGATCAGAGATCAGCTCCTCCACCGTCTGTCATTATGGTCATGAAGCTGCATTTGATCAGCGCTGGAGATGAACTTTGCAGGATCTTCAGGAACAGGACTGGGCAGCTGATATTTGATCTGTTAGTTTACCGTGTTTGTCTGTAATCTGAGAGCGGAGCGGAGCAGATACTGTATATAACTGAGATGTCACCATAACCTACCTGTGTCTTTCTTCAGTTCTTCTGTAGTATTGTCTCTCACAGCTAAAACGAAAACTACAGCTGTAATTGTGGACATACTATACAGTTATCACTATTTGCTGGAAATGTGTTGCATTAACAAACATTACAAAAAAAAGAGAATTATGTGATGGTGGCAGTGCCAAGGCAAATGATTTTACTATAATTCTACATCATCAATTTCCCAGATTAAAGTTATACTTTGGATTGTTTTCACATTATGTTCTGGTTCAAGATTTCTGCTACGACATGCACATGAGCATTTACTGTATGTGATGTTTAGTGTATCGCTTCAGATATTAATATTAATGATTAATCTTCTTCAGTTACCTTCGTTTGCTGGTCTCTCCGGAGATTCATCGTCACAATCTAAAATAAGAGAACATTTCATTTTGAACATTAAATTATGAATTGTTTCCACAAATACTCCAGAATTTGTAAACCACAATACATTTAGCTGTTAAGCTGATTCATGTGTGTTTTGGGTATTATGTGTAGTTTAATCACCTTTTTTAGCGGTTTTCTTCCCTGAAAGAAAACATATAAAACACATATGTCACATGTCTGTTGTGTTTATTATGTTTCCGGCCTGACGGCTCCGATCTTTAGAATATTGCAATTTAATAATACTTAAATCGATATGTCATCCTCAATAAACCCGTCTCCGGCGTGATGACTCCGATCTTTCAAATATTCTGATATATTATGACCTCTGAGCTGTAAAGTTTCCAGAATAATAATAATACGCTGTTTGTTAATTGGCCAGAGGAGAACTGGCACCCCGACTGAGCCTGGTTTCTCCCAAGGTTTATTTTTCTCCATTAGGTCACCTGATGGGGTTTTGGTTTCCTTGCCACTGTTGCCTCTGGCTTGGCGTGCTCAGTTGGGGACACTAAATTTTTCAACTAAATTTCCAAATAAATCTAATTATTAAACTAAATTAACCATTTAAACTAAATTACTGATCTAAAGCCCACACTGTCACTGTATGATAATTGAAATGAACTGATGACATCACCGTTTTCTCCGGAATGGCTGTGCGGCTGAATCAAATTATGCTGCATTATTTTCCTGTTTAACACTGTAAAGCTGATTTGAAACAATCTGCATTGTTAAAAGCGCTATATAAACAAAGTTGACTTGACTTGACTTTATTGAGTTCCTGTGTCCTAGGCCCCGTCCAGACGGATCTGGCGTTTTGGGAGCATGAAACCGATATTTTTTTTAACTGGGTCCCAGAGAGGATAAATCTGAAAACGACACCCTTGTGTTTCCGTGTGTACAGCCAATCCGTATATTTTGTGAAACGGAGATGTCATCACACCACGTCCCTCACGGTAAAGACTAGAAGGGACACAGCTACGGCCACGGCATGCGCACATCAATATGGCATCATTTAATTACTGTATTTGCATTATTGGAAGGGTAGGGTTGGGGTAGGTGTAGGCGTTAATAAAACACAATCTGGTAAGCAGCACATTTATTTAGTTATTTTATTGTGAGATTTTGCCTCACTTTCTACCATTGCTGTAGCCCTTCTAGCCACAACTCTCTGTTCTTAGTGTATTACAGCGCCACATACTGGCCTGACCTGGATACTACATCGTTTTGAGTCGGTTTAAATGCTCTCGTTTGTACGCAAATAATTCTTGAGACGAGGGGGAAAAAAATTGGATAGTGAAAGCTCTGGCTTTGTGTGGATGTGGCGCTAGTTTTCCCTAGTCAGTCTAATGAGTCATGTCTTTCACCTGTACGTCATTAATCACCCCAATCACTCTGTGTATTTAAGCCTTCAGTTCTCCCTCAGTGTTTGTCCGTCTTTGTCTATGATACTACGTATTTAATGTGAATTCTGTGAGTTTTGTTATTAAATATCCTGTTTCCTGTTCCTCCTTGTCTTCATGAGCTTTTATACGACACGTTACGTGACAGAAACCGGACCACAACAGTTTTTTATTTGCGGCGTTTTCCCTTGTTTGTTTAATTTTTCCTGCCTATCATGGACATCCCCGCTGTGTAGCTACTCTGCCTGGAGCAGGAAGACCGTTTACCGTTTCACACCTTATTTTTTACTATGCCGTTCCACAGCCAGTTCCTCAGCCCTGCCTTCCCTGCTGTCCTTCAGCCCCTCTGCTCCGCCCACATGTTGTGTGGACCCGCCTCGTGTGCTCAGTCCATCGGCTCTATCCGGCCCAGAGGATCACCAGTCTCTGTGCCCAGCACTCCACCGCGGTCCATCAACACTTCGGCTCTGCCCTGGCTCCTCCCTCCCTCGGCTCCACCGGAAACCTTTGGCCATACGGCTTCGCCGGGCTCCCTTGTCTCTCTGGCTTCGCCTTGGTCAGCCGTCAACCTGCCAGCACCTTTGGCCCCATCTGGCTCCGCCTTCCCCCGGCTCTGTCCTCTGTCCCCCCGGCTCTGCCTCTGTCCTGTGGTCATCCGTCTCCACCTCAGACACTCGTAGCCGCGGCTCCACCTCGGTTTCCTGGGCCTCAGGTCTTGCATGGGCTCATCGACCCAGCATCGTCAGTGGTCATCCCCAGGGTGTATTCCAGCGTATTCCAATGTCTCATGTCTGTTGTGTTTATTGTGTTTTCATTGAGTTCCTGTGTCCTAGTTTTCCCTAGTCAGTCTAATTAATCATGTCTTTCACCTGTACCTCGTTAATCACCCCAATCACTCTGTGTATTTAAGCCTTCAGATCTCCCTCAGTGTTCATCTTCGTCTATGATACTACGCATTTGATGTGAATTCTGTGAGTTTTGTTATTACATTTTGTTTCCTGTTCCTGCTTGTCTTCGTGAGCTTTTATACGACACATTACGTGACAACATAAGCATAAAAACCTGCATTAAAAAAAAAACGTTTTAAGATAAAATTCTGTGAAATAAATCTTTCTTCCAGATTGTACCTGTTAGTTTGTGTCTGTATTTGTACAGGATAAACCCAACCAAACCCAGAGCACAAATGAGAACGATGAAGAAAAGAGCCTTCCATGGATCAGATGAGTCTGATGGATCTGACGAGTCTGGTGGATCTGAGGAAGAAATTCCTTATGAATTTAAACTCAACTCTGGAGCTAAATATATAAATCAATAACAATAATTAACCTTAAAAATGGCATTCACATTTTATTTGATGAATTAGTCATTTCTGTAGGTGAACTATTCCTTTAATGAGGTGTAGATCCACAAAAACATAATGAATTTTGACTCACCAGTGACTTTGAGAACCACTTTACTGCTGTCATATGCACTATCTCCACTCACATAGCAGTAAAATGAACCTTCATCCTGAATCCTGAGCTTCTCCAGCTGTAGAGAGACGTCTCCATCCTTCAGTCCTCCAGACTGATCTGAGCGCAGAGTCAGTGAGCTTCGGTTCCTGTACGATTCCTCCTGGATGTCCTGGATCTTCCCATACTGATAGAAGAGAACAGGGTTGCTGAACTGGTCATGACGGTACCAGCGGATCTCCAGAGCTTCAGCGTTCTCTGGAGGAGAGATCCAGCAGGGCAGAGTGACTGTGGACCCGACATGAGCCACTATCTGATCACCAGGAACCACAACACTGAACGACACTGAGAGACACAGAAAGACAAAGGGGTTAAAGGGCTGGGTCACCCAAAATGAAAATTCTGTCATTAATTACTCACCCTCATGTTGTTCCAAACCTGTAAGACTTACATTCATCTTTAGAACACAAATGAAGATCCGTTTGATAAAATCGGAGAGCTTTCTGTCCCTCATGTCAAGTCACCTTCATTTATACAGCACTTTTCACAGTATGGATTGTTTCAAAGCAGCTTTACAGTGATAATAGGAGATTCATGGAAGAGAGATTGTTTTGGCTGAACATCAGCTCTAGAATAAAGTTACTGTCCCTCCGCAGACAGTCTACTCAACTACTACTTTGATGCTTTAATGAAAGTTCATTAAGAGATCATAAACCTAATCCATATGCATTTTCTGAAGAGACGTGATCGCTTTATATGAAGAACAGATTGAATTTAGGCTTTTATTCACAAACAGAAGCTCAACTGGTCTTCTTCATGGCATATGACATCATCACGTGTTACAAACAGAGGTGACACGGATAACAGAAGCAGATGAAAGCAGAGTTTATTTGCAGAACCAGGATGTGAGCAGATGAGGTGAGAGTCAGATATGGCAGTTCAGGTGAATGCTGGATATGATTTTGATGCGATATGTTTTCTTGATTGCAGAACAGCGGGACAATGGATCGAAGGAGACGAGGACCAGGAGACAGGACGAGACGAGGAGACACTCAGGAGACGAAGGAGATCAGGTAAGTATTCAGGTGAGTCCGAGGAAGCAAGCATGAGTAGTAGCATGTGCAAACGAGACCGGACATTGACTGAGTGTGAGCGTGGGGCTTAAGTGCAGGTGGTGATTGCTGTGGTGATGACGTGCAGGTGTATGTGCTCCGTACTCTGGTGATTGGGATCGTTGTGGTTGTGAGAGGGTGGAGCCTGGCATGCTTGTAACATCACGTTGGCAAGGTCACATGATGTAGGTGGAAGAACCGACCCAGTGCCGAAAAACTCCATCTCATGTTCTCCTCCAACTTTAAAATCGTCCACTGATTTTAAACGACGTGCCGTTCATAAGTTCTTTGCTCATATAACTGGCTGAGGTGTTTAATTAGAAGCATATTTAGTTATATTGGTTCTCAAGCCATGTGCGTGTGTGGGACAGGAAACCCGATGCCAGCAGGCCCAACACCTCAAGCCATGTGCAACTTCCTCAACCTCGACTGAGTCGAAATAACCATGCAAGCTCATAATTTCCTGTTCAGTCGACGCAGAAGAAATCGATTGCCACTTCAACACCATCAGACCGAACTATCAAGGCTTTCTCCTGCGATTTCACCTCGGATGCTCTTCTACAGCTCAGGCTAAATGCAAGTAACGTACAATATATAAATCACTGTGTAGTTAGTGAAACTGTAAACCCATTTGTTCAGACAAAGGAGCTTATCAATGCTGGTTTCTCCCAGGTGTTTCCATAAGTTTCATCCATCTGTTCTAACCCACTTTTTCAACCACTTTATCTTTGCCTCTTACCATGTCTGTGTGATGTGTATGTATGTTTCATGTTAGTTTAGTCTTGTCCGTGATTTAGTTAATACAAATTGTGCACAATATATGTTTGGTTCTGACTCCCTGTCTGCAAGCAAATTGTCCCTTAAATGATCGATCTTGTTATGCGCTCTAATCTCTATAAATACATAAGGAAGAATTATTTTACTGTGACCATGAAAAATATATTTTTCTTAGAATTATTAATCAATACTGAGTGTTCACAGGATGAACTGATTGATTGTAATGTTAATGTAACTACACCAAGTTAATCTCATTAACTGATTCAAATATTCATAATTAATCATAATAAATAATCATGAGTTATGAATAATTATTAATATTTCCCCTCTGAGATAATTTGCTACACATTATTATGTAAAAATACAGAACATTTCCTTTTAAAAACAGAAATTTGATGCAATACCAAAATACAAGCCTTTCGCTGTAATTTTAATAGTGGAAATTTCAATTGTTGTATTTAAATTATATAATGACAAAACGGGAAAAGTCTGTAAAACAAACAAACAAACAAACAAACAAACAAACAAACAAACAAACCATTACCTGTAAAATGACATTTATTGTTGTGTATGTTGCAGAAGTTTAGTCACTAACAAATGTGAATCATAATTTTAATGGGTGAAAAAACAATGTTTTCATTTACTTAATTCAAATTACGCCATAGATTGAATTAAACACTAAACACTGATGCCAATGTCATGTCAATAGGATTAGATGTAAATTGAACGTTAAACATATTGAACTATACATTAAACCAATTTAATTTATTTCCTATTTCCTCCCAATTAGCACTGGAAGAAATTGCCGTCCAAGCTGAATTTAAAATGGTGTTATTCAGCATCTTGACTAATATTGGACGTCAAATAAATATCAAGGGGCACACTGGGTAAACTTCCATATGTGTAACCCACTGGCGTCCAATAGTAGGTGTTCACATATACGAATTACTCAATAAATATGAGGAATGTGTGGAATATTTAAGCCAATTAAACCCAAACGTGTCTTACCAGAAGTCTTTATGAGGAGATTCAGCAGTAAAGCGATGATAATGATCCACCTCATTCCTGAGGAAACACACACAGACTCTCCAGAAACACATGAATATTGAGAGATAGGCTATGATAAAACCTTCAATGAGGAAACTCACCGGAGAGACAAAGACTCGTCTGTTAAATCACACTCGGTTTAGATCAACACAACAACAGACGAACATCAGAATCGATGAACCGCGCTGCTGTCCTTCCTCCTGCTTACTTTCACTTTCTGAAAATATCGTGACCCCTCAATAAAACTCACGTCAGGATCCAATCAAACGAGTTACTCATTATATTTTCTCTTTAAGACTGGCCATAACTTGTTACACGAGTGAGTCAGTTACATAAAACATAGACTGGTCTAATTTCTGAAGACGTCTTAATGATGAATGCTTCATTTTCATTCTAATTCTGTTGTGTTTTCTAACTATAACACTGCAAACTGATCATCAAATAATTCTCCAACAGGGGACCATGAAGCCAATAGATGTAAATATTTAGGGCCCGATGGTGTGAGGATTGGAATCGCTCGGCCTATTCTTCTTCCTCTCCAAAATGAATCACATTTTTGAGGGCCTAAACATGCTCGAAAACTCACTTTGCACACGTGTCAGAAGTGGTGAAGATTTACGTCTGATATGAGTTTCAGAATTAGGCTCGATAGCGCCACCTACAAAATTTTAATTAAGCGCCGTTCGAGCTACGTTTCATGTCCGAGTATGTAATTCGGTATACACATGTAACAGTGAGATATTTAAACATTTCTCTAGCAGTTTTTGTCATTTCCAGACGTTGTACTTTAATCAACTCCGCCTAGAGATTTAATCAGACCAACATCATATTTGCACAGTCTAATCTAAAGGCCTTTGCCTTTATGCTCAAATGGCTCGATAGCGCCATCTACAACATTTCAACAAAGTGCCCCTTCCGCTACGCTTCACGTACAGGTATGTCATTCGGTACACAAATGTAACAGCCCAATACCTACAAAAAAGTCTCCTTGTACGAAATCTGAAAACCAACAGGAAGTGAGATATTTTGAATTTTCTTTGCAAAATGTTTGCAGTTTTTGCCATTTCCAGACGTTGTACTTTAAGGAACTCCTGCTAGAGATGAAATCAGATCATCATCATATTTGGTCAGTCTAATCTAAAGGTCTTAGTGATGTTAAATTGTGAAGATCTTGAGTTTTCGCTGAAGGGCGTGTCCGTGGCGGCCTCACAAAGTTTGATGTTTCGCCATTAAACAGGAAGTTGTAACTCAGGCATACAATGTCTGATCTGATGTTTGATAATAGTCCTGACCTGAAGACTCTACATGGCCATATTCAGTTATGGTCATAGCGCCACCTGCTGGCAGCAGGAAATGTGGCACATTGAAGTGAGTTTGCCATATTTCTCCTATATTTACCTGCTTAAATGCATGTGGCCCACTATTCACTGTCTTCCTGAGGCCACCATGTGCGAGGGCCCGAGGGCAGCTTTAATTAAACATTTATTTCCAAACTGGCAACAGCAGTTTTGTGTCTCACGGGTTTATCTGTGGCAATAGCCAACAATACATTGTATGGGTCAAAATTATCCATTTTTCTTTAATGCCAAAAATCATTAGGATATTAAGATCATGTTCCATTAAGATATTCTGTAAATGTCCATAAATATATCATAAATGTATTATTAGAATATGCATGGCTAAGGACTTCATTTGGACAATTCTCAATATTTAGATTTTAATGCACGCTCAGATTCCAGATTTACAAATATTGTCCTAACAAACCACACATCAATGGAGAGATTATTTCAAAGAATTGACCCTTATGGCATGTTTTTGTGGTCACATATGGCAACAAATATTGAATCACATGAATAAATACGTGTTTTCTCTCTCTCTCTCTCTCTCTCTCTCTCTCTCTCTCTCTCTCTCTCTCTCTCTCTCTCTCTCTCTCTCTCTCTCTCTCTCTCTCTCTCTCTCTCTGTCTCTCTCTCTCTCTCTCTCTCTCTCTCTGTCTCTCTCTCTCTCTCTCTCTCTCTCTCTCTCTCTCTCTCTCTCTCTCTCTCTCTCTCTCTCTCCCTCTCTCTCTCTCTGCTTCTGTTTCTGTCGGCCACTCCCTCATGTTTCCTGTCTTAATCTGGGCACTCAGCATTTAATCACCTTTAAGAAGTCCTGACTCAGAGAGAGGAGTTCAGCTGGAGGAGCTCTCATCTGCTCACGGTAAGAGTCACACGCGTGCGTTCATACATGATCTGACCGCTTACTCTACATACACATGATCTGATCTGACCGCTTGCTCTTCATACATGATCTGACCGCTTGCTCTTCATACACATGATCTGACCGCTTACTCTACATACACATGATCTGATCTGACCGCTTACTCTACATACACATGATCTGATCTGACCGCTTACTCTACATACACATGATCTGATCTGACCGCTTACTCTACATACACATGATCTGATCTGACCGCTTGCTCTTCATACATGATCTGACCGCTTGCTCTTCATACATGATCTGACCGCTTGCTCTTCATACATGATCTGACCGCTTGCTCTACATACATGATCTGACCGCTTGCTCTACATACACATGATCTGACCGCTTGCTCTTCATACACATGATCTGACCGCTTGCTCTTCATACATGATCTGACCGCTTGCTCTTCATACACATGATCTGACCGCTTGCTCTTCATACACATGATCTGACCGCTTGCTCTTCATACATGATCTGACCGCTTGCTCTACATACATGATCTGACCGCTTGCTCTTCATACACATGATCTGACCGCTTGCTCTTCATACATGATCTGACCGCTTGCTCTTCATACACATGCTCTGACCGCTTGCTCTTCATACACATGATCTGACCGCTTGCTCTTCATACATGATCTGACCGCTTGCTCTACATACATGATCTGACCGCTTGCTCTTCATACATGATCTGACCGCTTGCTCTTCATACATGATCTGACCGCTTGCTCTACATACACATGATCTGACCGCTTGCTCTTCATACACATGATCTGACCGCTTGCTCTTCATACATGATCTGACCGCTTGCTCTTCATACACATGATCTGACCGCTTGCTCTTCATACACATGATCTGACCGCTTGCTCTTCATACATGATCTGACCGCTTGCTCTACATACATGATCTGACCGCTTGCTCTTCATACATGATCTGACCGCTTGCTCTACATACACATGATCTGACCTCTTGCTCTTCATACACATGATCTGACCGCTTGCTCTTCATACACATGATCTGACCGCTTGCTCTTCATACATGATCTGATCTGACCGCTTGCTCTACATACACATGATCTGACCGCTTGCTCTTCATACACATGATCTGACCGCTTGCTCTTCATACATGATCTGACCGCTTGCTCTTCATACACATGATCTGATCTGACCGCTTGCTCTACATACACATGATCTGACCGCTTGCTCTTCATACATGATCTGACCGCTTGCTCTTCATACACATGATCTGATCTGACCGCTTGCTCTACATACACATGATCTGACCGCTTGCTCTTCATACATGATCTGATCTGACCGCTTGCTCTTCATACATGATCTGACCGCTTGCTCTACATACATGATCTGACCGCTTGCTCTACATACACATGATCTGACCGCTTGCTCTTCATACACATGATCTGACCACTTGCTCTTCATACATGATCTGACCGCTTGCTCTTCATACACATGATCTGACCTCTTGCTCTTCATACACATGATCTGACCGCTTGCTCTTCATACACATAATCTGACCGCTTGCTCTTCATACATGATCTGATCTGACCGCTTGCTCTACATACACATGATCTGACCGCTTGCTCTTCATACACATGATCTGACCGCTTGCTCTACATACACATGATCTGACCGCTTGCTCTTCATACATGATCTGACCGCTTGCTCTTCATACACATGATCTGATCTGACCGCTTGCTCTACATACACATGATCTGACCGCTTGCTCTTCATACACATGATCTGACCGCTTGCTCTACATACACATGATCTGATCTGACCGCTTGCTCTACATACACATGATCTGACCGCTTGCTCTTCATACATGATCTGATCTGACCGCTTGCTCTTCATACATGATCTGAACGCTTGCTCTTCATACATGATCTGATCTGACCGCTTGCTCTTCATACATGATCTGACCGCTTGCTCTTCATACATGATCTGACCGCTTGCTCTTCATACACATGATCTGACCGCTTGCTCTTCATACTTGATCTGACAGCTTGCTCTTCATACATGATCTGACCGCTTGCTCTTCATACATGATCTGACTGCTTGCTCTTCATACATGATCTGACCGCTTGCTCTACATACATGATCTGACCGCTTGCTCTTCATACATGATCTGACCGCTTGCTCTTCATACACATGATCTGACCGCTTGCTCTACATACACATGATCTGACCGCTTGCTCTTCATACACATAATCTGACCGCTTGCTCTTCATACATGATCTGACCGCTTGCTCTTCATACATGATCTGACCGCTTGCTCTTCATACATGATCTGACCGCTTGCTCTTCATACATGATTTGACCGCTTGCTCTTCATACATGATCTGACCGCTTGCTCTTCATACATGATCTGACCGCTTGCTCTTCATACATGATCTGATCGCTTGCTCTACATACATGATCTGACCGCTTGCTCTTCATACATGATCTGACCGCTTGCTCTACATACACATGATCTGACCGCTTGCTCTTCATACACATGATCTGACCGCTTGCTCTTCATACACATGATCTGATCTGACCGCTTGCTCTTCATACATGATCTTACCGCTTGCTCTTCATACACATGATCTGATCTGACCACTTGCTCTACATACACATGATCTGATCTGACCGCTTGCTCTACATACACATGATCTGACCGCTTGCTCTTCATACATGATCTGATCTGACCGCTTGCTCTTCATACATGATCTGAACGCTTGCTCTTCATACATGATCTGATCTGACCGCTTGCTCTTCATACATGATCTGATCTGACCGCTTGCTCTTCATACACATGATCTGACCGCTTTCTCTTCATACATGATCTGACCGCTTGCTCTTCATACATGATCTGACCGCTTGCTCTTCATACATGATCTGACCGCTTGCTCTTCATACACATGATCTGACCGCTTGCTCTTCATACACATGATCTGACCGCTTGCTCTTCATACACATGATCTGACCGCTTGCTCTTCATACACATGATCTGACCGCTTGCTCTTCATACATGATCTGACCGCTTGCTCTTCATACACATGATCTGACCGCTTGCTCTTCATACATGATCTGACCGCTTGCTCTTCATACACATGATCTGACCGCTTGCTCTACATACACATGATCTGACCGCTTGCTCTTCATACACATGATCTGACCGCTTGCTCTACATACACATGATCTGACCGCTTGCTCGTCATACACATGATCTGATCTGACCGCTTGCTCTTCATACACATGATCTGACCGCTTGCTCAACATACACATGATCTGACCGCTTGCTCTACATACACATGATCTGACTGCTTGCTCTTCATACATGATCTGACCGCTTGCTCTTCATACATGATCTGACCACTTGCTTTTCATACATGATCTGACCGCTTGCTCTTCATACATGATCTGACCTCTTGCTCTACATACATGATCTGACCACTTGCTTTTCATACACATGATCTGACCGCTTGCTCTTCATACATGATCTGATCTGACCGCTTGCTCTTCATACATGATCTGACCGCTTGTTCTTCATACATGATCTGACCGCTTGCTCTTCATACACATGATCTGCCCGCTTGCTCTTCATACATGATCTGACCGCTTGCTCTTCATACACATGATCTGACCGCTTGCTCTTCATACATGATCTGACCATTTGCTCTTCATACATGATCTGACCGCTTGCTCTTCATACACATGATCTGACCGCTTGCTCTTCATACACATGATCTGACCGCTTGCTCTTCATACATGATCTGACCGCTTGCTCTTCATACATGATCTGACCGATTGCTCTTCATACACATGATCTGACCGCTTGCTCTTCATACATGATCTGACCGCTTGCTCTTCATACACATGATCTCACCACTTGCTCTTCATACATGATCTGACCTCTTGCTCTTCATATATGATCTGACCGCTTGCTCTTCATACACATGATCTGACCTCTTGCTCTTCATACATGATCTGATCTGACCGCTTGCTCTTCATACATGTTCTGCCCGCTTGCTCTTCATACATGATCTGACCGCTTCCTCTTCATACATGATCTGACCGCTTGCTCTTCATACATGATCTGACCGCTTGCTCTTCATACATGATCTGACCGCTTGCTCTTCAAACACATGATCTGACCGCTTGCTCTTCATACATACAGGCGCGGGTTGTGAGCGCGTTGTTGATGTTAGAGCTCCGTCGAATTGATTCATAATCCTTGATTTTCTCCTTATCACTCGCTTACAAACGATTATTTTCTATTATTTACAGCGTGTGAATACATCTCCGATACGATTCTCTATAAAAAACAATCGGATTGCTTTGATATCACTACTTATATCCGAACTTCCGCTACTAACCGTAGCCTGCTAGCATTGCACGCGTGGTAGCTTATTTACACCGGTAGCCCGCTAGCATTGCACGCGTGGAACTTATTTACACCGGTAGCCCGCTAGCATTGCACGCGTGGTAACTTATTTACACCGGTCACCACTGAAACCGACAATTCGTCATCGCAGCACATCTGCTACAATGACGAATAACTCGGATGTGTGTCTAATGTTACCTTTGAGTGCAGGCGAGGACACGTTCGAGCTGCATTCGGTGCAGTTGGAGTTGGAGTCGTTGGAGAAGCAGATTCGTGATCTACTAGAGAGACGAGCCGTGCTGAGAGAGCGACGATCAGCGCTTGAAACATCGCGTGCCGATGCGGTTAGTAACCTCTTGACTCCGACCTCGTCTACTCCGTGTGTTTCTCTGCACAGGACCAAAGCACCCAGGACGCGATCATCATCCCTGGTTTCGTTCACTCCGGCGCCGACACGACCCTGGGTGCTTCCACAGCGGAAGACGCGAGCCAGGACCAGAGCTAGGACCTCTCCGCCCCTCCCGGTCTTCGAGATCTCCACCCGGAACCGCTTCTCCCCTCTTCGCGAGACGGAACGCGACGCTGTGGTCATCGGTACTTCCATCGTCCGGCATGTCCACGCTACCTCAGGTAAAGGCAAGGTTATCACTCACTGCTTTCCTTGTGCTCGTGTTCTCGATGTCGGTGCGCAGGTTCCTGAGATCCTGAACGGTGACGAGCGCATCGGAGCTGTCGTGCTGCACGCGGGAACGAACGACACCAGGCTGCGGCAGACGGAGGTTCTGAAGAGGGACTACAGGAGCCTGATCGAGACGGTGCGCAGAACATCGCCTGAAGCATCGATCATCGTGTCTGGACCCCTTCCCACGTACCGACTAGGACATGAAAAGTTCAGTAGATTATTTGCTCTAAATGAATGGTTAATGTCATGGTGTAATGAACAGAAGCTGCTCTTTGTAAATAATTGGAATCTGTTTTGGGAGCGACCTAGGCTCTTCCGTCCTGATGGCCTTCACCCCAGCAGAATCGGAGCGGCTCTTCTGTCGGACAACATCTCGAGAGCGCTGCACACCGCCATCATATGACTAGTAAGTCAAAGTCCAGATCACAGTCTTTGCTGTCCTAACTTAACTGACATAAGTACCAATGTAGAACATTATATAGAAACTGTGTCTGAACATAACTGTGTAGAACATTATATAGAAACTGTGTCTATTCCTCGTTTAGTGAGGTCAAACATTAAATCTACTGTAAGATCTAGGAAAAATCTAATTGTGATTAAACCAGAAAAATTCAATATTAGTGAACAAAAACAATGCTGTCCAAACTTAATTGACATAAGTACCAATGTAGAACATTATATAGAAACTGTGTCTGAACATAACTGTGTAGAACATTATATAGAAACTGTGTCTGAACATAACTGTGTAGAACATTATATAGAAACTGTGTCTATTCCTCGTTTAGTGAGGTCAAACATTAAATCTACTGTAGGATCTAGGAAAAATCTAATTGTGATTAAACCAGAAAATCTCAATATTAGTGAACAAAAACAATTTCTAAAACTAGGTCTTCTAAACATTAGATCGCTCACACCTAAGGCGGTTATTGTAAATGAAATGGTCACAGATAATAGTTTCGATGTACTTTGCTTTACTGAAACCTGGCTTAAGCCAAATGATTATTTCGGTCTAAATGAGTCTACTCCACCAGGATACTGTTATAAGCATGAGCCCTGTCTGATTGGTCGTGGCGGCGGTGTTGCAACAATCTATAGAGATATTCTTAATGTTACTCATAAAACAGGTCACAGGTTTAATTCGTTTGAAGTACTAGTGCTAAATGTTACGCTCTTAAATGTAAGAAAGACATCCGTATTATCTCTAGCCTTGGCTACTGTATATAGACCTCCAGGGCCCTATGCTGATTTCTTAAAAGAGTTTGCAGACTTTCTCTCAGATCTATTGGTCAACGTCGATAAAGCATTAATTGTTGGAGATTTTAACATACACGTAGATAACACAAATGATGCATTAGGGGCTGCATTTACAGATCTATTAAACTCCTTTGGGGTTAAGCAAAATGTCACTGGTCCCACTCATCGTCTTAATCACACACTAGATTTAATTATATCACATGGAACCAACCCAACCGACATAGATATTATACCGCAAAGTGATGATGTCACTGACCATTACATGGTAACTTGCATACTGCGTACTGCTGAAATCTGTCATGTTGCGCCACGTTATCGACCAGGCAGAACAATCCTTCCAACCACTATAGATAGATTCTCAAATAGCTTACCTGATCTGGCTCAGCTGCTCAGTGAACCCAAACAAACAAATGAACTAGAGGAAATGGCTAGCAGTATGAGCACGATTTTATCTAGCACATTAGAAATTGTTGCACCAATTAGATTAAAAAAGGTTAAAGAGAAAACTAAAGCACCATGGTACAACAGTGCTACACATGTTATCAAGAGAGAAACTCGTAACTTAGAGCGTAAATGGAAACAAACAAATTTAGAGGTCTTTAGAATCGCGTGGAAAGATAGTATGTCACGTTATGAAAAGGCCCTAAAAGCAGCCAGGGCTGAGCATCTCCGCAAACTAATAGAAAATAACCAAAATAACCCAAGGTTTTTATTTAACACTGTGGCTAGACTAACAAATAAACAAACATCGCCTGAGCAAAATATTCCGTTACAGTTTAGTAGTAATGATTTTATGAATTTCTTCACTGAGAAAATAGAAAGCATCAGAAACAAAATTGTAAATGTACAATCTTTAATGATGTCTTATGATTCAACCGCAATTATCGCCCGTCAAGAACTACTACACCGCTTTACAACTATAGGACAGGAAGAGCTAAATAAACTTATCATTGCATCTAAACCAACAACATGTTTATTAGATCCAATACCCACTAAACTACTGAAAGAGTTGTTACCTGTAGTGGAAGAGCCTCTTCTCAATATTATTAACTCATCTTTATCTTTAGGTCATGTTCCAAGAATATTCAAGTTGGCAGTCATAAAACCTCTCATTAAGAAGCCACAATTAGATCATAATAACCTAGCAAATTACAGACCAATTTCAAATCTTCCATTCATGTCTAAAATACTAGAAAAAGTTGTGTCCGCTCAATTGTGCGCTTTCTTGCAAGAAAATGATATCTATGAAAAATTTCAATCAGGATTCAGGCCGCATCACAGCACAGAAACCGCACTCGTTAAAATCACAAATGATTTACTTCTAGCTTCTGACCAAGGCTGTATCTCAATACTAGTTCTAGTCAAGTCAAGTCAAGTCAACTTTATTTATATAGCGCTTTTAACAATGTAGATTGTTTCAAAGCAGCTTTACAGTGTTAAACAGGAAAATAATGCAGCATAATTTTATTCAGCTGTATAGCCATTCTGGAAAAATTTCAAGTATCATACAGTGACAGTGTGGGCTTTAGATCAATAATTTGATCAGTAATTTAGTTTAAATGGTTAATTTAGTTTATTATTTAGATGTATTTCGATGTTTAGTTGAAAAATTTAGTGTCCCCAACTGAGCACGCCAAGCCAGAGGCAACAGTGGCAAGGAAACCAAAACCCCATTAGGTGACCTAATGGAGAAAAATAAACCTTGGGAGAAACCAGGCTCAGTCGGGGTGCCAGTTCTCCTCTGGCCAATTAACAAACAGCGTATTATTATTATTATTCTGGCAGTTTTACAGCTCGGAGGTCATAATAGATCAGAATATTCGAGGGACCGGGGGCAACATGCTGGAGACGGGTTTATTGAGGATGATGTTGATTAAATAATTATTAAAGTGCAATATTCGAATGATCGGAGGCAACACGCAGGAGACGGGTTTATTGAGATGCCGTGTCGATGAGGCAGTTTCAGGGGGAGTCTAATCACGGTCTCCCAGACACTTCGGGGTCCTGTGTTGGTCTTCTCTGGGCGCAGGTCCACCATCTGATCTGGATACGGCCCGGATCCAGCTGACTGCAGTAAACCTCGGGATAAAACAGAGAGACTAACATTAGCGTAGATGCCATTCTTCTGATGATGTAACGAGTACATCAGGTGTTATGGGAAGTGTTCCCGGTTCCGGCTGACCTAGTTAATGCAGCCTAACAATCATTTCATTGAAAAAGTGTTTTATGTGTATGCCACAGTAAAGAGATGTGTTTTTAGTCTAGATTTAAACTGACAGAGTGTGTCTGCTTCCCGAACAATGTTAGGAAGACTGTTCCAGAGTTTAGGTGCTAAATAGGAAAACGATCGACCGCCTGCAGTTGATTTGGATATTCTCGGTATGATCAACTGGCCAGAATTTTGAGACCGCAGTAGACGTGATGGAGTATAATATGTTAAGAGCTCGCTCAAGTATTGGGGAGCTAAACCATTTAGTGCTTTGTAAGTAATAAGTAAGATTTTAAAATTTATGCGATGTTTAATAGGCAGCCAGTGCAGTGTTGACAGAACTGGGCTAATATGGTCATACTTCCTGGTTCTAGTAAGAACTCGAGCTGCTGCGTTTTGGACCAGCTGGAGTTTATTTATTAAGCGAGCAGGGCAACCACCCAGTAGAGCATTACAATAATCTAACCTTGAGGTCATGAACGCATGAACTAACTGTTCAGCATTTTGCATTGAGAGCATGTGCCGTAATTTAGATATATTTTTAAGATGGTAGAAAGCAGTTTTACAGATGCTAGAAACGTGGCTTTCAAACGAAAGATTGGTATCAAAGAGCACACCCAGGTTCCTCACTGACGACGAGGACTTGACAGAACAGCCATCAAGTGTTAGACAGTATTCTAGGTTACTACTTGTGGAGCTTTTTTGTCCAATAATTAAAAATTCAGTTTTTTCTGAATTGAGTTGCAGGAAATTACCAGTCATCCAATGTTTTATATCAGCTATGCATTCCGTTAATCTTGTGAATTGGTAAGTTTCTTTAGGGCGTGAAGAAATATAGAGCTGAGTATCGTCAGCATAACAATGAAAACTAACGCCATGCTTCCTAATGATATCTCCCAGTGGTAGCATGTACAGGGTGAAGAGTAGCGGTCCTAGCACTGAGCCTTGCGGTACTCCATACTGAACTTGCGATCGGTGTGACATATCTTCATTTACTACTACAAACTGATAACGGTCGCATAGGTATGATTTAAACCATGATAATGCAATTCCACTAATACCTACATAATTTTCGAGTCTATTCAAAAGAATGTTGTGGTCGATAGTATCAAATGCAGCGCTAAGATCGAGTAACACTAATAGAGAGATACAGCCACGATCGGATGATAAGAGCAAATCATTTGTAACTCTGACGAGAGCAGTCTCAGTGCTATGATACGGTCTAAATCCTGACTGGAAATCCTCACAGATACCATTTCTTTCTAAAAAGGAACATAATTGTGAAGACACTGCCTTTTCAAGTATTTTTGACAGAAAGGGTAGATTTGAGATTGGTCTATAATTGACTAAATCTGTAGGATCAAGTTGCGGTTTTTTAATAAGTGGTTTAATAATTGCCAACTTAAAAGTTTTCGGTACATATCCTAATGACAAAGATGAATTAATGATATTAAGAAGAGGATCTATGACCTCTGGTAGCATCTCTTTTAATAGCCTAGTTGGTATAGGGTCGAGCATACATGTTGTCGATTTTGATGATTTAACGAGTTTAGCCAATTCTTCTTCTCCTATAGCAGTGAATGAGTGTAATTTTTCCTCAGTGACACTACAATGCTCTGTCTGATGTGATGCTGTATTAGACGGCTGCATGGTTAAAAAATTTTTCCTAATATTATCAATCTTACATGTGAAGAAGTTCATAAAGTCATTACTGCTGTGCTGTTTACAATCATCAGAAGTTGAAGCTTTATTTTTGGTTAATTTAGCCACTGTATCGAATAAATACCTTGGGTTGTGTTTGTTTTCTTCCAAGAGAGTTGAGAAATAAGCAGATCTAGCAGTTTTTACAGCCTTTCTGTATGTGATCATGTGCTCTCTCCACGAATTACGAAATACCTCTAATTTTGTTTTCTTCCAGCTGCGCTCCATTTTTCTGGCTGCTGTTTTAAGGGCCCGGGTGTGCTCGTTGTACCACGGCGTTGGACTATTTTCTTTAATCTTCTTTAAGCGCAGAGGAGCAACTGTGTCTAAAGTACTGCAAAAGAGAGAGTCAATAGTTTCTGTTGCAACATCGAGTTCTTCTATACTATCTGGGATGCTGAGCAGATGATACTGATGAGGGAGATTATTTAAAAAGCAATCTTTAGTAGCGGCAGTGATTGTCCTGCCATTTTTAAAGCGAGGGGGCGGCTTTGCAACCTTAGCTAAATTAAGTATACATGATACTAAGTAATGATCTGAGATGTCATCGCTCTGCTGCAGAATTTCAACGGTATCAACATTTATTCCATGTGACAATATTAGGTCTAAAGTATGATTATGGCGATGAGTGGCTCCTGACACGTGTTGCCTAACTCCAATAGAGTTTAGTGTGTCTTTAAATGCTAATCCCAATACGTCTTTTCCGTTGTCAACATGGATATTAAAATCACCAACAATTAGTACTTTATCTACGGCCAGTACTAACTCTGATAGAAAATCAGCAAATTCTTTGATAAAGTCTGTATTATGCCCAGGTGGCCTGTATACAGTAGCTAACACAAATGTTGAACGGGTTTTATCATGTACACTACATAGCGTTACATAAAGCACCAAAACTTCGAAGGAATTATATTTGAAAGTAGACTTCTGAGTAATACTGAAGATATTATTATAAATTACAGCAACCCCTCCCCCTTTACCTTTCAGACGCGGCTCATGTTTATAACAATAATCTTGGGGGGTGGACTCATTTAAGGTAATGTAGTCGTCAGGTTTTAGCCAGGTTTCTGTCAAACAGAGCACATCTAGATTATTATCTGTAATAATATCATTAACAATAAGCGCTTTTGGGGAAAGGGATCTAATATTCAGCAACCCAAGCTTTATCAATTGTTCATCTGTATTATATATTTTGTTTATTTGTTGGACGTCAATTAAATTTTTACTGTTGAATGGTTTTGATGTTTTTTTGTATTTACTAATTCGGGGAACAGACACAGTCTCTATATGATAATATCTAGGTGAAAGAGTCTCTATGTGCTGGGATTTATCTGACTCCGGTAACGTGAGACAGCTAGCAGACGGTCGGTTTAGCCAGTTTGTCTGCTTCCTGACCTGGGCCCTAGTGAGTCAAGGTTTAGCTCTAAGACTATGTGCCAGATTACTAGAGAGAAGAGCGGCACCACCCCAAGAGGGATGGATGCCATCCTTCTTCAACAGGTCAGGTCTGCCCCAAAAACTTTTCCAATTGTCTATGAACCCTATGTTATTTTGCAGACACCACTTAGACAACCAGCCATTGAGTGATGATAGTCTGCTAACTATCTCATCACTCCTTTTTTTTTTCTTTTTTTTTTTTTTTTCTACTCGATCTTAGTGCTGCATTCGATACTATAGATCATAAACTACTCTTAGATTGACTTCAAAATTATACTGGTGTTCAGGGACAGGCATTAAACTGGTTTAGATCGTACTTATCAGACCGCTACCATTTTGTCTGTCTAAATGGGGAAAAATCAAAGATAACATCAGTAGACTATGGGGTGCCGCAAGGATCCGTGTTAGGCCCTCTGCTATTCTCTATATATATGCTGCCACTTGGTAATATTATAAGAAAACATGGAATTAATTTCCACTGTTATGCTGATGACACTCAATTATATATTTCATCACGACCGGATGAAAACGCTAAATTATCTAAACTGACAGCGTGTGTTGAAGATATTAAATACTGGATGACGTGTAATTTTCTGCTATTAAATTCAGATAAAACGGAGGTGTTACTTATTGGTCCAAAAAACTGCCCACAAAACCTCTCGCAATACAATTTTACCTTGGAAGGATGTCCTGTCGCTCTGTCCACTACAGTAAGAGACCTGGGTGTTATATTAGACCTCAACCTGACATTCGAAAATCATATTTCATATGTTACAAGAACGGCATTTTTCCACCTTAGAAACATTGCTAAGCTACGTAACATGCTATCTATCTCTGATGCAGAAAAGTTAGTTCATGCATTCATGACCTCGAGATTAGATTACTGTAATGCTTTATTAGCTGGTTGTCCTGCATCATCAATAAACAAACTACAGTTAGTCCAAAACGCAGCTGCTAGAGTTCTTACTAGGTCAAGAAAATATGATCATATAACACCAATTTTATCATCTCTACACTGGTTACCTGTGAAGTTCCGTATCAATTACAAAGTATTGCTACTGACCTATAAAGCCCTAAATGGTTTAGCTCCAGTGTATCTAACGGATCTTCTATCGCCCTACAATCCATCGCGCTCTTTAAGATCACTAAACTCGAGGCTTCTGGTCATTCCTAGGATATCTAAGTCCACTAAAGGAGGGAGGGCTTTTTCACATTTAGCTCCGAAACTCTGGAATAGTCTTCCTGATATTGTTCGAGGTTCAGACTCGCTGTCCCAGTTTAAAACTAGATTAAAGACGCATCTCTTTAGCCAAGCATTCACATTATAATTATCTTTTTATACTACAGTTAAATCGGATCAAAAGCATAAATATATTATTCTGAACAGCAGCTACGCTAATCATTTCCCATCTGCTTTTCTGTTGTTATCTCGGGACACTAGTCCCGAGGTAAATAGTTCGTCAGCTCCAGTTTGTATCAGCCTCTCATGGAGACTTCAGATGCCCCAACACCTGTGATGAGACGACTCCACGCCTGTGAAGAGACGACTCAACGCCAGCGTTGTTATGGCCTAAAATAATACACGATTGATTAACTTTTTCGAACATTATTCTTTAACATTCTCTTTCTAGCATTTTTACTGTACATCTATGAAATGCACTTTCTGTAAAGCTGCTTTGAAACAATGTGTATTGTGAAAAGCGCTATACAAATAAATTTGAATTGAATTGAATTGAACATGATCTGATCTGACCGCTTGCTCTTCATACATGATCTGACCGCTTGCTCTTCATACATGATCTGACCGCTTGCTCTTCATACACATGATCTGACCGCTTGCTCTTCATACACATGATCTGACCGATTGCTCTTCATACACATGATCTGACCGCTTGCTCTTCATACATGATCTGACCGCTTGCTCTTCATACATGATTTGACCGCTTGCTCTTCATACACATGATCTGACCGCTTGCTCTTCATACATGATCTGAACTCTTGCTCTTTATACATGATCTGACCGCTTGCTCTTCATACATGATCTGACCAAATGCTCTTCATACACATGATCTGACCGCTTGCTCTTCATACATGATCTGACCGCTTGCTCTTCATACACATGATCTGACCGCTTGCTCTTCATACATGATCTGATCTGCCCGCTTGCTCTTCATACATGATCTGACCGCTTGCTCTTCATACACCGCTTGCTCTTAATACATGATCTGACCGCTTGCTCTTCATACACATGATCTGACCGCTTGCTCTTCATACATGATCTGACCGCTTGCTCTTCATACATGATCTGACCGATTGCTCTTCATACACATGATCTGACCGCTTGCTCTTCATACATGATCTGACCGCTTGCTCTACATACATGATCTGACCGCTTGCTCTTCATACACATGATCTGACCGCTTGCTCTTCATACATGATCTGATCTGACCAATTGCTCTTCATACACATGATCTGACCCCTTGCTCTTCATACATGATCTGACCGCTTGCTCTTCATACATGATCTGACCGCTTGCTCTTCATACACATGATCTGACCGCTTGCTCTTCATACATGATCTGACCGCTTGCTCTTCATACACATGATCTGACCGCTTGCTCTTCATACATGATCTGATCTGACCGCTTGCTCTTCATAAATGTTCTGCCCGCTTGCTCTTCATACATGATCTGACCGCTTGCTCTTCATACACCGCTTGCTCTTCATACACATGATCTGACCGCTTGCTCTTCATACATGATCTGACCGATTGCTCTTCATACACATGATCTGACCGATTGCTCTTCATACACATGATCTGACCGCTTGCTCTTCATACATGATCTGACCACTTGCTCTTCATACATGATCTGACCGCTTGCTCTTCATACATGATCTGACCGCTTGCTCTTCATACATGATCTGACGGCTTGCTCTTCATACATGATCTGACCGATTGCTCTTCATATATGATCTGACCGCTTGCTCTTCATACATGATCTGACCGCTTGCTCTTCATACATGATCTGACCGCTTGCTCTTCATACATGATCTGACCGCTTGCTCTTCATACATGATCTGACGGCTTGCTCTTCATACATGATCTGACCGATTGCTCTTCATATATGATCTGACCGCTTGCTCTTCATACATGATCTGACCGATTGCTCTTCATACACAAGATCTGACCGCTTGCTCTTCATACATGATCTGACCGCTTGCTCTTCATACATGATCTGACCGCTTGCTCTTCATACATGATCTGACCAATTGCTCTTCATACATGATTTGACCGCTTGCTCTTCATACATGATCTGACCGCTTGCTCTTCATACATGATCTGACCGATTGCTCTTTATTCACATGATCTGACCGCTTGCTCTTCATACATGATCTGACCGCTTGCTCTTCATACATGATCTGACCTCTTGCTCTTCATACACATGATCTGACCGCTTGCTCTTCATACACATGATCTGACCGCTTGCTCTTCATACATGTTCTGCCCGCTTGCTCTTCATACATGATCTGACCGATTGCTCTTCATTCACATGATCTGACCGCTTGCTCTTCATACATGATCTGACCGCTTGCTCTTCATACATGATCTGACCTCTTGCTCTTCATACACATGATCTGACCGCTTGCTCTTCATACACATGATCTGACCGCTTGCTCTTCATACATGTTCTGCCCGCTTGCTCTTCATACATGATCTGACCGCTTGCTCTTCATACACCGCTTGCTCTTCATATGTGATCTGACTGCTTGCTCTTCATACATGATCTGACCGCTTGCTCTTCATACATGATCTGACCGCTTGCTCTTCATACATGATCTGACCGCTTGCTCTTCATACACATGATCTGACCGCTTGCTCTTCATACATGATCTGACCTCTTGCTCTTCATACATGATCTGACCGCTTGCTCTTCATACACATGATCTGACCGCTTGCTCTTCATACATGATCTGATCTGACGCTTGCTCTTCATACATGTTCTGCCCGCTTGCTCTTCATACATGATCTGACCGCTTGCTCTTCATACACCGCTTGCTCTTCATACATGATCTGACCGCTTGCTGTTCATACATGATCTGATCTGACTGCTTGCTCTTCATACATGATCTGACTGCTTGCTCTTCATACATGATCTGACCGCTTGCTCTTCATACACATGATCTGACCGCTTGCTCTTCATACACATGATCTGACCGCTTGCTCTTCACACATGATCTGACCGCTTGCTCTTCATACATGATCTGACCGCTTGCTCTTCATCCATGATCTGACCGCTTGCTCTTCATACACATGATCTGACCGCTTGCTCTTCACACATGATCTGACCTCTTGCTCTTCATACATGATCTGACCGCTTGCTCTTCATACACATGATCTGACCGCTTGCTCTTCATACATGATCTGATCTGACCGCTTGCTCTTCATACATGTTCTGCCCGCTTGCTCTTCATACATGATCTGACCGCTTGCTCTTCATACACCGCTTGCTCTTCATACATGATCTGACCGCTTGCTGTTCATACATGATCTGATCTGACTGCTTGCTCTTCATACATGATCTGACCGCTTGCTCTTCATACATGATCTGACCGCTTGCTCTTCATACACATGATCTGACCGCTTGCTCTTCACACATGATCTGACCGCTTGCTCTTCATACATGATCTGACCGCTTGCTCTTCATACACATGATCTGACCGCTTGCTCTTCATACACATGATCTGACCGCTTGCTCTTCACACATGATCTGACCGCTTGCTCTTCATACATGATCTGACCGCTTGCTCTTCATACATGATCTGACCGCTTGCTCTTCATACACATGATCTGACCGCTTGCTCTTCACACATGATCTGACCTCTTGCTCTTCATACATGATCTGACTGTAAAATTCCATCCATTAGCCCAAAAACCGAAAACTAATGACGTGGTCAAAAGGAATTCTGCGTGTAAGCCTTTTCAGCCTTTCGGTGAAGTTCTTTTAATTTATTGATATCTCATTTCAAATCTGACTCCATTAATAATTTGATCTGACTCCAATTCTATCTGACTCCATAAAGTGTGTTACATTTAGAGTTTATCAGCTGATTTGAAGATTAGTTGCGATTTAATTTAGATCAATGATTTTTCGTAGTATCACTTATTTTCAAATATTAATATCCTCCATGGGACACGGAATCTCAAATAGGCTAAGCGTCTGGATTTTCGCTTGCTCTAACGGTCACAGATTAGTCAGTTCTGATATTACAGAGGATTGCAGGGTGAACTATCTTACCTCTAAAACATGTAATTTTAGTGATAGTCAGGGAAACTGCAACTTATAATAACAGTGGCAGGTCAGAAATCAGGTTTTCCCTCATGCATGGCTCAATGCTCCCGCTATGGAGTTCCCAGTATGACCTGCCCTGACAGAGAGATCTGCGGTAACTCCTACAAAACCCCGCATGGACATGAATAAAATAATGATTTCAGAAAGATACAGAATAAATCAAGATTAACATTTATTTTGGCCAGACAGGAAAAGTAAATACTTAAACAAGGATCCATGGTACACAACTGATCAGCGTAAAAACATAAAACACAATTGCAAAGCAATATGAAAATAATTTAAAAGAGTCATGTCTGGCACATCTACATGCAGTTTGCACGGGGGTCTGATTACAGAATATTCCCCCAGAGAGTTAGAACATCCAACCTTAAATACTCCAACTAGAACAAAAGGGCTGTAAATATTTGCAACACCCCCACCTGGTTTTGGGGGAGTGGATCAGATATCTTTGAAGAGACTACTCAAAGGAGAACTGAATTCTCATTAGTTTTCCAATCTTTCTAATACTACCAGTGACTGCAGTGAAACTGAGACCATTTTACCATTCGCACTGAGACCTTTAAAAAGACATCAAACATGAAAGGGATAAAACAATAGATTTACAAGATACATCATCACTGATATATCTGCATTTGGTGACTTGAAACCAGGACAAGGAGAGGGCAAAATGGGGAGGGGGGAGGAATGTTTGTCAGGGTGTTGTCACAGTTTCTGTGAGATCTTCTCCTCAAGATTAGTGACTTTTATTGTTCAATTGCTGAGGTATGTATCTCAGCTTTTGTCTTAGCACCAAAACCGACTCTTACAGACGGCCCCTGGCCCATTGGGACAAATTCAGATTAGTTCCCAAGGGGACATACTTGGACATTCCTTGTTTCCATATTTTGGATGTAATTTCCGAAGTTTTCATGGGGCTGATCCTTGAGTTAACAGCACAAGTCAATGGGTGCCGGATTCAAGCAGTCACCTGAAATAACAACATTAAGACAGGCTGAACATGAAGATGAAAACACTGCTGAAATACACCTCAGCGGCACAGTTCCTTTAGGTGTAGGTGTACTGTACTGATTGGATGCTGTAGCAATTAGGCAGGATATCTGTTATCCCGTTGGTCAGGTTTGTTTCCACCTGCCGATGATTGTGAGGGTTTTCAGTCTGTAGAATGACTTGTTGTCCCAAGTCAGTTGCGTTAGTAAGCATGAGCAGAAAGTGTCAGTGGAAAGTGTCTTTACACTTTGAGGAAACATCTGTGTCCTCCCCAGGATTCTTATCAATAGCTGACCCTTAGAGAAATCCTCGGTCACCTTCAAGCAGAAGGTTTGGTTTGCCGGGCAGGTCAGATCTCCATGGGTGAAGGAATCATCGTGTGCTAGACACCTGAACAAATTCTGAATAACCATGCAATAATTGAACACTGATGACTTTGTGGTTATTGTGAGATGGAAAAAGAGAGTGGTTGGATAATCACAAGAACATCAAAATAACAACACATGATAAACTCCTGTCAGAAGTGCGAGTGGTAAAAACGGTCTCATTTCTCAGTGTCATATATTTAGTGAGCAAGTCTCATTTGATCGCCAGATTCTTCAATACCACTAGTGATATTGAAGTGGAATTTAAACACGGTCTGGATGAATTGAAGGAAGGGTATCAAAACCATCAATAGAACAGTAGGTTTACCAGCAGTATGCATAATTAAAATATATCACATAATTAAACATGGAAATACACAATTGAATAATTGCCATTATAAAATTGTTTGTATCAGTTGTTTTGAATGCAAATCATTATTGAATTCTTATGTTTCAATCAGATTACTTAGAGAATGAGATTTACAGAAAAAGAGATTTAAAATCTTTAGTTAAACTTTGGCACTCATCTTCTGCGCATTTGATGTACAGGCGGAGTCACACTCAATGATGCAGGTCTGACTGAGAATTGTTTACTTAATTTATGGAAATGCCTGCATCCCAGATCTAAGTCTTTAGATATATTTTATTGTCATTAGTCATATGTTGGAAACTAGGGGCCCTTCCAGTTTTCAACAATGCTAAGGACTGGACATATTAAACATTTTGTCCATCAGTTTACTGATCAATTAATTGTCCATTAATTAATGTGTGACAAAGCCGTGCACATGTTTTATGCATCTTGCAGTGTTTACATACAGGAAGTTGACATGGCTGTAAGCCGTAAAATTATTCAAACCAAATAAAAGGTAATTATGAAAATAAAATTGTTCAAACCAAATAAAAAGGGAATTATGAAAATAATTCAATTTGTCCTGTATGTATGAAGATTAATAGTGTATGATAAATTTGCATTATGTGTATGATTTTGGCCTGGATAGTCCCATGATCTATGCCAGGAAAAATGTGTTGTGCGGTGATAGAATTAAGGATGTGTGTTGTGTATAGATGTGTATAGGAGATGGGTGGTGTCTATCCTACCATAATCTGTGTTGTATAATTTTATTCCAGTTTTTATACTGGGAAGCCATGTAACTATGTGTGCTGTGAAGTGTGAATGGCTTCATGAAGTCTTTTCACACCCATCTCCGAGATGTTAAGTTGTGTGTGTGTGTCCTGACTTCAGACCCAGTGGAATCTGGATCTGAAGGGTGGCAGCCATTCACCTGAAAGGAAAACAAGCACAGAGCGAAATACAGTTTAATCTTGAACCTTTACACAAATGTAATTAAGATAGATGAGGCTATCTTATTTTTCTTTACTGGTCTTTAGCCAGATAGTTGTTGTAGATGGCTTTAACCTGTTACAGTTTTATGCCATTAGGAGAAAATTTGTTGTAGTTTACAAATACATGTATCATAATCATGATCATGTTTCTGTAAAGAAAAAGTTAGATAAACTGATTTATAATGGTCAGATCTGACTGTGTGTAAATGCAGTCAGACCAGTTGCACCTTAAGTTGCTGTTGCAGTTGTGTTTACACAATCTGCTGGATTGTGATTTTATCACACCCAGGTCCCCTGGGGCAATCTCTTTAAATGATGCTGTTTATACAAGTCAGATCTGTTGTTTAGAGCATCCGGTCACCAGGTGTTTATGGTGTCATTTGAACTCTTGACCCTTTGGATCTCTGTGATGTGTGACCCCTGTAGAGTGAATGCCTTAAGTTAACATAACACAAATTTCATTACATTCCCAGTAAAATGACTTCCCCAATCAGGTTCCATGTAATCTGACGCACCCAGAGAGGAATTTGCTAACACTTGCGAGTTTCTTTGCAATGGAAAACTTGTACCTCCCCTTTCTCATTGGGCTGCAGATCAATGAAATGTAAATTATTAGGCCTTGCCTGAATTCAACTTATTCAAGTTACAACAATCAGGTTACTCATTTAACTGGGCATTGTAATTTTTCTCATTTAAATTATTGCACAAATAGAAGGTACAGAAGTTCTTTCTCTTTAGGTTTTTTCCTCTTCAGTTTCTTCCTTCACAATTCTTTCCTTAACCATTTATATTCTCCTTCCCATCATTTCAACACTAATAATGCTCTTGCCTCCCTACTTGCACATCCCATCTTTCTACATTCTAATCCTTCTCATACTTTCCCAACCTTCTTTCCTCTTCTAAATAATGCTGAATTTATCCTGAGATTAAAACCATTTCTGGCATTTATAATATAATTTACATTATAATCATAATATAAATCATATTATATTAAAATAGTATGAATTAAATAATAATTTTATTTGCTGGTCTCAAGAGGATCTCTGCTGAGTCATTTGTCCAGAATAATCTGTTATCATCTCACTGATCTTTAGATTGGCCGCTGCTGCTGTGTTGGCCTGATCATTGGGTGCACAGCAATAAGACCTAACTGGAAGCCAGTTATAAACTTAGTTGCTGTGAACGCTCAATAAACTGCAAACACTGAGAGCATAGACCAAATAATTGCTCAATTCAAAGATTTTTGTGACCACACAATATAGAATTGGGCACAATTTTCTTGTTTTGGGCTGAGAAGTTATCAATTGCATCCTTTGGAGAATCTATTTGCATATGAAAAGAAAGGTTTGACAAACACAGGTCTGATGGAGAAAGCCAAAGATTATCTTTGGTCTGTTAACCTTCTCAGTCTCTTCTGAGACATTAATAAACACACAAAAGTGCAGTGATTGCAAAGACTGAAGTAAGACCATAGTAAAACGCTATAATTTATAAGACATTTATAATTGTGACATCAGACCTGAACCAGTTTTGTCCACCTTCACATTTTACACACAAAGGATTCCAGTGAGATCGTTTCAATGTTATTTTAGCTCATCTACTCACAAGATTTCATTCACAAGTTAACGTGACCATTTGTTCTTTTTCTTTGTCGCGTTGTTGCAGCAAAGCAAATTAACAAATGTAACTGGACATTTTCCTCAGAATTCAAGGTTTTAATTTACAGAGCTCTCTTGAGTACAGAAATAAAATTTCCTCTCTTGCTGCGTGTGCAAACAAGGAGAATTTTAAAGCAAGGGATATCATTTCTACTCTACGCTGTTGCTTTCATGTCCCTGATAAGCAATATGGTTGTCTTCTTTTCACGCCCCATCAGATTTATACAGTATTCAGTACTATACACTCCCAACATTTATAAAAGGCAAATAAGAATGGACTTACCATAACAGCTGAAGAAAGAGAAGAAGATCAAACCTCTCGCTTGTGGCATCCCAATATTTAGCTGAAAAGACACTCGCCACCGGGAGATCACGTCGGGGTCACCACTGTAAAATTCCATCCATTAGCCCAAAAACCGAAAACTAATGACGTGGTCAAAAGGAATTCTGCGTGTAAGCCTTTTCAGCCTTTCGGTGAAGTTCTTTTAATTTATTGATATCTCATTTCAAATCTGACTCCATTAATAATTTGATCTGACTCCAATTCTATCTGACTCCATAAAGTGTGTTACATTTAGAGTTTATCAGCTGATTTGAAGATTAGTTGCGATTTAATTTAGATCAATGATTTTTCGTAGTATCACTTATTTTCAAATATTAATATCCTCCATGGGACACGGAATCTCAAATAGGCTAAGCGTCCGGATTTTCACTTGCTCTAACGGTCACAGATTAGTCAGTTCTGATATTACAGAGGATTGCAGGGTGAACTATCTTACCTCTAAAACATGTAATTTTAGTGATAGTCACGGAAACTGCAACTTATAATAACAGTGGCAGGTCAGAAATCAGGTTTTCCCTCATGCATGGCTCAATGCTCCCGCTATGGAGTTCCCAGTATGACCTGCCCTGACAGAGAGATCTGCGGTAACTCCTACAAAACCCCGCATGGACATGAATAAAATAATGATTTCAGAAAGATACAGAATAAATCAAGATTAACATTTATTTTGGCCAGACAGGAAAAGTAAATACTTAAACAAGAATCCATGGTACACAACTGATCAGCGTAAAAACATAAAACACAATTGCAAAGCAATATGAAAATAATTTAAAAGAGTCATCATGTCTGGCACATCTACATGCAGTTTGCACGGGGGGTCTGATTACAGAATATTCCCCCCAGAGAGTTAGAACATCCAACCTTAAATACTCCAACTAGAACAAAAGGGCTGTAAATATTTGCAACACCCCCACCTGGTTTTGGGGGAGTGGATCAGATATCTTTGAAGAGACTACTCAAAGGAGAACTGAATTCTCATTAGCTTTCCAATCTTTCTAATACTACCAGTGACTGCAGTGAAACTGAGACCATTTTACCATTCGCACTGAGACCTTTAAAAAGACATCAAACATGAAAGGGATAAAACAATAGATTTACAAGATACATCATCACTGATATATCTGCATTTGGTGACTTGAAACCAGGACAAGGAGAGGGCAAAATGGGGAGGGGGGAGGAATGTTTGTCAGGGTGTTGTCACAGTTTCTGTGAGATCTTCTCCTCAAGATTAGTGACTTTTATTGTTCAATTGCTGAGGTATGTATCTCAGCTTTTGTCTTAGCACCAAAACCGACTCTTACATGACATTGCTCTTCATACACATGATCTGACCGCTTGCTCTTCATACACATGATCTGACCGCTTGCTCTTCATACATGATCTGACCGCTTGCTCTTCATACACCGCTTGCTCTTCATACATGATCTGACCGCTTGCTCTTCATACATGATCTGATCTGACTGCTTGCTCTTCATACATGATCTGACTGCTTGCTCTTCATACATGATCTGACCGCTTGCTCTTCATACATGATCTGACCGCTTGCTCTTCATACATGATCTGATCTGACTGCTTGCTCTTCATACATGATCTGACTGCTTGCTCTTCATACACATGATCTGACCGCTTGCTCTTCACACATGATCTGACCGCTTGCTCTTCATACATGATCTGACCGCTTGCTCTTCATACATGATCTGACCGCTTGCTCTTCATGAGGGCAGATCATCAGAACGCTGGACATCCAATGTACTGAACTAAACAATCTGTTACCCTGGAGCACAAAACCAGTCATACGGGTCAATTCTTTTAAATTGAGAGTTATAGATCATCTTCAGCTGAATAATAATCTCTTCATTGATGTTTGGTTTGTTAGGACAATACAGGGAGTGCAGAATTATTAGGCATGTTGATTTTCTGATCATATTTTTTTTCCAGGCACATTTGACCAATTCCAAACCACAGTAATCCTAATAACTACTATTGATTTAGTATTTAATAATGTATAAGTGATATATAATTGTTCATGAAGGCTGGAAATGAAAAACACCTTATATTCAGGTGTGCAGAATTATTAGGCATGTTTTCTTTTACAGATAAATTGAGGCCAAAAAGAGATTTAACTCAGACTGAAAAGTCAAAAAGTATTAAATGCCCATGAGAAGGATGCAATACTAATGCAATACTAGACATTGCAGTTAAGGCGTGACCATTGGACAGTGAAATGCTCGTTGGGTCATGTTACGACCCGCCGTATAACGACGAGGTCGACGTGCAAATTTAAGATGGTAAAAATAGGAAAACCAGCCCCAGCCGACAGATCACCAAAAACATAAACACTAAATTCCATAAAAGATATAAATTTATTTCAGGAAAAAAAATAAATAGAATAATGAGTAAATTACGGAGCAATGGCTTCAGGGTGCCCCAAGGCCAACATAACAAACAAAACAATCTTATAAATAAAACATATATAAATTACCTAATCAGGAAGTAAAACAAAAGTTACAAAGAAACTTCCCTAACTCCCTACTAATAAACAAATGCTAACATTATAAAAATAAATGGCAGGACACCCCTACGCTCCAAAACTCAAATGTGAACATAAATCAGCTTAAACAAACACTCATGATCAAAACGAAACGCTTTGGGATCTGCCGACGGGAGGAGGCATCCGGAGCTCTGCACGCCACTTGGTCAACGCCAGAATGAGCTCCCCGTCTTCCATTAGCGCCGCCCTTTTAAAGCGGAGAGCCTGACAAAATCTGACAAAAACAGGTGGTGAAGAAAAGACACCTGTTAACTGCAAAATAATTAAGAATTAAGGTGAAGAATTAAGGGTGAAACCATCAGGAACCCTTTAGTCTCCAGCGCCACCAGTCTGGAGTCTATTCATCTTCCAGAATCTGGCAGTACGTTTTGGGAGTTCATTTTAGTCCATCCTGAAGTCCGTTTTGCAGAGATGGACTAAAAATGAACTCCCAAAACGTACTGCCAGATTCTGGAAGATTAATTCTTCAAACAGTGGTACTAGAGGATGTGGTGCTGGTCCTTCAAGAGTCACTCTCAACCTATCTGTCCATAAAGCCTATAAAAAAACCTTCTTCATGTATTTTACAACACTTCAGCTTGTGATTCTTATCTAGTGGGGGTCATTTTTTAGGATTCTTTACCTAACTGAAGTCTCTGAGATCCTGACACCTTCACTTCTGGAGACTCCAGGTAGGTTGCAGCTTTGGAAAATGGTGGCGCTGGAGACTAAAGGGTTCCTGATGGTTTCACCCTTAATTCTTCACCTTAATTCTTCATTCTTTTGCAGTTAACAGGTGTCTTTTCTTCACCACCTGTTTTTGTCTGACCCTGCTGACCCAACGAGCATTTCACTGTCCAATGGTCATGCCTTAACTGCAATGTCTAGTATTGCATTAGTATTGCATCCTTCTCATGGGCATTTAATACTTTTTGACTTTTTAGTCTGAGTTAAATCTCTTTTTTGGCTCAATTTATCTGTAAAAGAAAACATGCCTAATAATTCTGCACACCTGAATATAAGGTGATTTTCATTTCCAGCCTTCATGAACAATTATATATCACTTATACATTATTAAATACTAAATCAATAGTAGTTATTAGGATTACTGTGGTTTGGAATTGGTCAAATGTGCCTGGAAAAAAATATGATCAGAAAATCAACGTGCCTAATAATTCTGCACTCCCTGTATATGTAAATCTGGAATCTGAGGGTGCAAAAACATCTAAATATTGAGGAAAATCTCCTTTAAAGTTGTCCAAATGAAGTTCTGAGCAATGCATATCACTACTAATAATACATTTATGATATATTTACGGTAGGACATTTACTAAATATCTTCATGGAACATGATCTTAATATCCTTTTGTATATGATAATATAATAATAATATAAGTAATATGATTTTTGACATAAAAGAAACGTATTGTTAAAATGTAAAATAAAACAAAAATGTATTGTTGGCTATTGGCACAGATATACCCGTGAGACGCACGACTGCTGTTGAGGTCAAGGGTCATATATACATATATATTTTACTAAATAATTTGCAGTCTAAACTGCTATAAAAGCAAAGCCGTAGGTCTGACCGAGTTGTTTCAAATTTGAAGTTGATATGACCAAAATTGAGCCACTGAAAGATTTTAAAGGAATATTTCCATGGTTTTTAGAGGCTTTTCTAATTCATGATGGGAATAAAAGGCAATAAAAAAAAGTGTTCCTGTTACCGACACACTGAGGATGTGTGTGTGTGTGATACTGAATCTACTGTTAAAGGAGCTGTATGTAGGACTGTGGCCAAAACTGGTACTGCAATCACTTTCAAATTACTGTAGAGCGGTGTATCCCCTCTCTCCCTCCCCCTGACTCGAGGCTGCCAGATAGGCTGCAGGATCCTGCAGGAACGTAGGCTGCTACACGGAGCTTTCAATGGCAAGTGACAAGGTTTTTTTTCTCTGTTAACTATGTTTATGCTTCAAGAGCGATGTTTTGTGAAGTAATTATGAATCGCAAAAAATTACTAATGGCGATTAGCCAAATATAATCGTAAATATGAACGCTCGTATGTGACAGTACATTCCCACATGAAAAAATACTATAGTAAAATTACAGCAAAGCTAAATAACATTAGCAATCGTCATACAGGTCAACTTGCAGCATGTTTTGTCCACTATATATGCGAAGAACGAATGAGGAATAATTTTTACCGAGGTAACGTTAGGCTACTGTCTCTAATACGTTTTCACATTGCCATAATAGGCGTGCTAATGTTGTTTTCCTCAGCGTCCCAGCATAATGACAGAGAAACGGGCTCTGATAATGCATTACTAATGTTAGCAATGATGACTCGCCGTTTTTATTTACCAAACAATTCCTTAAAGGGGTGGTAAAACACATTGTTTTGAAGGCTTGACTGTGTTTGTGGGCTGCACTGTAACATGTGTTCATGCTTCGTTTTAAAAAAAATTGCCTTATTTTGCATATATTTGACCTTTATTCTACACTGCTCTGTCCCTCCTTGTAAAACGGTCTGATGCTTTCCGGGTTGTATGAAGCCAGTCCCTCAAAATACGCAGTGGGCTCTGATTGGTTAGCTGGCCCAGTGTGTTGTGATTCGCTAACCGCAGTGCACGTTTGTCGGAAACGTCACGCCCCTTACCTTAACCGGTAGACTGTGCTTGGGTCAGTATTAGAAACAACGGCGTCAATAAAACCATATGAGCCTAAATCAGACCCTGAACATTTGAGTGAAGATGATCGAGCAGAACCTGTTCAGTCCTCAAGAGTAAAGACTGCGGATCTATAGTGATCGCTACTGAATGGCACTTTAACTTTTGTATTTTTAGAACGATTATAGCCAAATATCTGTCGGAAGAACTAACCCAAAACGAACACTAAGCACTGGCTTTACTAGTAAGTTAGCCAAATCACACACAGAACCATGTTTAGCAAGCGTGTAGATAAACAATACATAAAAGCTCTAATCAAAGAATAATTTACACTAATGCCAGGTTCGCTGTTGAGATTTTAACGTTAGTGTTTGTAACGTTAGGTGTTCGTCGGATAACGTTAAGTATGAATGAGCATTTAACAGACTGGTTTGCAGAACAGCGCTTTCATCTGTTTACTTCCTTGCTACAACGTACAACCTATTACAGGAAAACACATCGATGAAAAATAAATCAGACTTACAGGTTGTGGCCCGTGAACAGCTTCTGTTTGTAAATCCAGCTTTCAGGACAAGCCGTTGTGCATATCCTGTATTGAACTCGCGAAGTTTGCGGAAGTTTGTGTTGTCCTCCGTGAAATGTGCAGCGCGCGCGTCGTGCATCCACACACCGGCAGTGTTTTTTTCACGCAGCTGACGTTGTGCAAATCCGGCATTGAAATCGCGAAGACGGTGGATGTTTTCCTCTGTTAGATGTGCTGCTGGAGCCCCGCGCGCGCCTGATTCCCCGCTGACTCAAACACACGTGCATATAACATGCTGTGTGTTAAACGCTCTGCAACGCACCCCCGTCCCAAGGAAGGCTGAACAGAGCAAGTACCCCAGACCTGCAATCCGGATGAAAATAACAGCGTTTCCTCGGCATCGCGGCAACAACACTCCAGCCTAACTATACCAAAACAACAGCGCCGCGATACAAAATGGCCTCACCCCCCCTTATTTAATATTCTCGGAGGAGGGGTTTATGTAAATATTGAGCCTGGTGATGTCAGCAAGCCCTGGAGGAATGTGTGTAGTCGCCTACTGGCCGTTTGCTGTAGTCCTTAGAAACTGATTTCTTTAAAAGCAAATATCTCCCTTTGCTTTAAACTTTGAACGTTGTAACTTTGCAGATGTTGTTTATGCTCAAGCAGCAACATTACACGCTAGCTAAAGTTAGAATAGTGAAATCGTGGTTTAACGTTACCCCTTTAACGTTACCTTTTCAATTCAATGACCCACCTCCTCCATCTGCGCTAACCTAACGTTACTTTGCACGAACATGCATAACTTTGTTCGACTGTCATGAATATTTGAAATGTCCATTTACATTAAGTACAAGTTAGCCAAACATAGATGAACCTTACCTGTCCAGGAGAAAATTAGCAACGTTGGCATTAGTCTTCAAATTATTCTCCGTTTTCAGCCGTCTCCATCTTTCAAAGGCGTCTCCTATACAAATCCTTGTTTTATTTCGGACACTGTCACAACGTTTTTCTTATTCATAACGAGGTCGTTTAGGTTTCGTAAAGTTAGACATTGTTTATCCAAAAAGTTTGTAGCTGCAGCTGTGGTAACTAGAGCAGAGCTGGCAACCCGAATGCAGAAACACTACTGACTTCGTGATTGGCCGACAGGTGGAGGGTGGGGCTTCAGGCCAAAACACATGTCAACATCAACATCAGTTGAGGGCTGCAACTTCACTTTTAAAATGACAATATCTTGGCCGGACAACCGTTGTCAGTGATATAAGTATTTGAAATTAACATGATTTCTTAATGTCTAGTGACATATCAGGGCCATTTTATGATTAATTGAAATACATTTCTTACATACAGTTCCTTTAAATTCACAGGTTTCAAAGGGTGTGTTTATTTTCTGTTGGATTCACTGAAGAAAAAATAAGACCATCATTCCTATTAGATTCAGTTAACTTCACGTTTATTTGTATAACAATACGCAATACATATGCTTTCAAAGTAGCTTTACAGAAAAACACTTTTCTACATTACAGTTTAGAGTCATTTGTCATCAGTGTGATGTCAGAATGTCCAGAAATGAACAGTTCTCAGATAATACAGTCAGATAACATTATTCATATAAGCAGAAACAATGAGCTCGATGAAGTCATTATTACAGGTTGTGAACACAATGATTACAATATATAGATAAATGTAGCATAGGTGTGTGTTGCTTCAGAGTCTTTTATTAGACTGTACATGGCCAAATGTAGTTATAGTTATAGCGCCACCTGCTGGTAGCAGGAAGTGTGGCAAATACAAATCCTCCTATTTTATAAACTTAAAGCATATTGCCCACTGTGCTCAGTTTTCCTGAGGGTGGCGGTGGCACGGGTGCAGCTTTAATCATGATTGTGTCTCTTATTCACAGCTACTGAATGCCACAGGAAGTGAAGAGAGCGCCGGCTACAGGTAAGGGAACATCCAGTCAATTATAAACAAGAAAACCGGACTAAGTTTTGTTTTCGAATTTCGAATGTTACAATATTTGGCTGATTATAAATTAACGTTGGGAAAATGGAAGCTCTGGTCATGAATACTCTTATTACGACACTAGCTCTTCCATTTAATGAAGAATGGAGGATAAGCAAGTATGGCGGTCAGCGGTCACGTGTTTGGCATGGAGAGAGGTTCAAACGGTTTAGGGGTTTTCTTCATTAACACAGAAGAAGAACTTTACACCCTCGAGATCAGACTCCAGGCCCTGAAAACATTACTATTAGAAGGATTAATGTACAGACTATAACAAGATCTAACTAGAGCGCTGTAGAGGATATGAAGAAGGACAGCACACATTATATCACGTCTAAATGGGAACTTAAGGTAGTGTTAGTAACAGAGGATGAAGAACTCTCTAATATGTGAGGACAGTAAATCAGCTGACTTCATCCTCTCAGTTCTCAGACACTAGATGAATGAGGAAGAGTCTGGAGGCTTTGGCTTGAGCAGGAAAGGCATCTGTGTCTGTATCTGTGCTTCTGTCTAAACTCTGGATTGGTCAGTCTGAGCTGTCTCTCAGTAAAGGTAGACTGGACTCTACAGGAGATTCTACAGGTTCTGCACAATCCAGAATCTTAATCGGACTCCGATCACCTACTCCTGGATTAAAGAGCGGAGCGACTGATCCAGTGAATGTGGAGCTCATGGTCAGCAGATGTTTCCTCTCTTTGACATTGTAAAATGACAGCTGACCGTCATCATAATCTAACAGAACTCCCAGACGTTCAGGTCTCGGCGTCAGTGGGAGAGTAACTGGTGGATCAGTGTTGATGTTAAAGCCTTTAGGACCGTCTGAACACAAGAACCAGTAACCGCTTGATGCAGTTAAAGCAGGTCTGTGTTTTGAACTCAAGTTTCCCACTTTCGCCACACCAATTAACCAGAAGTCTTTAGGAGGGTTAGAAGAAACTGCCAGCTCTACCTCCCAATAGTGACGTCCAGATGTGAATGTTTGAGCTCCAGATGCACATAATTCATATGGAAATCCCTGTCCAGTGTGAGTATATTCTGGAGAGTCTCTCACTAGTTTACAGTCACCAGTAACCCTCAGACCTGGATGTAAATGCTCACGGTCAATAGTGATCTGAACTGTGAGGGAAAATAATGCAGGAATTATTCATCTTTGTGTAAAATATTTACATATATTTTATAATATATATATATATATACACATTTATAAATAAGATGATGTCATACCTGCATGTTTCCTCAGTTCTTCTATATTTGCGTCTACCACAACTAAAATTGAAACATTAATTTAATTAATTCACATTAGTCGAACAGGAAGAAAACTACAGCTGTAATTATTAATATCTACAGTTATGAATATATAAAGTGAGTTTAACAAATATGGAAAACAGGAGTACTATTACATGAAAGTGGGAATGTCAAAGCAACTGATTGTACTTTACATTATTATAATTTTCTATATTGAAATTGTACATTTGATTTTATTCACATATTTATCTGGGTGATGTTTATAAGACACACCATATATTGCATGTCTAAAAGTTTGTAAAATAAACAGTGGGGTCTAAAAGTCTGAGAGGAAAAAAGGAAAAGCATCTCAATTTTAATCTACACTCGAAAATAAACAAATCCCAATGAAACAAACTGTAGCAGGAAAACCCGGAGACAATACTGGCTCTCAGACTGCTGATATTGTGTGTGGATAGACTGTTTCATTATTATTTCATTCTTCATTCCACTAAACCATGATTATGTTTTCTTCTGCTACAACAAACGTGTAGATGTTTCTTTAATGATTAGTGGGTCACTTCAGCAGTTCTTATAAAAGTATAACTAAGAACAAACAACTTCTTCAAATACCTTCTGTTATCAGTTTCTCCATCAGTCCTTCCTCGCAAGCTAAAATGAGAGAACATTTCATTGGAGGGATTATTTATCAGTCTGCTTTCACAAATTCTCCTTTTCACACCACATTACACATTTAACCATCTCCAGCATTGTATGGCTTAAAAACATAGACTACTAGCTGTATCAGGAAAGAACAGGCATTTTCTGCCAGTAACTCTGTGCCTGAAAGAGTTTGTCTGATTCATGACTGTGTTTAGATGATAATGATGTCAGTTCATGTTCCTTACTTTGATCTGCAGGTTTCTTTCCTGCAAGCAAAACAGATCAACACATGAGATTAATAAAACTCAAAAAAACCTCCTGAACTCTTTTGAAATCTTTCTTCCAGATTGTACCTGTTAGTTTGTGTCTGTATTTGTACAGGATCTGCCCAACCAAACCCAGAAGAGCACAAATGAGAAGGGCGAAGAAAAGAGCCTTCCATGGATCTGATGGACCTGATGAGTCTGATGGACCTGATGAGTCTGGTGGATCTGAGGATGAAAGTCCTTATGAATTTAAACTCAGCTCTGGAGCACAATTGCCTCGGTTACTTTGGTAACCTTGGTTCCCTAAAAAGGGAACGAGACTCTGCGTCGTTTGACACTGTGGGAACGCTCTGCGTGATTGTGTCATAAAGCACGTGTGAAATCAGTCCAATGATGTGACGGGACGTCAGAGGTCTGTCTGGTGTGAAATCATTGGAAAAGCACAACAATGAGAGCACCTGAGCCCCTGGTGTAGAGCTCAAGTCCATGTTGTAAAACCTCACGAATGTGTACGGCGAGGACCAGCCTGCCACATCACAAACATCTTGAAGTGATACTCCTGACAAAAGAGCCTTAGAGGCAGCCACACTCCTAGTCGAATGGGCTTGGACTGCCATAGGAGAAGGTAGAAGAGTGGAGCCTCCATTAGCCAGACCTCAGCCCCTGGTTTTGGCACCCAGGGATGTATGCTGCCCTGAATGAAAGGGAACACGTGTGCCAGTTTGCAGAGTGCACGCGAGCACAAACCCCCGGGTGATTTATGTGGGCAACCACCAATGTGTTGTCTGAATGAACGAGCACATGGCGCTTGCATCGTAATCCACATCCCATACCATGCCTAGAAAAGTGATCCTCTGAGCTGGAGAAAGCACACTCTTCTTGGCATTCAATCTTTATAACAATAATAATAATAATAATTTACTAATTTGTTTGGCCATATTATCTTAAAATATTTAGGTTAAGCTCATTTGGCTTGCTGTCTACTGATGAGGGGCTCGATGAAGCGGCTTCAACTCGAGCTCTGATATACCCCCATAGTGACTAAATGATTATGTAGGGCAAGGTACCTAATACCCCTTTTCCACCAAGGCAGTGCTAGAGCTAGATCGGAGCCAGAGCCTAGTTTCAAATCGGTTCTTTGTGTTTCCACACCCAAAGCCCCAGCTCCGAGCCAGGAAAAGTGGTTCTTAAAGGGATAGTTCACCCAAAAACGAAAATTTGATGTTTTTCTGCTTACCCCTAAGGCAACCAAGATGTAGGTGTCTTCGTTTCTTCAGTAGAACACAAATTAAGATTTTTAACTCCAACCGTTGCTGTGTGTCACTCATATAATGCTTGTCAATGGAGACGAATTCTATTAGAGTAAAAAAAACATGGACAGACAACTTCAAATTAAACTCGTGACGACACATTGATGTCTTAAGACACGAAACCATCGGTTTCTGAGAGAAACCGAACGGTATTTATGCAAATATATCACCTCATATCAGACGAACTCTTTAGCTCTCCAGACTGCCATCACTTCCCGTAGGTGAGGTCAAAATAGCGGCCGGGTCATAGATATGTATACGTAGATTCCTCATTCGACCGATCCACGCCAAGATCCACGCAGGCACTAATGAGGTATCTATGTATATATCTATGACCCGGCTGTCGATGCTATGCTTTAAGTTTGAAAGAATGCTCATTCTGGGGGATTTCAATATCCATATAGACAATAAAGACGCTGCAACGACGAAGGACTTTTTGTCCCTATTGGACTGTTCTGATTTGAATCAGCTGGTGGACTGTCCGACTCATGTCAAGGGACATAACCTTAGATCTGGTCATTACCAATGGTTCTTTTTTGTCTCAGTTATGCGCAACTGACTTTGGGCTGTCTGATCATATGGCAATTTTTTTTAATATGGACTTGACACATCATAGTAAACCTTTGTCTCGAACGGTTAATTTTCGCAAATGGAAATCTATCAATCTCCCCGATTTTTCTGCTTTTATAAATTCCTCACTGAATAGTTTTTCACCAGCAGCTCCTTTGGAGGATAAAATTTCTCTGTTAAATACAGTCCTTTCCTCTGGCTTAGACACATTTGCACCAATAAAATCTTGCACAGTGGACTTTGTCCGCTCCGCTCCCTGGTATACTAACGAGCTGCGCTCTATGAAGGCAGCTTGTCGTAAGATGGAGCGTAGGTGGCGTATTTCTGGTCTTAATGTGCACCATCAAACTTGGAAGGACCATTTACTTATTTATAAAACTGAGATAGTATCCGCTAGGTCCCAGTACTTTTCTCAGATCATTGTCAATAACCAACAAAACCCCCGTCAATTGTTCCATATTATTAATAAACTGCTCAAAGTCAACAATACTTCTAATATGTTTGTTTCAGATCACCTTTGTAACAGATTTCTCGACCATTTTAGTTCTAAGATTGACAATGCTTGCAAAAGCATCACTGCAGTCTCACCTGTTTCTTCTTTTACTATCCCTCACTTTTCCGGCACACCTTTTTCTACATTTTCCTCTCTGGATCTGGAATCTCTCACTAAGGAGGTTTCACGAATGAAAGCAGTCACCTCCATAGTGGACCCTATTCCAACTCAGTTGTTTAAATCATGCTTTGCCTCTGTGGGTTCCGTTGTTTTGTGTATAATAAACGATTCCCTGAGTACGGGTGCTGTGCCAGAAGCATTTAAAATTGCTGCTGTAACCCCGGAACAAAAAAAAACGAGTGCGGATTTTGACAACCTCAACAATTTTCGTCCCATTTCTAATCTTCCATTTCTCGCTAAAATTCTTGAGCGTGTAGTTGTGTCCCAATTGCACATCCATCTCACTGCTAACAATCTCTTTGAACCCTTACAATCTGGTTTCCGCAAACTCCACAGCACGGAAACGGCGTTAGTTAAGGTTACTAATGACTTACTGATTGCTGCGGACTCTGGCTGTCTTTCAATATTGATCCTTCTCGATCTTAGTGCAGCGTTCGACACTGTGGATCACTCTCTGTTACTCACTCGCCTGAAAACCATCTTTGGGGTAACGGACACTGTATTAAACTGGTTCAAGTCTTATCTCTCAGATCGGTGCCAGTTTATCTCCCTTGATGGACGTCAGTCTAAAGTTGGTTCAGTTCAATTTGGCGTACCACAGGGTTCAATTTTGAGCCCCCTTCTTTTTAGCATATACATCTATCCTCTTGGCCAGCTTTTACGATCCCTCGGTCTTAAGTTCCATTTTTATGCAGATGACACCCAGATTTACATCCACACTAAACCGGATGATAATTCAGCCATAAGCTTTCTGGAAAACTGCATATCTGAGGTAAAAATCTGGATGTCACAAAACTTTCTGTGTCTAAATGGTGATAAAACCGAGGTAATGCTTATCGGTTCACCCCAGCAAATCAATAAATCCAGTCATTTTGCTCTAAAAATTGACGGCTCTGCTCTGGAGTTTCAAACTAAATAAAAAAACTTGGGGGTGATATTTGACAAAAATGTATCATTTGACCCTCATGTCCAAAATACAGTCAAAAATTATTTTTTTCACCTCAGAAACATTGCAAAACTACGCCTCATGCTATCTGTTTCTGTTGCGGAAAAATTGATTAATACTTTCGTATTTTCTCGCATTGATTATTGCAATGCACTTCTGGCTGGGGTCTCTAAAACTACCTTAAATAAATTACAGTCAGTGCAAAATTCGGCCGCTAGAATTCTCACACGCACCAGGACTAGCGAACACATCACTCCAGTTTTAGAGTCACTGCACTGGCTCCCTGTCAGGTTTCGGATTGATTTTAAAATTCTTATGCTGACTTACAAGGCCCTTCAATACTTATCCGAACTTTTAACTGTTTACACGCCTAGACGTAATCTCCGCTCCTCTGATGCGGGCCTTTTAGTTGTTCCTTCTACCCGTCTACGCTCTATGGGTGACCGGGCCTTCTCCACTTGTGCACCTAAACTCTGGAATTCTCTTCCGATGATGATCAGACAGGCGGATTCTCTTCCTGTTTTTAAATCTGCTCTTAAGACACATTTTTTCAGAATGGCTTTTATATGATTTTTATTCTTGACATTTTTGTTTTGTTTTTGTTTTTTTGTGTGTTATATGTATCTTGTGCTTTTAATCTGTCTATGCTTGTAAAGTGCTTTGAGATTCTCTTTTTAAAGGCGCTATATAAAATAAAGATTATTATTATTATTCTAATAATAATGATAATTTATTACATTTATATAGCGCTTTTCTAGGCACTCAAAGCGCTTTACATATAGAAGGGGGAATCTCCTCATCCACCACCAATGTGCAGCACCACCTGGATGATGCGACGGCAGCCATATTGCGCCAGAACGCCCACCACACACCAGCTGATTGGTGGAGAGGAGACAGAGTGATGAAGCCAATCTGTATATGGGGATGATTAAGAGAGGGCCAATGTGCAAATTTGGCCAGGATGCCGGGGTTACACCCCTACTCTTTATCGAAGGACATCCTGGGATTTTGAATGACCACAGAGAGTCAGGACCTCGGTTTAACATCTCATCTGAAGGACAGTGCTTGTTACAGTATAGTGTCCCAATCACTACACTGGGGTGCTAGGACCCACACAGACCACAGGGTGAGCGCCCCCTGCTGGCCTCACTAACACCTCTACCAGCAGAAGCCTAGTTTTCCCAGTTGGTCTCCCATCCAGGTACTGACCAGGCTCAGCCCTGCTTAGCTTCAGTGGGAAACCAGTCTTGGGCTGCAGGTTCTAAGCTGCTTCTAAAGCCCCCTTCCCCAACAAAGGTTTTAGCTCTTTTTCAATAATCACAGCATTCCAGCGCCGCTTTCCGGGCGGACACTGAGATATGGGCTCGCTGGAGACCGCTGCCCCCCGAAGCACACAAGGTGGCGAGGTTGGCTGAATGGCCCCCTGAGGTCACCGAGGTGAAACGGGCATCGCATGATGAGGTTTTGACCACTTCCCCCGCGGAGGGCACTTCCTCAGAGGTCTGGCCCCACTGGTGTCAGGACCTCTTTCTCACAGCATTCTTGGCGATAATGATGGTCCTCAAATCTGTCTTATCTCTCGAAGGCTGCGGTTGAGAGTGCCTCTCTAATCCCCCTTCTCTCTTCCCTCTCCATGGCCACCAGGGCTGCCATAGCACAGCCAATGGATCTGTGGCCTGACGCAACTCTGTGTCTGCATAAGGGCCAATACCCCCGTCCTCATCAAGGTTTCCTAGAAAATCATCCTGCTAGGCTTGCAGTAATGAAATGGTGTGTAAACATTCTGCAGCCTGAGCAGACGCTGCATATGCTTTACCAACCAAAGCCAAAGTTGTTCTGACCGGCTTGGTGGGCAGTGTTGGGGCAGTGTTAGGGATGATGCAGTCTAAGGGGAAGAGATAGCTTTAGGCATAGGCATCGCCCCATAACCATGCTCTTTGTGGCCAACTATACATGCAATAAGAGACTGGTTTCTTCCTTGGTGTGGAGATTGAGAAAACATGGCAGGCCCATATGAGGCTGTGCTTGCGAGGGCAGGAAGCGTTCATCCAGTTTACTCTTTGGATGAATGTCCTGCTTCTCAGCTGGCCAGTTAATGTTTAACCTGGCAACAGCGCGAGTCAGAACCTCCACCAGTGCCTCAAGTACTGGAGAATGAGGTGGCAAGTCCTCAACATCTCCTGCATCGATGCTTACAGCATCTTACTCCTCCGAACTAGATAATTGTAGCACCGGTGCCTCACTTAGGGCAGAAGAAACCGCAGCGCATGCTTCCGAACCCTGAGAGAAGGTACTGGATCTAGCAGGTAAGTGCAGAGAGAAGGCCAGGCCCATCTCTAACCCCTCTGTTCGATCCATTTGTGTTCTCCGAGACCTAGATTGCCACTGTGGTTCTGCAGCAGAGGGACCCGAACCATGAGGAACGCATAGACCAAAGAGCACCAGGCGAGAGTGGAGGAGATGTACAATATACACAGCCCCCCCGAGAGCTGATTGTGCGTGCTCCGCCCCCAAACAAACAACACAAAGATCATGTGTATCCCCACCCGTAATGTAGCATGGGAAGGGATGAACACACAATCTACAGTAAGGCCGGCTACACACTGCCAAGCATGGCGTGAGCATCTCAGCTCCGTGGCGTGTCCGTTTTTATTTCGGCTCCCATGTTAGATTGTGCGTTGTTGATATTGGTTTGCCAATTTCCAACAGTTTTATGGACAATCTTCAACTCCTTCCTGAGATCGCTAGGACACCCGAGGTTAGACGCAACAGAAACACCACGCACACGCCACGCTTGCAGTGTGTAGCCGGCCTAAGTTGTTCTTTGATCTTCCTTGCATTGCAAGGATGTCCCGTCACACCATTGGACTGATTTCACATGTGCTTTATGGCGCATTCACGCAGAGCATTCCCACAGCGTTAAATGACACAGCGTATCCTTTAATGAGGTGTAGATCCACAAAAACATAATGAATTTTGACTCACCAGTGACTTTGAGAACCACTTTACTGCTGTCATATGTACTATCTCCACTGACATAACAGTAAAATGAACCTTCATCCTGAACTGTGAGCTTCTCCAGCTGTAGAGAGACGTCTCCATCCTTCAGTCCTCCAGACTGATCTGAGCGCAGAGTCAGTGAGCTTCGGTTCCTGTATGATTCCTCCTGGATGTCCTGGATCTTCCCATGATGATAGAAGAGCACAGGGTTGCTGAACTGGTCATGACGGTACCAGCGGATCTCCAGAGCTTCAGCGTTCTCTGGAGGAGAGATCCAGCAGGGCAGAGTGACTGTGGACCCGACATGAGCCACTATCTGATCACCAGGAACCACAACACTGAACGACACTGAGAGACACAGAAAGACATACACAATGAAATATGTGGTAGTCTTTAAATGGTTGGGTCACCCAAATATGAAAATTCTGTCATTATTTCATCATTGCATCATTGGTCGTATGAAATATTACATTATTGTTGGTTAGTTTCTTAATGAGCAACTGTAATTCTTCATTTGATCTTCCTCTGATTTTAAACAACGTCTTCGCTCATATAACTGGCTGAGGTGTTAAACTAGAAGCAATATTTTGTTATATTAGCGATTTGGTACAGTTTCACATTAGTGGAGATCAATGCAAATCAATGCAAATAATGATCAAAATGAGCTATCTATTAGAAGACAAGGTTGAAATATTATTAAAAATAAGCAATGCATAACATTTTATATAGAATTATACATTATTCTTTAAAAATACAGAAAATGGCCTTTTAAAAAACAGAAATTGTATGCTATAACAAAATAAAAGCAATTTGCTGTAATTAATTATGGTATTTAAATTATATAATGACAAAACAGAACAGACCATTACTTGTAAAATGACATTTATTGTTACAGAAGTTTAGTCACTAACAACTGTGAATCATAATTTTAACGGGCGAAAAATCAATGTTTTCATTTATTTAAAGGTAGGGTAGGTAGGATTTGGTTAAAAAACTTTTTTTCCAAATTTGTTTAAACTTTCTTTATATATCAATACATAATTAAAATGTAAGTACTCTGAAAAAGAAAGTATGAAAATTGAGTGCCTGTAGACCTCTCACGACTGTTTTAAAGACAGCTCATTATTTCCCTTCACTCCACCTTCTCCCTTCTGGGCTCTTTCCAAAGCCACGCCCCCAAAACACATGAACGCGCTACGCCGACCGCAATCAGCTGAAAGACGCATTATTGACCTGAGACGAGCGGAGAAGAAGTGCATGTAGTGACATCATGTCAGAATCACATGTAATAAAAAATCTAACTTTATCATTATGAATATAAACAAATAAGATGTCTTTTAGTACTCACTATCAAGCTAGAATAACGATACTGGTAAAGTTTAAAATACACACACAACACAGTGTCTACGACACACACAGATACAAGATGTAAACACTGGTAGAATATATAAAAACAAACCAAGGGCGGAAATAAACGTGCAGGTAAATTCCCGGTGAACATGGTAAAAGAGTTTAGACAGAGGGTAGTAGCTAAAGCTAACTTAGTTCTAAAAAAAGTTCCTGGATGCGGTGTACTAGCTTTTACACATGCATTTTGTTATCTAAAGTTACATTTTGCGAAATTCAACACGACAGCGATCAACTTGAGCTAAGCATTTTGAGTATTTATCATCTCTACTAATGGCTCGCTAAGTGTATAACATTGTAACTTTATGCTAAGTAATGTTATGTTAGCTATATTAGGCAGCTACGTGTGCTAGTGAGACATGCTTCATGAAAACATAAACCAAAGAAATGTATAATCAAAATGAAAGATGACCTGTCCAGCAGAAATACAGCCTCTTGAACTCAAACGGGTGCGCCAGGGTTGCCAGGTTTTCACAACAAAATCCGCACAATTGCTACTCAAAACTAGCCCAAAACAAGCCCAATCGTGTTTCTCCGGTAAAAATCGCATTTGGGGGGTAAAATATGTGTCTTTTTGGAAGGGCTGCCTGAAGGGAAGGGCTGCAAAATATCCCATAATTGTGGTCGCTTCGACCCGCGGACATGAAAAACAGCCGCGGCAACAGTGCTGAAGTAGCCCTTGGCAACACTGGGGCATGTGGGCAGATCCTGGAGCAAAAGCGGCGGTAGCCATGGTAACGAGAGAGAGTGACAGCCGCCCAAGCCAATCACTTGATTCGGCCCGAACGAAAATAATGAGCAGTGTTTATTGCAGATTAAAAAGTCTAGAGTCACTCGACTTTTATACTCTCTTTTTCAGAGTACTTAAATTTTAATTATGTATTGACATATAAAGACAGTTTAAACAAATTTGGACAAAAGTGTTTTAGATCAGACTTACCTACCCTACCTTTAATTCATATTACGAAATAAATTTAATTAAACACGGATGTCAATATGATTTGATGTAAATTGAACTGTGGCGAGCAGCGAGGCTGAGGGACCGTGAGAACGGGACGAGGCCATCATCATTATGATGATGAGCGCCAGTTGCGTGAGGCATTGGCCTCGTGTCTCACGGAGGAGGGACAACAGTGAAGGACGAGAGAGGTCCAGGCCTGGACTTTAATTTGTATTTTATTTATGTTTTGTTTATGTATGTGCGCGGCAGTCGTCCGTGAGTGGCTGCCACTTTTTCTTTCACTTTGTTTGTTCATTTGATTAAAGTTTGTTGTTTATTGTTCGCCGGTTCCCGCCTCCTTCTTCCCTGAACCTACATACCTCGTTACATGAACATTAAACATATTTAACTATACATTAAACCAATCTCATTTATTTCCTATTTCCTCTCAATTAGCACTGGAATACATTTTAAATGGTGTTATACAGCATCTTGATCCAGAATTGTCTAATATTAGACATCAAATTTATATCAAGGTGCACGCTGGGGGCTAAAATTCGGCCTTGGCAAACCCAGCCCATCCCAGCCCATGAGTCTTTTATGAACTTATCTCAGTCCTCCACCCCGTCATTCAACGCAGTCAAAAGTGGATGTTACCGAAAGCTACCCATACTGTTTTTACGCTTTGAGCTGCCTCCTCCCGGGGTGATACAGAATGCTGCTTGATCGGTATATAGGCTACATGGTATGGGATTTATTTATTTTATATGGGGTTAACTATTTTCTTCTATAAATAACAGGAACCGGGCTGGTTCAACTGGAGATTGACTTCAACCGCAGAGCATTTATTCACTAGCTGCTGTTTTGCCTGGATTGCTGTTTCCTGATGTAAAGTTAAATGTTTTGAACTTTATATGAGCAGCTTTATTCAATTGCTGCACGCCCGTCCTGCACAGCTGGTTGCCTAACCTGCATCTTTCGAACTTTGTATTAGCAGTTATTTATGTATTAGCCTTTATGGCTACTGGGCCACCCCGGCCATACTGTCAGCTGAGAGCTGTGTTATGTGGGCTAGCATTTAAATTGGTTTGAATGTAATTTAACTGAGGGGGTTGACATTTTATAATTCTAATTTGGCTGATTAAGTGTTTAATTTATTTTTCGTTATGTGCTTTCAATTAAGCTAAGAGTTGCATTTTTGTTTTTTTTGTTTTTGTTTTCCTCATCGACTTTAGTTTATCTCCTTAGATAAACTAATTTAGTTCAAGAGGTATTTATAGTTGTTTGATTGTCTTATTATTATAATTGTTTCCCTTGGCCAAGGTCTTATTGTGTGTCAATTATACATATTTGTTTTTTTTGGTTCATCGAGAAGTGTTTGTTTGTTTCTTTTTTTTCTTGTGTACTGCCCGTTTTGGAACCATTACTGGTTCTGGCAGTTTGTCTATCTTGTGATCGAGATTATTTTGTTCATTTCATATAAATATTATATAGATTTTTCTTTCTGTGAAGGAATCCCCTGTGATCGTGTATTGTTTCTCTGTTTCAGTTGCTGAGAGCCTAAGGTGGTGGTGTCGGTGTCCAGGTCGTGGTTTCCCCTTCCTTTGTGCTGTGTTGTCTATCCCATTGTTTTTCTTTGCTGTGTTCACTGTCGTGTTTCTCTTGTTTGTGTGATCACGTGGATGACTTATCTTGGGATTTCCCCCTGCCTTTACGACTCCCTTCTCCTCCACTGGTAAGCCTCAGCAGCAATTATACTTTGTCCCTCAACCCCCCCCCCACCCCCCAGAGACAACTCGTTGTTCTCGAGTCATATTAAAGATTCGTTCAAAATGAAAGAATCATTCATGAACGACACATCACTATTTCCCATGCGCTTAAATAAAAAAAAACAGTCTCTCTCGCTGTGACCTGTCGGTTCAGAAGACAAACCAATGGCCCCTGTCCCTGCATGATGGGCCAGTCCGTGGCAAAAATAAATAAATAGCCTTGTATAGGCCCCAAAGTGTGTCGGCCCACCGGGAAAATGCCTGGTATGCCCGATTACCAGTCCAGCCTTCCATATGTGTAACCCACTGCCATCCAATAGATGTTCACGAATTACTCGATAAATATGAACATGTGTTGATCTATAACGGTATGTGTGGAATATTATAATATAATAACTAAACCCAAACGTGTCTTACCAGAAGTCTCTATGAGGAGATTGAGCAGTAAAGCGATGATAATGATCCACATCATTCCTGAGGAAACACACACAGACTGAGGGATTTCTCCAGAAACACATGAATATTTAGAGATAGGCTATGATAAATCATTAAATGAGGAAACTCACCGGAGACAAAGACTCGTCTGTTAAATCACAGTCGGTTTAGATCAACACAACAATAGACGAACATCAGAATCTGCTGTCCCCTCCTGCTTACCTGAAAATATCATGGTCAATAAAACAGACGTCAGGATCCGGTGTGTCTCTCTCTCTCTCTCTCTCTCTCTCTCTCTCTCTCTCTCTCTCTCTCTCTCTCTCTCTCTCTCTCTCTCTCTCTCTCTCTCGTGCGCATGCGTGAGCGTCTGTTGAGTGAGTGAGTGTGTGAACAGAGTGCGGTGAGTGTGGACTTTTTTGTGGCTTTGTGCCAAAAGAAAGTTCTTATTTTCTATCTTTTTTTTCTCTCTCTCTTTTGCATTATATTGTCAGTGGTTTCCGAGAAGGTGTTTTTTTGAGCTCCCTGTCTGCCAGTTACTACTGGCAGCATGGCGGCTAAAAACATTGGGAATTTGGATTTTCTCACACGGGCGTCATGCTGTTAAGATTGCCTCAAACGCGAGCATTGAAGAGTGCAGTTTAGCTGTAGGGAAAGTGGTTGGTTATGAGAGCGTTGTGTCGGCATCGAGGATGAATAACGCAGTTGTTGTTTTTCTGAAAACTGTTGAGTTGGCAAATTACCTGGTTGAAAGTGGGGTAGTGATTGATGATGCGTTTGTCCCGGTGCTACCGTTATCTACTCCTTCAAAAAAGGTTACTTTGTCGAACGTACCACCTTTCATTAAAAATTAGGTTCTTGCGCAGATGTTAGAACGATATGGTAAGCTAGTGTCCCCAATTAAGATGATCCAAATTGGAAGTAAATCGCCATTATTGAAGCACGTGGTGTCTTTCAGACGGTTTGTTTACATGGTGTTAAAAGATAACAAGGAAGATTTGGATCTAACGTTTAATTTTCACCATGAGGATTTTAACTATGCAGTTTATGCCACAACTAATAACATGAAATGTCTTAGTTGTGGGGAAACTGGACATTTTGTGAGGGTTTGTCCAAAAAAAGGTGGGATAAATAAAATTCCTATGATGGTTGAAAGTGTTGATTTGGTGCAAACTGTTTGTAATGTGTCGCCTACTACATCAAGGGTAGTTGAAAAGAGTGTTGAGCAAAAACTTGTGGATGTAGATTTTGTGGAAGAAAAAGGAGAGTTGGAAGTAATAAAGCAGATGGGTGAGGTACAAGCAGCTATAGCAGAAGCGGAAGATGAGGTTTTAGACAGGCCTCAATCAGACAGTGGACTGGATAAGCAAAGCTCTGAAAAAAGCCAGGATATGGAGGGGGTAGGAGAACATGATGAGTGTGTTTTTAAAACGCCACAAAAGAGGAGGTTGAAGCAGCGTCAAGGTAGCAAACAAGCAAAAATGGATAACATTGAAATGAGTCAAACTGACACAGAGAGCGAAACTGATCTTTCAGACTGTAGTGTCTCTTATGGCATATCTCAAAATGAATCCCAGAGTCGTCCCTATAATATTGATGATATAAAGTTCTTCCTAAGAGTAACTAAAAATGCAAGAAATGTGCGCATTGGATAATATTTTCCTGATTTGGAGCAATTTGTTGAGAGAGCAAAAGCTTTCAAGAGTGAGGGTCTGTTTTCAGATCAAGAGGTTTTTAGACTGAAAAAGATCCTCACTAAAGTGAGTTTCCAGATGGGCATTAATGTTGGTAATGACACAGTTTAAAATTACACTTTTATGAGATGATTTTACATTTGTGTTTCTTGAGTATCCTTTTCTTTTCATTTATGAGAGATCTTCATATTGCTTCTCTTAATTTAAATGGGGCAAGAGAAGAGAAGAAAAGGTTTGATCTATATGTGTTAATGAATATTAAAAAAAAATATATTTTGTTTGCGCAAGAAACACACAGTGATGTTAATAATGAAGCAGACTGGGCAAGAGAATATGATGGCTTATCTATATTAAGTCATAAATCATCTCTTAGTGGAGGAGTTGCTATTTTATTTTCTAAGAATTGTTTTCCAATTTCATATCAAATAGAAGAAATTTTGAAGGGAAGAATTTTAAAAATAAGAGCTCAATTTGAAAATGTGTTTTTTATTTTTGTTTGTGTATATGCTCCCACTATTGCAGTGGAAAGAATGTTTTTTCTAAATACAATATGTGAGGTATTAAGTGATTGTGGTACTGAAGATGTTTTGTTATTAGGAGGTGATTTTAACTGTACTGAATATGCCTCAGATAGGAATCATGTTGAGCCTCATATGGCGTCTAGAAGAAGATTAACTCAGTTAATAGAAACCCATGATCTTGTAGATGTTTGGAAGAACTTTCATAAGACACAGAGGCAATATACTTGGGTCCATGCATATAATAATTTGTTGTCGCTAGCAAGGTTGGAAAGATTTTATGGTTTTAATCATCAACTTAATTTTTTTAGAGAAAGTTCTATTATACCAGTAAGTTTTTCAGATCATAGTTTAGTGCAATGTTTTGTAACTTTACGATCTATAAAACCCAAGAGTGCTTTGTGGCATTTTAATAATAGCTTATTAGGTGATGAAAAATTTAGAGACATTTTAAAGGTTTTTTTGGAGTGATTTTAGAACCATGAAGTCTGGTTTCCAGTCTCTGCAGCAATGGTGGGACTTTGGTAAAACTCAAATCAAACAGTTGTGTCAGCAGTATACTTTCAATATCACTAAAGACTTAACTCGTTCAATGATTGATTTAGAAGAAGACATAAATAAACTTCAAGAATCTGTTGTTATTGTGCAGAATCAGGAGCTTATTGAAATTTTAGATAAAAAAAAGAAAGAATTGGCTGGTTTGATAGATCTGAAATCACAGGGGGCTCTGATCAGATCACGGTTTCAGAATATAGAGTGGATGGATATATCTTCAAAGTTTTTTTTTAATTTGGAAAAGAAAAATGGTCAAAAGAGATGCATATATGCCCTCCGTTCAAAAGATGGTGTACTCTTGTCGGATAATGTAGAGATTCGCAAGAGAGTGGTAGAATTTTATAAAGAGCTGTACAGTAGTGAAATAAATGGGTCAAGTTATAATGTGTTCACTGAAGGTCTTCCTCAGGTGTCTGAAGAAGGCAATACTGAACTCTGCAGAGCGCTGACTTTAGATGAGCTACATAAAGCTCTTCGAAGTATGGAAAGCGGCAGAGCACCGGGTATAGATGGCCTATCGATAGACTTTTATAAGTCTTTTTGGCCAGAAATGGGTGCAGATCTGCTTGCTGTGATCAATGAAAGTCTGGACAGTGGCAAGTTGCCACTGAGCTGCCGTAGAGCAGTCCTCACGCTGCTGCCAAAGAAAGGAGACCTCAGTGACATTAAAAACTGGAGGCCTGTGTCATTGCTGTGCAGCGATTATAAAATTTTATCTAAAGCACTAGCTATAAGATTAAGTAAAGTTTTGGAGGATGTCATCCACCCTGATCAGACTTACTGTGTACCAGGCAGACAAATTGTTGATAATATTTCTTTTATTAGAGATGTTCTAGATGTTCAAGAGGCACACACGACACCATCCACATCAATGGAATGGCTGTTGAACGTGTCTCCAGTTTCAAGTTCCTGGGGATCCACATCTCGGCGGACATGTCGTGGACGACCAACACCTCCAGCATGGTCAAGAAGGCTCACCAGCGCCTCTTCTTCCTGAGGACACTGAGGAAGAATCAGCTCTCCTCGGCTATCCTGGTGAACTTCTATCGCTGCGCAATAGAAAGCATCCTGACCAACTGTGTGGCAGTATGGTATGGGAGCTGTTCTGTTGCGGAGCGCAAGGCACTGCAGCGGGTGGTGAAAACTGCCCAGCGCATCACAGGGACTCCACTGCCTGCCATCGAACACATCCAGAGGAAACGCTGCCTGCATCGAGCTCGCAGCATCCTCAAGGACTCCTCTCACCCAGCCCACAGACTGTTTTCTCTCCTGCCCTCCGGCAGGCGTTTCAGGATCCACCGGACCAGGACCAGCAGACTAAAGAACAGTTTTTTCCCCAGAGCTGTCTCTTTACTGAACTCAAACCCCCGTTGATCCACTTCCCTCATAAACTGATAACTCTCCTACCTCACATCTTCCTTCACTTTGTTATTTGCACTACCGACTGTTTATCACAGTAACAACTGTTTACATATGCATCTTGCACTGCCATATCTTAACTGGATTATGCTCATTTGCACTGCCGACTGTATTTATAGTACCAATGTTTACATTTGCATTTTGCACTGTACTTCTAACTGTAATATGCAACCACTCTCCACTGCACTTTACACTTTTTTTTCCGGATAGCTCTGTCCATAATTTATTGCACTACCCTAATCCACTGCTATTCCTCATATTAGCCTAGCATATTATTGTATACCTCTATCTGTAAAATTCTGTTTATAGTAATAGCCATTTGTATATTGTATTCATAGTACATATTCACCTGTAAATTCTGTTTATAGTAATAGCCATCTGTATATTTATTCACTGTACATATTCACCTGTAAATTCAGTTCTGTTTATAGTAATAACATCTCTCTATTTATAGATATATTTATATATATTCAGTACATATCCATGTCCTGCACTTACGCATCCATTGTATATCCTGCACTTGCTGCTATTGCACTTCTGGTTAGACCTAAACTGCATTTCGTTGCCTTGTACTTGTACTTGTGTAATGACAATAAAGTTGAATCTAATCTAATCTAATCTAATGTTGGTAAGCTCTTAAATGTAGATTTTGGTTTAATATCAATAGATCAAGAAAAAGCTTTCGATCGAGTTGAACATAGTTATTTATGGGATCTTTTAGAGGCTTTTGGCTTTGGAAGGGTTTTTATTGATAAAATAAGAGTTTTGTACTGTGATGTTGAAAGCATACTGAAGGTAAATGGTGACTTATGTGCCCCCTTTAAGGCTCTCAGAGGCATCAGACAAGGGTGTGCTCTTTCTGGTATGCTTAGCAATTGAGCCATTGTTAAGGAAATTTAGAGCTGAATTAAATGGTGTTGCTATACCAAATTCTGAAGTTGTTTTTAAGTTATCAGCTTATGCTGATGATATTGTTATTTTTATTAAAGAACAAAGAGATGTGAATAAGATATCTAAGATTCTAAGTGATTTTATGGTTGTCTCGTCTGCAAAAGTAAATTGGAAAAAAAGTGAGGCCATTTTAATTGGAAAATGGCCTCAAGGACAACCTGTTCTTCCGGCTGGTTTAAATTGGAATAAAGATGGTTTGAAAGAATGGAGGAAAAGATAACGGGGCGTTTAAATAAATGGAAATTTTTAATATCTAAGATGTCTTATAGAGGACGTGTGTTAATAATTAATAATCTAGCAGCTTCTACTCTCTGGCATTGGTTAGCTTGTATTGACCCTCCTCAGATAATAATGAGAAAAATTCAATCCGTATTGGTAAATTTCTTTTGGGATAATTTGCATTGGATTCCACAAAGTGTTCTTTTTTTGTCCAAAGATGAAGGGGGGCAAGGTCTGATTAACTTACAGAGTAGAGCTGCAGCTTTTCGAATAAAATTTGTACAAAGATTTCTCAATAGTTGTTCGAATGAAAATTGGAATTTAGCAGCTTCTGTCATTTTGAGGAATTTTGAAAATTTAGGTTTTGATAAATCTTTGTTTTTAATGAACCCTAAAAGGTTGATTTTTTCAAAGTTACCCATTTTTTATTGTAATTTATTTAAAGTGTGGTCACTCTTTAATGTGACGAGGACTGAGAACACAACCTCTTTGTATTGGACTTTACAGGAACCCTTGATTTATGGCTCGCGCATGGATGTGTCGAATGAAGGCGTTTTTCCTGCCTTGACGGAACTGCTTATTAAATTTCAGGTCACTACAATTGGAACTTTAATTCAAGTAGCTGGGTTGGACCTTTCGAACACAGAAGCAATGGCTGGCAAACTGATGGTGAAATCAGTGCGAACAACAAGTCAGCTGTTGCGTAAGTGGAAAGAGACCATTGTCACGGGGTGACAAAACAAACCGAACGGGACTAAGATCCTGGTGAATACTGTTGCAGGATTTTCCAGTGAACACCCGGTCTATGCCCTGGGAATCTGTTGCCATGGCAGCGGGGCTGATTGCCTGAGTGACAGCAGGTGTGGGGCAATTATAGAGAACGCTGTGAGAGGGACACCTATGGAGATGAGGCTTTAAAAACAGAGAGAAAACAGACTGTGTGGTGTGGTTCTCCTCCCGTATGATGCTGTGTTTGTCAGCGGGTTGCTCTTTTTATTGAGGCTGGGCTGTGGAGTGGGGAAGATTGGAGTTGTGGAAGAGGAAGGAAGGAGTGAAGTATTTGGCAGCGAAGACTTGAGGAATATCGTCCGTAGTGAGAAAGACGCAAGTGATGAGTATTTGATCCGTTGTTTATATGCACTAACACTGAAGTGGTGTGGAGAGTTTGGAAAACGTTTGGCACGAGTGAACTATTACACCGAGTGAATTAATGATCTGTCTCCAACTTCTGTCCTCTCCTTGCCGAATGTGGTGATCGCTGCATCATTCTTCTGCTTTCCCGGAGCAAAGTCAAGCCCTGATCGAGGACGAGATCCGATCTGGTGGGAGAAAAGACCGGTGGGTGAGTGCTGGCCCGAATGCACGGTGTGCGAGTGGAATTGCAGTGCCTGAAGTGAAGATTTACACGGTTTGTGCTGTGAAGTGAAATTTGTGTGTGGAGAAGTAATAGAAGTCTGCCGTGCACTCCTCTCCTACAGTCTTCCACCCGCTGTCTCTAACGAAGGGTCTTGATAAAGCAACCGCCCAACTTCCTGCTTTGAAAAGACCCGGCCCTGTTAATGCTGAGTGCTCCATATATCATGTACTGTTGAAACTGTGCTGTGTCTGTTCTAGTGCTCAGCCGAAGTGAGCGTCCCGCTCAAAGTGTCCTCCCTGCCTGGTGGTCTCCACACGCCCCCATTGGAAGCCTTTACCCTGTTCAGAAGAAGAAAAGGTATATCAGTTGCAAGCTTCGTGTACTGTTGAACCGTTGAAACTGTGCTGTGCCTATCCCAGTGTTCAGCCGACGTGAGCGCCCCGCTCTAAGTGTCCTCCCCGCCTGGTGGTCTCCACACGCCCTTATTGGAAGTCTTGATCCTGTTCAAAGGAGGGAAGGTATATCAGTTGCAAAGCTTCACACACTGTTGAACCGTTGAGAACTTGCTGTACTGTTCCAGTGCTCAGCTGAAGTGGAGTGCTCCGCCCAAAGTGTCCTCCCCGCCTGGTGGTCGAGTGTTCCGCCCAAAGTGTCCTTCCCGCCTGGTGGTCTCCACACGCCCCTATTGGAAGCCTTTACCCTGTTCAAAAGGAGAGAAGGTATATCAGTTGAAAAGCTTCCCATACTGTTGAACCGTTGAGACTTTGCTATACTGTTCCAGTGCTCAGCGGAAGTGGAGTGTTCCGTCCAAAGTGTCCTCCCCGCCTGGTGGTCGAGTGTTCCGTCCAAAGTGTCCTTCCCGCCTGGTGGTCTCCACACGCCCCTATTGGAAGCCTTTACCCTGTTCGAAAGGAGAGAAGGTATATCAGTTGAAAAGCTTCACATACTGTTGAACCGTTGAGACCTTGCTGTACTGTTCCAGTGCTCAGCTGAAGTGGAGCGTTCTGCCCAAAGTGTCCTCCCCGCCTGGTGGTCTCCACACGCCCCTATTGGAAGTCTTGACCCCGTTTGAAAGGAGAGAAGGTATATCAGTTGAAAAGCTTCACATATTGTTGAACTGTCGAAACTGTGCTGTGTCTGTCCCAGTGTTTAGCTGACGTGAGCGCCCCGCTCAAAGTGTCCCCCCCCGCCTGGTGGTCCCCACACGCCCTATTTGGAAGCCTGTACCCTGCTCAGAAGAAGAAGAGAGTGGCTCGCTTGCCCCCACCTCTGAGTACCTCCCTCCGGAGTAACCCCAGTGACTCGCTTCGCCCTCGCATCGGCATACTTACCTGGTTCCAGTCTGAATGGGGTTCGTCTGACCACGGCCTCCCCTCTTGAGTCCCGTAGAGGAATACTTACCCTGTGACCTACCTGGACGGCGCGGGGATTCCCCCCGATTCCCCTCCGACGAGCCTCCGGTCCGCCACGAACGTCCCTCCCCTCCCGTCCCGGGAGGTCGGTAGACTCCTGAACTGTCCTGGTGGCAAGAAGAAGATTTTAATTAGGACTTATCCAATTCATCGACCTTTTAACAATAATAAATAAACTGTATTATTTTATTCCCTTGTCTGTCTGGTCCTTGACACGTTCCTCGGGGTGGTTCCCGGGTTTCCAGGGGTGGGTGCAGTCTGGTTTGGCCCGCCCCGACCTGTGACAGAACTTGGCGTAGTGCGGCAGGGTTACCACCTCGAGTGGAGCGATCAAGGACCTAGATGGCAGAAGAAGAGCCAGTGGCCCGGCAGCCAGTTATGCCTTTCTTTATGGGGGCCCCGTGGGCCCAGAAGTACGGAGGTCCAGGGTCAGAATTGAGCCTGTCAGCATGGAAGACCCAGGTTGAATACCTGGCAGGGCTCCAAGGGCTAAGTGCCCCTCAGAAGGTACAGTTTGTGCTAAATTCGTTGGAGGGAGAAGCAAGAAGAGAAGTACAGGCAGCGCCGGAAGCAACCCGCATCACAGTCCAAGCCATCTTTGATTTTCTCACGGGGCAATACGGAGACACCACCCCGGTAGCTGTCCTGAGAACGCAATTCTTTAATTGTAGGCAAGGGCCTCGACAAACTGTTCGGCCATTCGCGTTGCAACTGAGGGAACAGTTTACCAGGCTAAGGGGAAGACAGGATCACGGCCTGGGGGACGAGGAGACCCTATTGCGAGATCAGTTTCTGTTGGGATTACGGGAGGGCCCCGTGCGTCAGAGTCTGCGGGTGCAACTGAGACGGACTCCGGACCTCACGTTCGAAGAGCTGCGGCAGGAGGCTCTAGCCCTCGAGCGTGACCACAACGAAGGTATGGATCCCCCCAGCTGTCTGGCTGCGAACGCTGTCAGTGGGCCTTCGGCCCCTGTTACTTCCGATTGGAAGCATGCCCTCCGGGAGGAACTAAAGAGGGATATCCGTGAGCAAATGTCTGAACTGTCTAAGTCTGTCGTCGAAGAACTCCGCCGAGAACGCCTCCATTCATTACCCTCACCGCGGGAGCGAGCCTACTCCGACGGGAATCGCCCTCCAGAGCGTCACTTCACCCGATCCACGGGTCCCCGATTCCAGTGGGACGAACAGGGGCGTCCTATCTGCAACGGCTGTGGGGAAGCCGGACATTACGTCCGTCAGTGCTCCTCCAGACGCGCTTCGCAGGGGGGTTTTTAGAGTCTCCGGCCACTGTGGGTCAAGTGGTCGGGACCCCCTTTTCAGACCCCTCGTCTTCCAAACTGTCGAAGGAACGCCTGGTGGGCCGTTGTCCGGTCATCGTGGTTCAAGTCAATGGCCAGAAGGTGCAGTGTCTGCTGGACACGGGGTCGCAAGTCACTCTGTTCGCGGAGAGCCTAGTCCAGGAACTATTCGGTACCCAGGGCCGGCCGACGACCGAAGCCCCCTGGCTGACTCTGCGAGGGGCCAACGGTCTCGACATCCCATACGTGGGATACGTAGTGACAGACCTAGAGATCCATGGCATGGTCGTACCCCAGAAGGGGGTGGTGGTGGTTCGCGACGCCTGCCTGGGGTCTCATCGCGCCCTGTTGGGCATGAATGTCATCTCCGAATGCTGGGAGGGGCTGTTCCAGAGTGGGCCGGCCCGAGCAACTGCGACGCCTGAGGGCAGAGAATGGGATCGCATTAGAGCTGACTGTCGCCGAGTTTGCCTGGCCGAACAGCAGGGGAACCGGGAGAGCACTGGAAGAGTGGCTTGCCGCTATGCGTTGTCCATCCCGGCTCAAAGCGAGGCGATGGTTTGGGTCCGGGTGCCCCCTAGACTTTACCACCCGGAGGAGTGGGTGTTGGTAAAACCGCACAACGACGGTCCTAAGGTGGAAGTGGCCAGAGGACTGGCATCTGCCCGAGGCAGCCGAGTCCGGGTGAGAGTCCGGAACACGAACCCTTTCCCGATCCAACTGCATCGTCATCAGTGTCTAGCCCGAGTTACCTCAGTGTTGCCCCAGCAAGTGCAAGATCCAGGAGGAGTCAAGTTCAGTCAAGTGGGCCCGACCGTAGTGGAGGTTGCGTTGGCGCAGACGGGGACGCACAGAAGAGAGGCTGAAGGAGGACTGCCGGCCCATCTCGGAGGTGAGTCCCTACGGGGAGAAGGGTTGGAGGAGGATCAAACAAGACGGCTCAAGGCTTTCCTATCAAAATGGCCACAGTTGTTCTCCACCCATGACGAGGACTACGGGTGTACTAACATCGTTCAGCATCAGATTCCCACTGGAGAAGCCCCGCCTAGTAGGGAACGCTACCGGCCGGTACCTCCAACATTATATTCTGAGGTTCGGGCTCTTCTGCGGGGGATGCTGGATAAAGGGATCATCCGCGAGAGCAGTAGCCCTTGGGCGGCCCCGATTGTTCTGGTGAGGAAGAAAACAGGCGCATGGAGATTCTGTGTGGATTATCGGAGGTTGAACCAAGTGACGAAGCGGGATGCTTTCCCATTGCCTCGAGTCGAGGATTCCCTCACGAGTCTCACCCGGGCGGCCTGGTATTCCACACTAGACCTGGCGAGCGGATACTGGCAAGTACAGGTGGACGAGCGGGACCGGGAGAAGACAGCCTTCACGACTCCCTTTGGGTTATATGAGTGGGACCGGATGCCGTTCGGCCTCTGCAACGCCCCCGCCACGTTCCAACGGCTAATGCAGCGCTGCCTGGGGAGCCAGCTAGTGGATACCGCTCTTGTGTATCTGGATGACGTGATTATCTATTCCCCTGACTTTGAGACTCACCTTCAGCATCTTGAGCAGGTGTTCCGCTCCCTGGAGAAGTACGGGCTGAAGCTCCAACCGGATAAATGTCAGCTTTTCCGGAAGGAGGTAAAGTTCCTGGGCCATATCGTGAGCGCTGCAGGAATCGCTGTGGACCCCGAGAAGGTGTCGGCTGTACAGGGGTGGACTGCCCCGAAGACCGTGCGCCAGGTTCGATCCTTCCTCGGCTTTGTCGGGTATTACAGGCGATTTATTAAGGATTTCTCTAAGATCGCCAAACCCCTGAACCAGTTGCTGGGTGGAACGGGACACACCAAGGGCCGAGGGTCCCCAGCGATTCAGTGGGATCCGGCATGCGAGACCGCCTTCCAGAGGCTCAAGCAGGAGCTGTTACAAGCACCCATCCTGGCATACGCAGACTTCACCCAGCCCTTTATCCTCTACACTGACGCCAGCCACTTGGGCTTGGGGGCTGTCTTAGCGCAGAAACAGCAGGAGGAAGAAAGAGTCATTGCTTATGCGAGCCGGAGTCTACACCCCGCGGAGAGGAACGATGCCAACTACAGCTCCTTTAAGCTTGAGTTACTGGCCATGAAGTGGGCGCTCAGTGAGAAGTTCAAGGACTACCTATGGGGAGCAAAGGTGACCGTAGTGACCGATAACAACCCACTGGTACACCTACAAACCGCCAAGTTGGGGGCGGTGGAACAGAGGTGGGTGGCACAATTGGCCAACTTTGAGTACCAGCTTCAATACCGGCCAGGAAGGGAACATACCAACGCTGACGTACTATCTAGGTGGCCAGAAGGAGGGCCGGAGGGTCCGAGACCCATGCGGGAGGTGGACCGCGACGAGGGAATGATGGTGGGCATTGTGGAGGCACCGGGACCACCGTTGGAGGAACCGCCCGCAAGTTGGGGATGGGACCCACAGCGCTGGAGGATGTTGCAGGGTGAAGATGAGGACCTGTCACTGGTCCGGGTCTGGCTGGAACAGGACAAGTGGCCGGAGGGTGCGGGACGCCGGGCTCAAACCCGAATCGTGAGGGGCCTAATGGGCCAGAAGGAGAGGCTCCATCTGAAGGAAGGGGTGATTTGTCGGTCCCTCCAGGACTCACGCTCGGGTGACCCGGTCTGGCAAGTGGTGGTCCCAGAGGGAAGATGTCACGCTCTGCTGGAGGCTTATCACACCAAGCTTGGTCATCAAGGGCGGGAGAGGATGACGGCACTTTTGCGACGCCACTTTTACTGGCCTGGGATGGAGGGGACCGTGAGGACTTACCTACAGGGCTGCCCGCGCTGCACCCTGTTCAAGGCCAGGAAAGAGACACGAGCTCCATTGGTCCCAATTCGAGCTAAAGCACCGATGCATATCCTCGCTATGGACTATCTGACGCTGGGTCGGCCGGTCGACCGCATTCAAAACCTCCTAGTCGTCACTGACCTGTTCACCAAATATGCCTGGGCCATCCCAACTCTGGACCAGACCGCCATTACCACCGCTAATGCCCTGTGGAGGCATGTCATCCAGCCCTTCGGGTGTCCCGAAGTGTTCCATTCAGATCAAGGGCCAAATTTTGAATCCAGGGTAGTACACGAGCTGTGCCAACTGTACGGATGTAAGAAGACCCATACAACGCCCTATCATCCTCAGGGGAACGGAGGGTGCGAGAGGTTTAACCAGACGCTGCTCGGTCTCTTGGGGACCTTGGAAAACGAACAACAGGGGCATTGGGCTGACAACCTTCCGGCAATGGTCCAGGCGTATAACAACAGCATACACAGCACGACCGGGTATGCACCGACCTACCTGATGTTCGGGAGGCATGTGAGACTACCAGTTGACCTACTGCTGGGAACTGCGGCCGCTGAAGAGGGAGGCGGTGTAACGGAGTGGGTGGCCAGACACCATCAACGCCTCCAACTGGCCTACGAGCGGGTCTCGGACCGAATTAAGCAAGCCGCAGCCAAGAACAAAAGGTTGTATGACCGTACGGCTAGAAGTGCGCCGCTACTGCCTGGTGAAAGAGTTCTGGTGCGAGATAGCCGGCGACAAGGAAAGGGCAAACTCAGTGATCGGTGGGAGCCCCAGCCGTACGTGGTCCAACGACAGCCGCATCTCGATCAACCGGTGTATGCCCTCCGTCCCGAAGGGAGAGAAGGTCCAGAGCGGGTGCTCCACCGAAACCTGATGCGCCCTTGTCCGAATTACCCCGAACCAACTGTAGAGAGACCTCCGACTGAACCAGCGTGGATGCCTCCCGTGGTGGGATGGGCTGTGGCCCCCCGGAGGCTGGAAATAGGGCCAAGGCCAGAGGAACCTAACTCCCCGCCAAGGCGATCCCAACGGGAGAACCGGGGGCAACCCCCAGCCAGATACGGAGACTGGGTGTCCGGATCCCGTTCTAGGGACTAGAACGGTTTGGCAGGGGGGTGTGTCACGGGGTGACAAAACAAACCGAACGGGACTAAGATCCTGGTGAATACTGTTGCAGGATTTTCCAGTGAACACCCGGTCTATGCCCTGGGAATCTGTTGCCATGGCAGCGGGGCTGATTGCCTGAGTGACAGCAGGTGTGGGGCAATTATAGAGAACGCTGTGAGAGGGACACCTATGGAGATGAGGCTTTAAAAACAGAGAGAAAACAGACTGTGTGGTGTGGTTCTCCTCCCGTATGATGCTGTGTTTGTCAGCGGGTTGCTCTTTTTATTGAGGCTGGGCTGTGGAGTGGGGAAGATTGGAGTTGTGGAAGAGGAAGGAAGGAGTGAAGTATTTGGCAGTGAAGACTTGAGGAATATCGTCCGTAGTGAGAAAGACGCAAGTGATGAGTATTTGATCCGTTGTTTATATGCACTAACACTGAAGTGGTGTGGAGAGTTTGGAAAACGTTTGGCACGAGTGAACTATTACACCGAGTGAATTAATGATCTGTCTCCAACTTCTGTCCTCTCCTTGCCGAATGTGGTGATCGCTGCATCATTCTTCTGCTTTCCCGGAGCAAAGTCAAGCCCTGATCGAGGACGAGATCCGATCTGGTGGGAGAAAAGACCGGTGGGTGAGTGCTGGCCCGAATGCACGGTGTGCGAGTGGAATTGCAGTGCCTGAAGTGAAGATTTACACGGTTTGTGCTGTGAAGTGAAATTTGTGTGTGGAGAAGTAATAGAAGTCTGCCGTGCACTCCTCTCCTACAGTCTTCCACCCGCTGTCTCTAACGAAGGGTCTTGATAAAGCAACTGCCCAACTTCCGGCTTGAAAAGACCCGGCCCCGCTAGTGCTGAGTGCTTCATATATCATGTACTGTTGAAACTGTGCTGTGTCTGTTCTAGTGCTCAGCCGAAGTGAGCGTCCCGCTCAAAGTGCCCTCCCCGCCTGGTGGTCTCCACACGCCCTATTGGAAGCCTTTACCCTGTTCAGAAGAAGAAAAGGTATATCAGTTGCAAGCTTCGTGTACTGTTGAACCGTTGAAACTGTGCTGTGCCTATCCCAGTGTTCAGCCGACGTGAGCGCCCCGCTCTAAGTGTCCTCCCCGCCTGGTGGTCTCCACACGCCCTTATTGGAAGTCTTGATCCTGTTCAAAGGAGGGAAGGTATATCAGTTGCAAAGCTTCACACACTGTTGAACCGTTGAGACCTTGCTGTACTGTTCCAGTGCTCAGCTGAAGTGGAGTGCTCCGCCCAAAGTGTCCTCCCCGCCTGGTGGTCGAGTGTTCCGCCCAAAGTGTCCTTCCCGCCTGGTGGTCTCCACACGCCCCTATTGGAAGCCTTTACCCTGTTCAAAGGAGGGAAGGTATATCAGTTGCAAAGCTTCACACACTGTTGAACCGTTGAGACCTTGCTGTACTGTTCCAGTGCTCAGCTGAAGTGGAGCGTTCTGCCCAAAGTGTCCTCCCCGCCTGGTGGTCTCCACACGCCCCTATTGGAAGTCTTGACCCCGTTTGAAAGGAGAGGAGGTATATCAGTTGAAAAGCTTCACATATTGTTGAACCGTCGAAACTGTGCTGTGTCTGTCCCAGTGTTTAGCTGACGTGAGCGCCCCGCTCAAAGTGTCCCCCCCCCACCTGGTGGTCCCCACACGCCCTATTTGGAAGCCTTTACCCTGCTCAGAAGAAGAAGAGAGTGGCTCGCTTGCCCCCACCTCTGAGTACCTCCCTCCGGAGTAACCCCAGTGACTCGCTTCGCCCTCGCATCGGCATACTTACCTGGTTCCAGTCTGAATGGGGTTCGTCTGACCACGGCCTCCCCTCTTGAGTCCCGTAGAGGAATACTTACCCTGTGACCTACCTGGACGGCGCGGGGATTCCCCCCGATTCCCCTCCGACGAGCCTCCGGTCCGCCACGAACGTCCCTCCCCTCCCGTCCCGGGAGGTCGGTAGACTCTTGAACTGTCCTGGTGGCAAGAAGAAGATTTTAATTAGGACTTATCCAATTCATCGACCTTTTAACAATAATAAATAAACTGTATTATTTTATTCCCTTGTCTGTCTGGTCCTTGACACGTTCCTCGGGGTGGTTCCCGGGTTTCCAGGGGTGGGTGCAGTCTGGTTTGGCCCGCCCCGACCTGTGACACCATTACAGAAGAGGAGTTTAAATTGTTAAGTGACTTTGGAAAAGACTTGATTCAGCCAAAGAATGATGATGTTTTTCCAAATTTGATTTTAGCACCTGATTTTGGGATGTGTAATGGTTTGTTTTTAAAATGTAAGAATTTAGTTTTATTAGGAAAAGAGAAAGTATCTGGAAAAGAAATGTATAAATGTTGTGTAAAAGTGTTTAACAAAAGTAATCTTGATGGTAAAATTGATACACCATGGCGTAATGTGTTGCACTTGAGTGAGAATGTAAGACCTGAATGGGGAGCACTTTATAAGTCACCATTACACAAAAAAACAGGGGACTTACAATGGAGAATTCTGCATGGAAGCGTAGCAGTTAATGCTTTTGTTTCAAAGATAAACAGAGAGGTAAATCAGAATTGTCCGTTTTGTTTAGAAAAAGAAACCGTATTTCACACTTTCATGAATTGTACAAGGTTAAGACCATTATTTTTAGTCTTACAAAATGTTTTTGGGTCTTTTGATGAAGTGTTTTCAATGGAGGTTTTTATTTGTGGTTTTAAATTTTCACGGAAACGTTTGCATGAATGTCAGTTGTTTAATTTTGTATTGGGGCAAGCGAAAATGGCAATATATCTGAGTAGGAAAAATAAGATTGAAAATAACTCTGATACAGATTTAACAATGCTTTTCTCCATTATGGTGAAATCCAGAATTTTGATTGATTTCCGATATTACAAAGCAAAAGGAAATCTGTTGTTTTTTGAAACGATATGGTGTTTAAGGAAGGTTCTTTGTGAAATTATTGATGATGTTTTGTTTTTTAATAATTTGCTGTAATTTTTATTTGGTGTTAGTGTTTTTTTAATGTTACAAAATTTTTGTGCAGTTTTGTAAATAAAATGAATTTGTAAAATTCAAAATTCTCTCTCTCTCTCTCTCTCTCTCTCTCTCTCTCTCTCTCTCTCTCTCTCTCTCTCTCTCTCTCTCTCTCTCTCTCTGAGTGAATGCTGGGAGTGTATGGGAGTTGAGCGTGTCGGTGAGAGCGATTGTGGAAAACTTTGTTTTCAAAAAATCTCTTACTTTTCCCCCAACTTTTCTTTTCCCCCTTGCTGGATAGTTTGTTGCAGGGTAGAAAAGAAAGTGTTTTGTTTTGCTTGCACGGTTTTCAGACGCCGAAATGGCGTCTGTTCCAGTGCAAGGAACGCCAACTCTGTCACTCCAAAATGGGTGCAAATGTGTACCAGAGGCCGGAGTGACAGTGGAAGAACTGCTCATAGTTGTAGGTGAGCAGGTGGGTTTTGAGAACATAATTTCGGCCTCACGGATAAACAAAGCTGTCGTTGTGTTTTTAAAATCAGACACCATGGTTAATCAGCTGACTGTGAGCGGAATATGGGTGAAGGAAAAGTTTGTCACGGTAACCCCGCTATCCGCTTCAACAACGAAAATTATAATTTCAAACGTCCCGCCGTTTATATCTAATGAGACCATTACGAAAGAACTGCAGAGATTTGGAAAGATTTCAAGCTCTGTAAGAATGATCCCTCTTGGATGTAAAAACAATGCGCTCAAACATGTTCTTTCTTTTAGACGCCAAGTATTGATGTTTTTAAACTCACCGGAGCGTACGTTACAAGTTTCTTTCCGTGAGAGAATTCGTACATGGTTTACGCCAGTACCGAGACCCTGAAGTGTTTTGAGTGTGGTGACTTGGGTCATAAACGCTTTGCGTGTCCACATAAAGATGACCAGCGCGCATCTACATCTCGTGGTGATGTAAATAATACAGAGATTACTGACCAATAAAAGAGCGAAAGTGAAGAACAGAGGAATGAGGGACAGGAAGAAGGAGCCATGGAGGAAGGCAAGATGCAGGAGGTGAGTGATATTATTTTAAATGCTGAGAGTGTGGAGCAACCTGGATGCAGTGCTGATTCTGATCACTCTGGAAATGTAATAGATGATTTTGACAAGAGTGAGGCCCAGAGTGCTGTTGAATATGTGTGTGAAGGCAAGGATGTTGCACAGGCGGAAGGCTTGGAGGATAATATGGCTGATGAGATGGATACTTTATCCCAGTGTACTGATGACGGAATAGGATATGAGGATCAGTGGGCAGATAGTTTAAGAGGAACTGATATGTATACTGTTGAACAAATTAATGCATTTTTGGATAAAACAAAAGGAAAAGTTGGTATTGAAGTAAGTAACTACTTCCCTGATACTGAGAAGTTTATTGCTTCTGTGATATGGGCTAGGAAAGAGGCTAGCAATGAGGAACTCTCACAACAGAAGAGGTTTCGTCTTAAGAAGCATATTACTGTTCTCAGACAAGGCAAAAAGACAGGGAAAGTGAGGGGGGAAACTAAATAATTAAAATGGCTTATATCTTTTCTTTTTCTTTCTGTTTTTTCATCTTCCTTTTCCCTTTGCTTATGGAAATCTTGCGGGTGGGATCAATTAATGTAAATGGAATGAGGGATGGGAGAAAAAATGGTTTATTGTCAGAAATTATACGGCTGAAAGATCTAGGTGTTGTCTTTTTGCAAGAGACCCATAGTAGCCAAGATAATGAGATTGATTGGGGCTTGTGGTGGGAAGGAGAGAGAATTCTTAGTCATGGGACTAATTTAAGTGCTGGAGTAGCTGTGCTTTTTTCCCCTGCTCTCAAAACAAATATTTTATAAATAAATGAAGTGATACCAGGGAGATTATTGCTTGTAAGGGCTAAAATGATGAATTTAATTTTTTTGTTTGTGAACATCTATGCCCCTAATATAGGAACAGACAGAGTTTTTTTTTACCAAACTCAAGCACATTTTAAAGCAACAGCAGGATGGGGATTTGATTGTATTAGGAGGAGACTGGAACTGCACGCTAGACTTTGTACGAGATAGGAATGGGGAAGAACCTCATGCGCAGTCAGCTAGAGTTTTAGCTAATATAATTACAATTTTTAATTTTTCAGATGTATGGAGAGAGTATAATTTAACAGCACGGCAGTATACATGGATGAAAGTTGGCAATGGCAGTGTTTCCGTGGCACGATTGGACCGGTTTTATATATCACAAAATATGAGAAATAAGATTGTTAATACAGCTATCATCCCTACAGCTGTTTCTGATCATAAACTTATTACAATTGAGTGTGTTTTGACCGAAAGAAAGCATATGAGTTATTATTGGCACTTTAATGTTAAACTTTTGGAAGATAACATTTTTTGTGAGAATTTTAAATTGTTTTGGGAAAGCTGGAAAAGTGAAAAATGTCTTTATGAAAGTATTACGCAGTGGTGGGAAATTGGTAAAGCGCACATAAGAGGGTTTTGTCAACAATATGCATCTCACTCCTCTTTAATGTTCAAAAAGACAGTAGAGTGGTTGGAAAAGGAGATTATGGACATTGAAAAGAGCATGAATGATAATGATGATCTACAAGAACTGTGGACTGAAAGAAAAAATCAGCTGAGCTCCTTTTTAAATGAAAAGGTTAAAGGAGCTCTAGTAAGAAGTCGCTTTCTAACAATAAGAGATATGGATGGACCTTCTTCTTTTTTCGAAAAGCAGGACAAGATAAACTGATGTATGTTTTAAAGGACAATAATGGACATAACACTTCAGACCCAGTGGTGATGTGCAAACTTGCTGTGGATTTTTATTCTAATTTAAATGCTGCTGATAATTCAGATGAACAATATAGAAATCAACTGCTACAAGATCTTCCGTTTTTAACAGTGGAACATAAGCAATTTTTAGAGACTGATCTCACTTTCAAAGAGGTTACTGATGCTGTTGTGGGACTTTCCTCAGGACGTACACCTGGACTGGACGGTTTACCTGCCGAGTTTTATAAGGCTTTTTGGGATGTTATTGGATATGATTATTTTGAGGTAATCCAAAAATGCATTAATGATGGTATTCTACCTTTGAGTTGTCAGAGGGCTGTTTTAGAGGGCTGTTTCAGAGGGCTCCTCCCAAAAAAAGGTGATCTAACTCTGTTAAAAAACTGGAGACCTGTGGCAATTTTATGCTCCGATTACAAAATATTTTCCAAATGTTTGGCCAAAAGGGTAAATGGTGTATTGCATACAATTATACATAAAGATCAGTCTTATTGTATAAAAAATAGATCTATAATAGATAATTTACATTTGGTAAGAAATACTTTTGACTTTGCCTCTAATAATAATACTAATATAGGGTTTTTGTCATTAGACCAGGAAAAGGCCTTTGACAGAGTTGATCATAATTTTCTTTTTGATACCTTAAAGACTTTTGGTTTTGGGGAACATTTTATTTCCAAAATAAGATTGCTGTATGCTGGAGCACAATGTATGATTAAAATAGCTGGTGGCCTTAGTATTCCTGTAAAAGTAAACCGAGGAATTAGGCAAGGTTGTCCTATTTCATGCCAACTTTATAGTATAGCCATCGAGCCTTTACTATGTCAATTGAGAAGACAGCTAACCGGTTTACAAGTCAATACTTTGGATTTCAAGTGTCTTATCAAACTCTCTGCATATGCAGATGATGTGACGGTTTTAATTAAAAATCATAATGATGTTCAGTGTTTAGAAAAGGCTTTGGAGTGTTATGGGAAAGCGTCTTCAGCCAAAGTTAATTGGCAAAAAAGTGACGCTTTGTGGTGTGGTCAAGATTTTATTAGTCCTTCACTACCTGGTGGTTTGCAGTGAGGGAAAGCAGGTTTTAAATATTTAGGAGTATTTTTAGGGACTGATGAATATAGGAAAAAAAATTGGGAGGGCCTTGTGGAAAAAGTGTGTGCTCGGTTGTCTCACTGGAAATGGTTGCTACCCCAGCTGTCCTATAGGGGGAGAATCCTGGTCTGTAACAACCTGGTTGCATCATCTCTGTGGCACAAAATGATGATTCTAGAGCCCCCAGAAGACCTAGTGAGAAGAATTCAACAGCGTCTGGTGGATTTCTTCTGGTCAGGACAGCACTGGTTGAAGGCACCAGTGCTTTATCTGCAAATACAGGAAGGAGGACAGGGGCTGGTCGACATTAGATCCAGAGTAAGAGCTTTTAGACTCCAGACGGCTCAGAGACTGTTATATGGGGAGGATGTAAGCTGGGCTGGGGTAGCCTGTGCCCTCCTGAAGAGAGCGGGTAACATGGGTCTAGACCGCCACTTATTTCTTTTGGACACTGAAAAATTAAACCTGACTGGATTAACATCTTTTTACAGATCAATGTTAAAATCATGGACATTTTTCAGTTTTTCCCGGGAGCCAAATGGTGTGAAGGGGCTATGGCTGAGAGAAGAACCATTGTTTTTTTAACTCAGCACTGGACCTGGATGTTTTTAATTCAGTAACCCTAAGAAAAGCACTGAGGACTGCAAATATTACAAAAATTGGACATTTTGTTTCTGAGGAAGGATGGATCTCAGCTGAGAATTTGGCCTCAAAACTGGGCATAAGATTGGTTCGGGTGGTTGAGAGAATGTTGACTCAAATTTATGAGTTTTTATCACCAGACTATAGACTGCTCTTAGAGAAACCTGTTGGAGAGGATGAGATTTCTGTCTTCCCAGAGCTGAATTTCTCACCTGACGTTAGAAAATGGCAGGAAATGGAGAATGGTCTGCTTTCCTTCAAGACACCTCAGCTTGGAATTTTTAAAAAATGCTGGAAAGAAGGCTATCTATGTACTGTGTGTAAAGGTGTCACATCTTCTACAGCTTCAGAGTGTGAGAGAGTCTAAATGGCAAGAGATCTTTGGGCCAAGCGTTTCCCCTAAAGGCTGCTGGAGGACCTTGTACAAACCTCCCATTGAGAAAAGAACTGGAGATCTGCAATGGAGGATTGTGCATGGTATAATAGCCACAAACAGACACAAGTCGAGGAGGGATGTCCTTTTTGTGGAGTGCAAGAAACAGTCTTCCATTTATTTTTTAACTGTGTGAGATTACAACTATTACTTGATAAAATGGAAGAGTGGTGTCAAACCCTGGGGGAGGTATTTACACCTGAAAGGTTTATTTATGGTCCAAAGTACAGCAGAAGTAAAATGAGGAGTCATGTTTTATTAAACTATTTATTTGGGCAAGCTAAGATGGCTATATGGCTATCAAGAAAAAGTCAAATGAATGATACGGGATCAACTGATGTTCTTTCAATATTAAAGGGATTAATAAAATCCCGTATAAAAATAGAGTATAGTTATTATAAGTTGATAAATGATCTGCAGATGTTTAAATACAAATGGGGAGTGAATCAGGTTATTTGTGAAGTTGACTCTGATGAAGTTTTGCGTTTTTATATTTGAGCAGTTTTTGGGTTTAAAACAATACTCAAATTTTGTGTGATTTATGTTTTATTTTTTTTAAATGTCAATCTGTTTTAATTAAATTTTTTGTAATAAAGAGACCTTAAAAGTCAAAAAGTCTCTCTCTCTCTCTCTCTCTCTCTCTCTCTCTCTCTCTCTCTCTCTCTCTCTCTCTCTCTCTCTCTCTCTCTCTCTCCCTCTCTCCCTCTCTCTCTCTCTGCTTCTGTTTCTGTCGGCCACTCCCTCATGTTTCCTGTCTTAATCTGGGCACTCAGCATTTAATCACCTTTAAGAAGTCCTGACTCAGAGAGAGGAGTTCAGCTGAAGGAGCTCTCATCTGCTCACGGTAAGAGTCACACGCGTGCGTTCATACATGATCTGACCGCTTACTCTACATACACATGATCTGATCTGACCGCTTGCTCTTCATACATGATCTGACCGCTTGCTCTACATACATGATCTGACCGCTTGCTCTACATACATGATCTGACCGCTTGCTCTTCATACATGATCTGACCGCTTGCTCTTCATACACATGATCTGACCGCTTGCTCTTCATACATGATCTGATCTCTTGCTCTTCATACATGATCTGACCGCTTGCTCTTCATACATGATCTGACCGCTTGCTCTTCATACATGATCTGATCTCTTGCTCTTCATACATGATCTGACCGCTTGCTCTTCATACATGATCTGATCTCTTGCTCTTCATACATGATCTGACCGCTTGCTCTTCATACATGATCTGACCGCTTGCTCTTCATACATGATCTGATCTGACCGCTTGCTCTACATACACATGATCTGACCGCTTGCTCTTCATACATGATCTGACCGCTTGCTCTTCATACACATGATCTGACCGCTTGCTCTTCATACACATGATCTGACCGCTTGCTCTACATACATGATCTGACTGCTTGCTCTTCATACATGATCTGACCGCTTGCTCTTCATACATGATCTGACCGCTTGCTCTTCATACATGATCTGACCGCTTGCTCTACATACATGATCTGACCGCTTGCTCTACATACACATGATCTGACCGCTTGCTCTTCATACACATGATCTGACCGCTTGCTCTACATACACATGATCTGACCGCTTGCTCTACATACATGATCTGACCGCTTGCTCTTCATACACATGATCTGACCGCTTGCTCTACATACACATGATCTGACCGCTTGCTCTACATACATGATCTGACTGCTTGCTCTACATACACATGATCTGATCTCTTGCTCTTCATACATGATCTGACCGCTTGCTCTTCATACACATGATCTGACCGCTTGCTCTTCATACACATGATCTGACCGCTTGCTCTTCATACACATGATCTGACCGCTTGCTCTACATACACATGATCTGACCGCTTGCTCTTCATACATGATCTGACCGCTTGCTCTTCATACATGATCTGACCGCTTGCTCTACACACACATGATCTGACCGCTTGCTCTTCATACACATGATCTGACCGCTTGCTCTTAATACATGATCTGATCGCTTGCTCTTCATACACATGATCTGACCGCTTGCTCTTCATACACATGATCTGACCGCTTACTCTACATACACATGATCTGACCTCTTGCTCTACATACCTGATCTGACCGCTTGCTCTTCATACACATGATCTGACCGCTTGCTCTTCATACATGATCTGACCGCTTGCTCTTCATACACATGATCTGACCGCTTGCTCTTCATACATGATCTGACCGCTTGCTCTTTATACATGATCTGACCGCTTGCTCTTCATACATGATCTGACCGCTTGCTCTACATACACATGATCTGACCGCTTGCTCTTCATACACATGATCTGATCTGACCGCTTGCTCTACATACACATGATCTGATCTGACCGCTTGCTCTTCATACATGATCTGACCGCTTACTCTTCATACATGATCTGATCGCTTGCTCTTCATGAGGGCAGATCATCCGAACGCTGGACATCCAATCTACTGAACTAAACAATCTGTGACCCTGGAGGATAAGGGTAAATTCTTTTAAATTGAGAGTTATAGATAATCTTCAGCTGAATAATAATCTCTTCATTTATGTTTGGTTTGTTAGGACAATATTTGTAAATCTGGAATCTGAGGGTGCAAAAACATCTAAATATTGAGAAAATCTCCTTTGAAGTTGTCCAAATGAAGTCCTGAGCATTGCATATTACAACTAATAATACATTTATGATATATTTACGGTAGGACATTTGCAGAATATCTTCATGGAACATGATCTTAATATCCTGATGATTTTTGGCATAAAAGAAACATGTATTGTTGGCTATTGGATATACCCGTGAGACGCAACAGTCGTGCTGTTGAGTAAAATTATTTATTTTACTAAATAATTTGCAGTCTAAACTGCTATAAAAGCAAAGCCGTAGGTCTGACCGAGTTGTTTCAAATTTGAAGTTGATATGACAAAAATTTAGCCGCTGAAAGACTTTAAAGTAATATTTCCATGGTTTTCAGAGGCTTTTCTAATTCATGATGGGAATAAAAGGCAATAAAAAAGTGTTCCTGATACCGACACACTGATGGTGTGTGTGTGCGTGTGTTTGTGTGTATCAGCATAAACGTCACATTCACCCAGACATATGCTCTAAGAAGGTTTTTATGAAAACTATATCTCAGAATGTTCTCAGAATGATCAAGTGTGTTATGGTAGTAAAGTGTAAATAACATGAACATCCGACTGAAATGTTCCCTGATGGCTCTGTGCTTGTGTCTCATTGACAGACACAGGATGGCACAGCATGCAGAGAGAGCGCCATCTACAGACAGGTACGCATGTGCACTGATACCACAGATATGTATTGTGTTTAGCCAGTGTTACTGAGTTTCTCTCACATCTGCATGTTCTCCTTCTGACAGCATCAAATCCAGCCAATCAGCTGACGGCTCCGCCCCCAAACCAGCCCTCCGCAAGACTGAGTCCGCCGACGCCGCAGTAAAGAAGAAAGCCAAGAAATCAAGCGAGGAAACCATGAACAAGGTGTACACCAACCTGCTGAGCAGCGTGTTTGGACAGGTATCAGCTGTCAATCACTCCTGCTGCTCTTCAGATAACGTCCCCTGTTTCTCTCTTTCTCCTGCACAACTCAAAACACTCTCATTCAGCTTTTCCTAATGACTCATGTCTGACAAGAAAGGGGGAAATTTTGGACAAAAGTTTCATAAATGTAGTCCATATATTTGTATACATGCATACATACAGATGTATATCATCCATGTTAACATGTTTACATTTGACATGTTCAGTTCTCACACACACACACACACACACAGTCAGTGTTTCAGGAGATTGACTTGTGCTGTGTGTTCAGGGTCAGAGCATGATGTGTGTGTCGGACGTCTCCTAAACACACGTTAATTCTGTGTAATCCCACTCAGACCCGTGTAATAATAGCACAGGACGGGGTTCAGTGTCACTCCTCATTTACTGTAATGAGCTTTAACGAGGATTAGAGAAGGACGGGCCGGACGGAGAGGAAACTCATCCTGCTGAGGTTTGATTCATGACGTGAGTGTGTGTGTGTGTGTGTGTGTGTGTGTGTGAGAGAGAGACAATGAGTCTGTGTGTGTGTGTGTGTGTGTGTGTGTGTGTGTGTGAGAGAGAGAGAGAGAGAGAGAGAGAGAGAGAGGGAGAAAGAGAGTGTGTGTCTGAGTGAGAGAGAGAGAAAAAGTGAAAGTGTGTGTGTGTGTAGGACAGTGCATCCGGAGAGTATTCACAACGCTTCACTTTTTCCACATGTTGTTATGTTACAGCCTTATTCCAAAATTGATTAAATTCATTATTTTCCTCAAAATTCAACAAACAACACCCCATAATGACAACGTGAAAGAAGTTTGTGTGAAATCTTTGCAAATATATTACAGTTTTTTACGATACTTTTCCCACAGCTTTTAAACTTTAGCAAAACCTTACACTCAAGGAGCAAAACACAGGCCTAGATCTGCCCAACTGTAAGCACACTGTCAGCTTCACACTATTTGCAAAACACTACACACACTTGTATACATCAGACACAGAAGCATATCATGATGTCACTTCCTCAATTCCAAAGCACTGACTGTCAAATGACCACACCTATGAGCCAATCTGTTAAAAATGGAGGGGGAGCCGTGGAGGAAGAGGGGTAGAGAGGGGAAGGGGGGATGAGAGGGGAAGAGAGGGGAAGAGAGGGGAAGGAGGGAAGAGGGGAAGAGAGGGGTAGAGAGGGAAAGAGATGGGAAGGCGGTAGAGAGGGGAAGGAGGGAATAGAGCAAGAGAGGGGAAGAGAGGAAGAGAGGGGTAGAGAGGGGAAAGGGGAAGAGAGGAGTAGAGGGGAAGGGGGTAGAGAGGAAGAGAGGAGGAGAGGGGTAGAGAGGGGAAGGGGGAAGAGAGGAGGAGAGGGGAAGAGAGGGGAAAGGGGAAGAGAGGAGAGAGGAGGAGAGGGGTAGAGAGGGGAAGGGGGAAGAGAGGAAGAGAGGAGGAGAGGGGTAGAGAGGGGAAGGGGGATGAGAGGGGAAGGGGGGATGAGAGGGGAAGAGAGGGGAAGAGAGGGGAAGGAGGGAAGAGGGGAAGAGAGGGGTAGAGAGGGAAAGAGATGGGAAGGCGGTAGAGAGGGGAAGGAGGGAATAGAGCAAGAGAGGGGAAGAGAGGAAGAGAGGGGTAGAGAGGGGAAAGGGGAAGAGAGGAGTAGAGGGGAAGGGGGTAGAGAGGAAGAGAGGAGGAGAGGGGTAGAGAGGGGAAGGGGGAAGAGAGGAGGAGAGGGGAAGAGAGGGGAAAGGGGAAGAGAGGAGAGAGGAGGAGAGGGGTAGAGAGGGGAAGGGGGAAGAGAGGAAGAGAGGAGGAGAGGGGTAGAGAGGGGAAGGGGGAAGAGAGGAGGAGAGGAGGAGAGGGGGAGAGAGGGGAATGGGAAGAGAGGAGTAGAGGGGGAGAGGGGAAGAGAGAGGAAGAGAGGAGGAGAGGGGTAGAGAGGGGAAGGGGGAAGAGAGGGTAGAGAGGAGGAGAGGGGTAGAGGGGAAGGGGTAGAGAGGGGAAAGGGGAAGAGAGGAAGAGAGGAGGAGAGGGGTAGAGAGGGGAAGGGGGAAGAGAGGAGGAGAGGAGAAGGGGGTAGAGAGGGGTAGAGAGGGGAAGAGAGGAGGAGAGGGGTAGAGGGGAAGGGGTAGAGAGGGGAAGGGGGTAGAGAGGGGAAAGGGGAAGAGAGGAGGAGAGGGGTAGAGAGGGGAAGGGGGTAGAGAGGGGAAGGGGGAAGAGAGGGGAAAGGGGAAGAGAGGAAGAGAGGAGGAGAGGGGTAGAGAGGGGAAGGGGGTAGAGAGGGGATGGGGGAAGAGAGGGGAAAGGGGAAGAGAGGAGGAGAGGGGTAGAGGGGAAGGGGAAGAGAGGGGAAAGGGGAAGAGAGGAGGAGAGGGGAAGAGAGGAAGAGAGGAGGAGAGGGGTAGAGAGGGGAAGGGGGAAGAGAGGAAGAGAGGAGGAGAGGGGTAGAGAGGGGAAGGGGTAGAGAGGGGAAAGGGGGAGAGAGGAGGAGAGGGGAATAGGGAAGAGAGGAAGAGAGGAGGAGAGGGGAAGGGGGGAGAGAGGAAGAGAGGAGGAGAGAGGAAGGGGGAAGAGAGGAAGAGAGGAGGAGAGGAGGAGAGGGGAAGAGGGAAGAGAGGAGGAGAGGGGTAGAGAGGGGAAGGGGTAGAGAGGGGAAGGGGGTAGAGAGGGGAAAGGGGAAGAGAGGAAGAGAGGAGGAGAGGGGTAGAGAGGGGAAAGGGGAAGAGAGGAAGAGAGGAGGAGAGGGGTAGAGAGGGGAAGGGGGAAGAGAGGAAGAGAGGAGGAGAGGGGAAGGGGGAAGAGAGGTAGAGAGGAGGAGAGGGGAAGGGGGTAGAGAGGGGAAGATAGGAAGAGAGGGGAAGGGGTAGAGCGTAGAGGGTAAAGAGGGGAAGAGAGGAGGAGAGGGGGATAGGGGAAGGGGGTAAAGAGGGGAAGGGGGTAGAGAGGTGAAGAAAGAGGTAGACCTGGAGTAGGACGTGGACAAAGAAGACAGGGACCAAATTTATCAGATGCGATTCGGGCACTCTGTTTTCCAAGATGGCTCCTGTCTGTATACGCGTAATGTTCTGTCTTTATAAAGTATCTTCTTATTAAACTGTTTGTACACTTACAAAGTTCTCAATGCTTCGGTTTGCATGTAGGGACCCTCATTATGCTACCGTGTTAGTGTGAGGCTATGTTGAGCCTTGTTAGTGGTATTAACTAGCAATTTAATTTTACTTATTCAATGCCCCATATACTTGCGTTATAAGCTATTCTGTTTTAAGAGATAAAACTCTTTACATTCGATTTTCATGAAAACGCATTCCAGAGAACGATCTACTCGGTAACCATGTGTTAATTACCCCTAAGTAGGGCTGTACGATTAATCGACATTCAGAACCTCTAACCGACGTATTTTTCCCATGTCGGTTATTTCGGTTTTCACGTGACTCCGCCCCGTCAGTCACATCAAGTGCAGTTTGCAGGCACACAGATGCAGGAGCAGTTATCTGTGTTTATAGATGCCCATAATCACTATAGTAGCTGCATGTTTTACACAGTTTATACAGGTCAGTTAATTGCTGTTCTTATAGCCTACGCGCTGACACACACACACACACAGACGGCGCGCGCAAGCCCTGAAGCCGCTTTCACTTTCGTGCTCATAAAGTTTGACAAGTAAATGCGTTTAAAGGCTTACCAGTTTCAACATTTAAAGCGATTGTGAACTATTCAAAAACAACAATACGGAAAACTTCTCCGTTCAGTGCTCAGCTTTTTTCTGTGACACAGAGCCGTGTCGCGTCTCTGAAAACGCGCGCGCCCTGAAGGCAGATCTTTCACCTGCGTCCTCACAAAGCTTGTCATTTGTATGTGGTTTAAGCCCTGCCAGTTTGAACATTAAAGCGAGTTTCGACCATCAGATGTGTATTATGTGAAACTAATGCCTGATATATTTTGACAAACGAACACTCAGACAGAAGCTGTGACTAAAGGAAAGTCACTAAAGTAGCTCAGAAACTCAACAGTTATAGGCATACATTTTAATACCTTTGCAGTAAGTACAAACCACAGCTTCATAATGAATAGAGACAGTAAGAGTAATTCACACACACAATCACTCTCTCATTAATGCATTCAAATAAATGTAATGTAGGCCTACAGTGTTAATTTATCTGTATCTGATGTACAACAAACAGAAATCTGCTCCATAGACAATAACTGCTGAAAGTGAACCGTTTCCTTCAAGTATTTTAAAATTGCAATGCACTTTTTCATTAGAAAAAAAAATTCCACTTTTAATAGTAGAAAATATTAACAAAACAACAAAAAGAAAAAAAGAAAAATAATCGTTCATTAATCGTAATCGAGGTCAAATGTTCAAATAATTAAGGTTTTTATTTTTGGTCAAATCGTTACAGCCCTACCCCTGAGTTCATTTTTCACCGGAGTTCTCCTTTAAGCAATTTAAAAAAAACTATAAAGGGGTGATGAATTGAGAAATCATCTTTCCTTTAAGCCTTTGATATATAAAAGTTAATCGTGATATAAGAATATCCTGTAAGTTTCAGAGCTGAAAGCAATAAACATGCCGGTTCCAGCGATACTGAGCAATAAACATGCCAGTTCCAGCGTTACCGAGCAATAAACATGCCGGTTCCAGCGTTACCGAGCAATAAACATGCCGGTTCCAGCGCTACCGAGCAATAAACATGCCGGTTCCAGCACTACCGAGCAATAAACATGTCGGTTCCAGCGTTACCGAGCAATAAACATGCCGGTTCCAGCGTTACCGAGCAATAAACATGCCGGTTCCAGCGTTACCGAGCAATAAACATGCCGGTTCCAGCGCTACCGAGCAATAAACATGCCGGTTCCAGCGTTACCGAGCAATAAACATGCCGGTTCCAGCGTTACCGAGCAATAAACATGCCGGTTCCAGCGTTACCGAGCAATAAACAAGCCGGTTCCAGCGTTACCGAGCAATAAACATGCCGGTTCCAGCGTTACCGAGCAATAAACATGCCGGTTCCAGCGTTACCGAGCAATAAACATGCCGGTTCCAGCGTTACCGAGCAATAAACATGCCGGTTCCAGCGTTACCGAGCAATAAACATGCCGGTTCCAGCGCTACCGAGCAATAAACATGCCGGTTCCAGCGCTATCGAGCAATAAACATGCCGGTTCCAGCGCTACCGAGCAATAAACATGTCGGTTCCAGCGTTACCGAGCAATAAACATGCCTGTTCCAGCGCTACCGAGCAATAAACATGCCGGTTCCAGCGTTACCGAGCAATAAACATGCCGGTTCCAGCGCTACCGAGCAATAAACATGCCGGTTCCAGCACTACCGAGCAATAAACATGCCTGTTCCAGCGTTACCGAGCAATAAACATGCCGGTTCCAGCGTTACCGAGCAATAAACATGCCGGTTCCAGCGCTACCGAGCAATAAACATGCCGGTTCCAGCACTACCGAGCAATAAACATGCCTGTTCCAGCGTTACCGAGCAATAAACATGCCGGTTCCAGCGCTACCGAGCAATAAACATGCCGGTTCCAGCACTACCGAGCAATAAACATGCCGGTTCCAGCACTACCGAGCAATAAACATGCCTGTTCCAGCGTTACCGAGCAATAAACATGCCTGTTCCAGCGCTACCGAGCAATAAACATGCCGGTTCCAGCGTTACCGAGCAATAAACATGCCGGTTCCAGCGCTACCGAGCAATAAACATGCCGGTTCCAGCACTACCGAGCAATAAACATGTCGGTTCCAGCGTTACCGAGCAATAAACATGCCGGTTCCAGCGTTACCGAGCAATAAACATGCCGGTTCCAGCGTTACCGAGCAATAAACATGCCGGTTCCAGCGATACCGAGCAATAAACATGCCGGTTCCAGCGCTACCGAGCAATAAACATGCCGGTTCCAGCGCTACCGAACAATAAACATGCCTGTTCCAGCACTACCGAGCAATAAACATGCCTGTTCCAGCGCTACCGAGCAATAAACATGCCGGTTCCAGCGCTACCGAGCAATAAACATGCGGTTCCAGCGCTACCGAGCAATAAACATGCCTGTTCCAGCGCTACCGAGCAATAAACATGCCTGTTCCAGCGCTACCGAGCAATAAACAAGCCGGTTCCAGCGTTACCGAGCAATAAACATGCCGGTTCCAGCGTTACCGAGCAATAAACATGCCGGTTCCAGCGTTACCGAGCAATAAACATGCCAGTTCCAGCGCTACCGAGCAATAAACATGCCTGTTCCAGCGCTACCGAGCAATAAACATGCGGTTCCAGCGCTACCGAGCAATAAACATGCCGGTTCCAGCGCTACCGAGCAATAAACATGCCTGTTCCAGCGCTACCGAGCAATAAACATACCTGTTCCAGCGTTACCGAGCAATAAACATGCCTGTTCCAGCGTTACCGAGCAATAAACATGCCGGTTCCAGCGCTACCGAGCAATAAACATGCCTGTTCCAGAGCTACCGAGCAATAAACATGCGGTTCCAGCGCTACCGAGCAATAAACATGCCGGTTCCAGCGCTACCGAGCAATAAACATGCCTGTTCCAGCGCTACCGAGCAATAAACATGCCTGTTCCAGCGCTACCGAGCAATAAACATGCCTGTTCCAGAGCTACCGAGCAATAAACATGTGGTTCCAGCGCTACCGAGCAATAAACATGCCTGTTCCAGCGCTACCGAGCAATAAACATGCCTGTTCCAGCGCTACCGAGCAATAAACATGCCTGTTCCAGCGCTACCGAGCAATAAACATGCCGGTTCCAGCGCTACCGAGCAATAAACATGCCTGTTCCAGCGCTACCGAGCAATAAACATGCCTGTTCCAGCGCTACCGAGCAATAAACATGCCTGTTCCAGCGCTACCGAGCAATAAACATGCCTGTTCCAGAGCTACCGAGCAATAAACATGTGGTTCCAGAGCTACCGAGCAATAAACATGCGGTTCCAGCGCTACCGAGCAATAAACATGCCGGTTCCAGCGTTACCGAGCAATAAAAATGCCTGTTCCAGCACTACCGAGCAATAAACATGCGGTTCCAGCGCTACCGAGCAATAAACATGCCGGTTCCAGCACTACCGAGCAATAAACTTGCGGTTCCAGCGCTACCGAGCAATAAACATGCCGGTTCCAGCGCTACCGAGCAATAAACATGCCGGTTCCAGCACTACCGAGCAATAAACATGTCAGTTCCAGCGCTACCGAGCAATAAACATGCGGTTCCAGCGCTACCGAGCAATAAACATGCCGGTTCCAGCACTACCGAGCAATAAACATGTCAGTTCCAGCGCTACCGAGCAATAAACATGCCGGTTCCAGCGTTACCGAGCAATAAAAATGCCTGTTCCAGCACTACCGAGCAATAAACATGCGGTTCCAGCGCTACCGAGCAATAAACATGCCGGTTCCAGCACTACCGAGCAATAAACATGCGGTTCCAGCGTTACCGAGCAATAAACATGCCGGTTCCAGCACTACCGAGCAATAAACATGCCTGTTCCAGAGCTACCGAGCAATAAACATGTGGTTCCAGCGCTACTGAGCAATAAACATGCCTGTTCCAGAGCTACCGAGCAATAAACATGCGGTTCCAGAGTTACCGAGCAATAAAAATGCCTGTTCCAGCACTAACGAGCAATAAACATGCGGTTCCAGCGCTACCGAGCAATAAACATGCCGGTTCCAGCGTTACCGAGCAATAAACAAGCTGGTTCCAGCACTACCGAGCAATAAACATGCGGTTCCAGCGCTACCGAGCAATAAACATGCCGGTTCCAGCACTACCGAGCAATAAACATGTCAGTTCCAGCGCTACCGAGCAATAAACATGCCGGTTCCAGCGTTACCGAGCAATAAAAATGCCTGTTCCAGCACTACCGAGCAATAAACATGCGGTTCCAGCGCTACCAAGCAATAAACATGCCGGTTCCAGCACTACCGAGCAATAAAAATGCGGTTCCAGCGCTACCGAGCAATAAACATGCCGGTTCCAGCACTACCGAGCAATAAACATGTCAGTTCCAGCGCTACCGAGCAATAAACATGCCTGATTCCAGCGCTACCGCGCAATAAACATGCCGGTTCCAGCACTACCGAGCAATAAACATGTCAGTTCCAGCGCTACCGAGCAATAAACATGCCTGTTCCAGCACTACCGAGCAATAAACATTCCGGTTCCAGCGCTACCTAGCAATAAACATGCCGGTTCCAGCGCTACCGAGCAATAAACATGCCGGTTCCAGCACTACCGAGCAATAAACATGTCAGTTCCAGCGCTACCGAGCAGTAAACATGCCGGTTCCAGCACTACCGAGCAATAAACATGCCGGTTCCAGCAATACTGAGCCATAAACATGCCTGTTCCAGCGCTACCGAGCAATAAACATGCCTGTTCCAGCGTTACCGAGCAATAAACATGCCGGTTCCAGCGCTACCGATCAATAAACTTGCGGTTCCAGCGCTACCGAGCAATAAACATGCGGTTCCAGCGCTACCGAGCAATAAACATGCGGTTCCAGCGCTACCGAGCAATAAACATGCCTGTTCCAGCGCTACCGAGCAATAAACATGCCTGTTCCAGAGCTACCGAGCAATAAACATGTGGTTCCAGCGCTACCGAGCAATAAACATGCCTGTTCCAGCGCTACCGAGCAATAAACATGCCTGTTCCAGAGCTACCGAGCAATAAACATGCCTGTTCCAGCGCTACCGAGCAATAAACATGCCTGTTCCAGAGCTACCGAGCAATAAAAATGTGGTTCCAGCGCTACTGAGCAATAAACATGCCTGTTCCAGAGCTACCGAGCAATAAACATGCGGTTCCAGAGTTACCGGGCAATAAAAATGCCTGTTCCAGCACTAACGAGCAATAAACATGCGGTTCCAGCGCTACCAAGCAATAAACATGCCGGTTCCAGCGTTACCGAGCAATAAACAAGCCGGTTCCAGCACTACCGAGCAATAAACATGCGGTTCCAGCGCTACTGAGCAATAAACATGCCGGTTCCAGCACTACCGAGCAATAAACATGTCAGTTCCAGCGCTACCGAGCAATAAACATGCCGGTTCCAGCGTTACCGAGCAATAAAAATGCCTGTTCCAGCACTACCGAGCAATAAACATGCGGTTCCAGCGCTACCGAGCAATAAACATGCCGGTTCCAGCACTACCGAGCAATAAACATGCGGTTCCAGCGCTACCGAGCAATAAACATGCCGGTTCCAGCACTACCGAGCAATAAACATGTCAGTTCCAGCGCTACCGAGCAATAAACATGCCTGATTCCAGCGCTACCGCGCAATAAACATGCCGGTTCCAGCACTACCGAGCAATAAACATGTCAGTTCCAGCGCTACCGAGCAATAAACATGCCTGTTCCAGCACTACCGAGCAATAAACATTCCGGTTCCAGCGCTACCTAGCAATAAACATGCCGGTTCCAGCACTACCGAGCAATAAACTTGCGGTTCCAGCGCTACTGAGCAATAAACATGCCGGTTCCAGCGCTACCGAGCAATACACATGTCAGTCCAGCGCTACCGAGCAATAAACATGCCGGTTCCAGCGTTACCGAGCAATAAACATGCCGGTTCCAGCACTACTGAGCAATAAACATGCCTGTTCCAGCGTTACCGAGCAATAAACATGCCGGTTCCAGCGCTACCGATCAATAAACTTGCGGTTCCAGCGCTACCGAGCAATAAACATGCGGTTCCAGCGCTACTGATCAATAAACTTGCGGTTCCAGCGCTACCGAGCAATAAACATGCCGGTTCCAGCGCTACCGAGCAATAAACTTGCGGTTCCAGCGCTACCGATCAATAAACTTGCGGTTCCAGCGTTACAGAGCAATAAACATGCCGGTTCCAGCGCTACCGAGCAATAAACATGCCGGTTCCAGCGCTACCGATCAATAAACTTGCGGTTCCAGCGTTACAGAGCAATAAACATGCGGTTCCAGCGTTACAGAGCAATAAACATGCAGTTCCAGCGCTACCGAGCAATAAACTTGCGGTTCCAGCGTTACAGAGCAATAAACATGCCGGTTCCAGCGTTACAGAGCAATAAACATGCGGTTCCAGCGCTATAGAGCAATAAACATGCGGTTCCAGCGTTACCGAGCAATAAACATGCCGGTTCCAGAGCTACCGAGCAATAAACATGCGGTTCCAGCGTTACTGAGCAATAAACATGCGGTTCCAGCGCTACCGAGCAATAAACATGCGGTTCCAGCACTACCGAGCAATAAACATGCGGTTCCAGCACTACCGAGCAATAAACATGCGGTTCCAGCGTTACTGAGCAATAAACATGCCGGTTCCAGCGCTACCGAGCAATAAACATGCGGTTCCAGCACTACCGAGCAATAAACATGCCGGTTCCAGCGCTACCGAGCAATAAACATGCGGTTCCAGCACTACCGAGCAATAAACATGCCGGTTCCAGCGCTACCGAGCAATAAACATGCGGTTCCAGCGCTACCGAGCAATAAACATGCGGTTCCAGCACTACCGAGCAATACACATGCGGTTCCAGCACTACCGAGCAATAAACATGCGGTTCCAGCGTTACTGAGCAATAAACATGCCGGTTCCAGCGCTACCGAGCAATAAACATGCGGTTCCAGCACTACCGAGCAATAAACATGCCTGTTCCAGTGTTACCGAGCAATAAACATGCCGGTTCCAGCGCTACCGAGCAATAAACATGCGGTTCCAGCACTACCGAGCAATAAACATGCCGGTTCCAGCGTTACCGAGCAATAAACATGCCGGTTCCAGCGATACTGAGCAATAAACATGCGGTTCCAGCGTTACTGAGCAATAAACATGCGGTTCCAGCGCTACCGAGCAATAAACATGCCGGTTCCAGCGTTACCGAGCAATAAACAAGCCGGTTCCAGCACTACCGAGCAATAAACATGCGGTTCCAGCGCTACCGAGCAATAAACATGCCGGTTCCAGTACTACCGAGCAATAAACATGTCAGTTCCAGCGCTACCGAGCAATAAACATGCCGGTTCCAGCGTTACCGAGCAATAAAAATGCCTGTTCCAGCACTACCGAGCAATAAACATATGGTTCCAGCGCTACCGAGCAATAAACATGCCGGTTCCAGCACTACCGAGCAATAAACATGCGGTTCCAGCGCTACCGAGCAATAAACATGCCGGTTCCAGCACTACCGAGCAATAAACATGTCAGTTCCAGCGCTACCGAGCAATAAACATGCCTGATTCCAGCGCTACCGCGCAATAAACATGCCGGTTCCAGCACTACCGAGCAATAAACATGTCAGTTCCAGCGCTACCGAGCAATAAACATGCCTGTTCCAGCACTACCGAGCAATAAACATTCCGGTTCCAGCGCTACCTAGCAATAAACATGCCGGTTCCAGCACTACCGAGCAATAAACTTGCGGTTCCAGCGCTACTGAGCAATAAACATGCCGGTTCCAGCGCTACCGAGCAATAAACATGTCAGTTCCAGCGCTACCGAGCAATAAACATGCCGGTTCCAGCGTTACCGAGCAATAAACATGCCGGTTCCAGCACTACTGAGCAATAAACATGCCTGTTCCAGCGTTACCGAGCAATAAACATGCCGGTTCCAGCGCAACCGATCAATAAACTTGCGGTTCCAGCGCTACCGAGCAATAAACATGCGGTTCCAGCGCTACTGATCAATAAACTTGCGGTTCCAGCGCTACCGAGCAATAAACATGCCGGTTCCAGCGCTACCGAGCAATAAACTTGCGGTTCCAGCGCTACCGATCAATAAACTTGCGGTTCCAGCGTTACAGAGCAATAAACATGCCGGTTCCAGCGCTACCGAGCAATAAACATGCCGGTTCCAGCGCTACCGATCAATAAACTTGCGGTTCCAGCGTTACAGAGCAATAAACATGCGGTTCCAGCGTTACAGAGCAATAAACATGCAGTTCCAGCGCTACCGAGCAATAAACTTGCGGTTCCAGCGTTACAGAGCAATAAACATGCCGGTTCCAGCGTTACAGAGCAATAAACATGTCAGTTCCAGCGCTACCGAGCAATAAACATGCCTGTTCCAGCACTACCGAGCAATAAACATTCCGGTTCCAGCGCTACCTAGCAATAAACATGCCGGTTCCAGCACTACCGAGCAATAAACTTGCGGTTCCAGCGCTACTGAGCAATAAACATGCCGGTTCCAGCGCTACCGAGCAATAAACATGTCAGTTCCAGCGCTACCGAGCAATAAACATGCCGGTTCCAGCGTTACCGAGCAATAAACATGCCGGTTCCAGCACTACTGAGCAATAAACATGCCTGTTCCAGCGTTACCGAGCAATAAACATGCCGGTTCCAGCGCAACCGATCAATAAACTTGCGGTTCCAGCGCTACCGAGCAATAAACATGCGGTTCCAGCGCTACTGATCAATAAACTTGCGGTTCCAGCGCTACCGAGCAATAAACATGCCGGTTCCAGCGCTACCGAGCAATAAACTTGCGGTTCCAGCGCTACCGATCAATAAACTTGCGGTTCCAGCGTTACAGAGCAATAAACATGCCGGTTCCAGCGCTACCGAGCAATAAACATGCCGGTTCCAGCGCTACCGATCAATAAACTTGCGGTTCCAGCGTTACAGAGCAATAAACATGCGGTTCCAGCGTTACAGAGCAATAAACATGCAGTTCCAGCGCTACCGAGCAATAAACTTGCGGTTCCAGCGTTACAGAGCAATAAACATGCCGGTTCCAGCGTTACAGAGCAATAAACATGCGGTTCCAGCGCTATAGAGCAATAAACATGCGGTTCCAGCGTTACCGAGCAATAAACATGCCGGTTCCAGAGCTACCGAGCAATAAACATGCGGTTCCAGCGTTACTGAGCAATAAACATGCGGTTCCAGCGCTACCGAGCAATAAACATGCGGTTCCATCACTACCGAGCAATAAACATGCGGTTCCAGCACTACCGAGCAATAAACATGCGGTTCCAGCGTTACTGAGCAATAAACATGCCGGTTCCAGCGCTACCGAGCAATAAACATGCGGTTCCAGCACTACCGAGCAATAAACATGCCGGTTCCAGCGCTACCGAGCAATAAACATGCGGTTTCAGCACTACCGAGCAATAAACATGCCGGTTCCAGCGCTACCGAGCAATAAACATGCGGTTCCAGCGCTACCGAGCAATAAACATGCGGTTCCAGCACTACCGAGCAATAAACATGCGGTTCCAGCACTACCGAGCAATAAACATGCGGATCCAGCGTTACTGAGCAATAAACATGCCGGTTCCAGCGCTACCGAGCAATAAACATGCGGTTCCAGCACTACCGAGCAATAAACATGCCTGTTCCAGTGTTACCGAGCAATAAACATGCCGGTTCCAGCGCTACCGAGCAATAAACATGCGGTTCCAGCACTACCGAGCAATAAACATGCCGGTTCCAGCGTTACCGAGCAATAAACATGCCGGTTCCAGCGATACTGAGCAATAAACATGCGGTTCCAGCGTTACTGAGCAATAAACATGCGGTTCCAGCGTTACTGAGCAATAAACATGCGGTTCCAGCACTACCGAGCAATAAACATGCCGGTTCCAGCGTTACCGAGCAATAAACATGCCGGTTCCAGCGATACTGAGCAATAAACATGCGGTTCCAGCGTTACTGAGCAATAAACATGCGGTTCCAGCGTTACTGAGCAATAAACATGCGGTTCCAGCGTTACCGAGCAATAAACATGCGGTTCCAGCGTTACCGAGCAATAAACATGCGGTTCCAGCGTTACCGAGCAATAAACATGCCTGTTCCAGCGTTACCGAGCAATAAACATGCCGGTTCCAGCGATACTGAGCAATAAACATGCGGTTCCAGCGCTACCGAGCAATAAACATGCGGTTCCAGCGATACTGAGCAATAAACATGCGGTTCCAGCGCTACCGAGCAATAAACTTGCGGTTCCAGCGATACTGAGCAATAAACATGCGGTTCCAGCGATACAGAGCAATAAACATGCGGTTCCAGCGCTACCGAGCAATAAACATGCGGTTCCAGCGATACTGAGCAATAAACATGCGGTTCCAGCGCTACCGAGCAATAAACTTGCGGTTCCAGCGATACTGAGCAATAAACATGCGGTTCCAGCGATACAGAGAGCTGCAGAGATGGCTCTTCTGGAAGGTTCTCCTCTCTCCTCAGAGAAACGCTGGATAATAATGAGGCTGAGAGTAAAACAACTGTAAATGCAAGCGTTGTTTTCGATGCACGAGGTGATGAGGATGAACTGACCTGATGTTTGTGTGTGTTTGTCTCTGTCAGGAGAGAGAGTTATCTCAGCCAGAGCTGGACGGTGAGTATCAGAACATCACACCACAGGTCTGAACAACAGCAGTGTGACACGAGTCCTGTTTTCCAGAGCTGGCCGAGGCCTTCAAGGAGTTCGACTACGATCAGGACGGATATCTGAACTACAAGGACCTGGCCGAGTGCATGAGGACGATGGGGTACATGCCCACCGAGATGGAGCTGCTGGAGATCATACAACAGATCAAGATGAGGCGTGAGTGTGTGTGTGTGTGTGTGTGTGTGTGTGTGTGTGTGTGTGTGTGTGTGTGTGTGTGGGTGTGTGTGTGTGGGTGTGTGTGTGTGGATCTCGCGTCCCAGTTCACATGGTGTGTGTGTGTGTGTGTGTGTGTGTGTGTTCAGTCGGGGGTCTGATGGATTTCGATGACTTCTGTGAGTTAATGGGCCCCAGGATGATGGTGGAGACGGCGGATATGCTCGGCCTCAAAGAGATCAAGAGCTCCTTCAGTCAGGT
>NC_137098.1:78525336-78567836 GCF_949357685.1 Gobio gobio | reverse complement strand
ACTTCTGAAGGCGTCACGCAAATCAGTTCTGAGGAAACCTGCAGGAATTCTGTCCTTTTGTATAGTCTTATCATATCCATACAGGCTGTGTGTGTGTGTGTGTGTGTGTGTGTGTGTGTGTGTGTGTGTGTGTGTGTGTGTGTCCTGTCGTTCACCTCTGCAGCGACTTGTTTTCATAAAACCTTTAATCCTGCACTTCTTCTGAAGTATTTTTGTCTTGTTTCCAATATAAATATCTACAAATTCTTAAATCCAGAAGCTTTTGTAGATGAGTAAAGATATGTTCTCTTCAATAAAATCTAAATGAGTTTTAGCTGAAAGCAAGCCCATGATCTGCCTCTGGGGGAATAATCTCATCTCTGTCCCAAACAGATCAAACTTTATAATATAAACTGCATATAAATATCTGCTAATATGCCATAGGAAGATGATATTTAAATGCTTAGTTTGATGATTGACAGATGAACTAATAAAGGGCACATATTACGCCTGGTGTCTCCAGAATGTGTGTGTTAGTTTCAGCTCAAAACACCCTCAGATCATTTATTATAGCCTCAAATTTGCCTCTATTTGAGAGTGAGCAAAAACACACCGTTTGTGTGTGTGTCCCTTTAAATGCAAATGAGCTGCTGCGGAGGGCGGAGCCTCTACACCAGCTTCAGATACTCCCTCAACAACAGAACAGGCCAATCTCACTCAGGCTAATGTCAGGAATGATACGGCGAGGAAACAGAAATGGCGTCTCTGTGCTTCTCACTCGGGGGCGTGGCTATGCTAAAGGGCCAATCAGCATGAGGCATGGGCGGGGCTTCCCTACTCTCACAGGAGTAGAGGGAAATATGAGCGATTGATGATGATTGATGGGGATTATAATTAAGTATCGAGTGGATTTTTACCGTTATATGCTGGTTGTTTACACACACACACACACACACACACACACACACACACACACACACACGTTACACCTTATAAAAGTGACTTTTGGAGACTGCTGTACACACACACACCTCTTATCCGCTCGTGTCAATCATCTGAACATGCTCCTCCCCAAAACATCCTGTAATAATCATATAAAGGTACAAATGCAGTGTTTATGGGATATCATAACTCATTCATCAGCTTCTGTTTCACCTGCTCTGAGTGTGGAGTGTGTGTGCCGTTTAACTGCAGACTCAGAGGTGTCAGACAGTTAGTCATCACACACACACACACACACACACACACACACACACACACACACACACACACACACACACACACACACACACACACACACACACACACACACACACACTCCAGGTTAAGTAGGTCACAGTGCCTCTCCCGCCCTCTCTGGATTCTCCTCGTCATCCCTCCTTCATTGTGTTTTGTCAGGATAACACACACTGATATAGTCAGTGAACACAATCGCTGTCTGGAGTTCTGGGAAAGCTCCGCCTTACTCTCCCATTGGTCCGTGGCGATGATGTCAGAGGTGGGCGTGGCCTCTGTTTGCCGAGGTCAGGCGCGAGTTAAAGCATGAACTCACCGGACAGCCATGATGAGCTACTCCCTCATATTTCATCCTTTCTTCTTCTCAGGAAACAAGATAATCATCAAACTTTACGCCAGATCTGCCGTTTCTCTTGATATCATAAGAGAAATTATATTTTAATTATGTATAGTAAATCACATGGGCCTAACTTTATTGTAAATGTATTGTATTATGTATGGTCGACCCTTGTTTTCATGTAAAGAGCTTGATATAACAAGCATACATTTAAAAGAAAACATTACTGAAAGATTATCTCACATAACGTGTGTTGTTGCCATGGGTGTGATTATTTTATTAAAGTCATATTTCCATGGCGACGCATCACCTGACACACCGCGGCCACAAACGCGTATGGTGCTGAGAAATAATGGTCAGGTTAGTTCGTTCAGCGGATCGCATCAGATTTACAACAGTCATCCACTTCCCCTCAAATACAGGAAGTGGGAGGAGAGTAGCGTGAAGCCCCTCCCCTTCACAGCAGCCAATCAGAGGCTCAGGTGGTGTTTGTGTGAGTGCTGCTGAAAGTGTGTTGTGTATTTAATTGGAAATTATTCCTGCAAGACGAAATGCAGAAACGGTTACAGCATTTGAATCAGAACTCGGTTACTAAGATGACCACTGACCAATCAGAAGACAGCGGCTGTGTGATGGTCTCCGATTCGCCGGCTTTGTCTCGTCGCGGCGTGTTTGACTCGTATGCCATCTCTCTCTCTCTCTCTCTCTCTCTCTCTCTCTCTCTCTCTCTCTCTCTCTCTCTCTCTCTCTCTCTCTCTCTCTCTCTCTAATGTATTGTGTTCTTCTGTTCTTCAGGACTGTTTCAGCAGTGGGGACCGTCCCCGGTGTCCCAAGGTAGGGCTGAGTCTACACTCTCTCCACTGTTAAACATGCGTTTATCCTCTTAACCTCTGGGACTGTTTCCGCCTGGATGTGTCTGACCCAAATGTAAAAGCTCCCCATACACACACACACACACACACACACACACACACACACACACACACACACACACACATACACACACACACACACACACACACACACACACACACACACACACACATACACACACACACACACACACACACACACACACACACACACACACACACACACACACACACACACACACACACACACACACACACACACACACACACACACACACACACACACACACACACACAGTGTCTCTAAACACACAATACTGGAGTCATTCTACAGGAAACCCTCTGAAGTTTCATAAACCACTACTATAAGTGATGAACATGTGAGAGTATGTTGTCTGAGCTGTAATAAATCTCCCAAAAAAGAGACGCTTTTAGATTTTTTGGGTTATAAATTGATTGTTGAAAGTGTGTAACTCAGGCGCTGTGAGCTCTAGCACCCTGCAGACAATTTGGGCTGTAAACACTTGATTACAGAAAACACTGGAGAAAGAGTTCCATACTCATATCCAGTGGCATAAATGCAATATCCCAGTGTTTGCTGATATGCTAGAAACAGCCCAAACTGTCTGCAGGGTGCTAGAGCTCACAGGCCAGAGTTACACACTTTCAACAATCAATTTATAACCAGACAATCAAAAAGCGCCTCTTTTGTTTGTCTGTTTTTACAACCCCAAATCAGAAAAAGTTGGGACAGTATGGAAAACGCAAATAAAAAAAAGAAGTGATTTCTAAATTTACTTTGACTTGTATTTCATTGCAGACAATATGAACACAAAATATTTCATGTTTTGTCTGGTCAACTTCATGTCATTTGTAAATATGCATCCTTTCCTGTCATTCAGACCTGCCACACATTTCAAAAAAAAGTTGGGACAGGAGTAATTTAGGGCTAGTAATGAGGTAAAATGGTTAAATAATGATGTGATTTGAAACAGCTGATGTCAACAGGTGATTGTAATTATGATTTGGTACAAAAGCAGCATCCAAGAAAGGTCTAATCCTTTAGGAGCAAAGATGGGCCGAGGATCGCCAGTTTGCCAACAAATACGTGAGAAAATTATTGAAATGTTTAAAAACAATGTTCCTCAAAGAAAGATAGGAAGAGATTTGGATATTTCACATTCAACAGTGCATAACATAATTAAAAGATTCAAGGAATCTGGAGGAATTTCAGTGCGTAAAGGACAAGGGCGCAAGCCTAAGCTGAACAACCGTGATCTCCGATCCCTCAGGCGGCACTGCATCAAGAATCGTCATCATCTAGAAGCCATATCACCACATGGGCTCAGGACTACTTTGGCAAACCTTTTGTCAAGTACCACAATACGTAGTTACATCCACAAATGCCAGTTAAAACTGTCCTGTGCCAAAAGGAAGCCCTATGTTAACAGTGTCCAGAAGAGCCGTCGACTTCTCTGGGCTCGAGGCATCTGGGATGGACCATCACACAGTGGAAACGTGTACTGTGCTCAGATGAAGCAGTATTTCAGGTATTTTTTGGGAGGAATGGACGCCGTGTGCTCCGGACCACAGAAGAAAAGGATCATCCAGACTGTTACCAGCAACAAGTCCAGAAGCCAGGGTGTGTCATGGTATGGGGTTGTGTCAGTGCCCTTGGCAAAGGTAACTTGCACTTCTGTGAAGGCTCCATTAATGCTGAAAAGTACATAGAGATTTTGGAGCATAATATGCTGCCTTCAAGAAGACATCTTTTCCAGGGACGTCCATGCATATTTCAACAAGACAATGCAAAAGCACATTCTGCACACATTCTGCAGTCCTGGCTGTGGAGGAAGAGGGTTCGGGTACTTGACTGGCCTGCCTCAGTCCCGACCTGTCTCCAATAGAGAATGTGGACAACGAAGACCCCGAACTGTTGCCCACCTTAAGACTTGTTTGCAGGAAGAATGGGACAAAATTACACCTGAAACACTTCATCACTTGGTGTCTTCAGTCCCTAAACGTCTTTTAAGTGTTGTGAAAAGGAATGGCAACATTACAAAGTGGTAAATGCTTTACTGTCCCAACTTTTTTTGAAATGTGTTGCAGGTCTGAATGACAGGAAAGGATGCATATTTACAAATGACATGAAGTTGACCAGACAAAACATGAAATATTTTGTGTTCATATTGTCTGCAATGAAATACAAGTCAAAGTAAATTTAGAAATCACTTCTTTTTTTCTTTTTTTTTGCGTTTTCCATACTGTCCCAACTTTTTCTGATTTGGGGTTGTAATATTTGTTATATCACACACAACATATACTATAATAGTTATCGCTTTCAGAAGTGTTTTAAGCTATGTCAGGGTTTTCTGTTAAATGACACAGGGATATTGCATTTACACCACTGGATATGGGGAATATGGGGGGGGGGGGGGGGGTGATATTCACCCTTCAGATCCATGTGATGTAATCTTAGATGAGGAATGGACAGAACATTGTAGCTCCTCCCATCCAATACATCACAATAATCTTTCATCACATCTTAATCTTTGTGCTTTGGTGTTATTAATATGAAACAAAGTCTCCGATTTCACATCACGTCCAATTTATGACGAAACCCAAACCCAGTTCATATGAGTTTAAATCTGCTTCCATTTACAGCTTCTAGTAATTGAGCAACACGTCTTATTCTTACCAATAGTAGCACAATTATTTAATATACAACCGAATATATGAATATAACAGATGAGCCTTACAGAGAAACTAACTCTGTCATGTGACGCGTTAAAGCCTTTCTGAGCGGGTTATGAAGCGTCCCTCTGGTGTGTCCCTGCAGGGCCTCCGTACGTGGAGATCATCGAGCAGCCCAAAGCACGAGGGATGCGCTTCCGCTATAAGTGTGAGGGCCGATCCGCCGGGAGCATCCCCGGGGAGAAGAGCAACGACACCACCAAAACACACCCCGCCATCAAGGTGAGCCCTCACACACACACACACACACCCCGCCATCAAGGTGAGCCCTCACACACACACACACCCCACCATCAAGGTGAGCCCTCACACACACACACACACACACCGCCATCAAGGTGAGCCTCACACACACACACACACACACACCCCGCCATCAAGGTGAGCCCTCACACACACACACACACACACACACACCCCGCCATCAAGGTGAGCCTCACACACACCGCCATCAAGGTGAGCCTCACACACACCGCCATCAAGGTGAGCCCTCACACACACACACACCCCGCCATCAGTGTGAGCCCTCACACACACACACACACACACACCCCGCCATCAGTGTGAGCCCTCACACACACACACACCCCGCCATCAGTGTGAGCCCTCACACACACACACACCCCGCCATCAGTGTGAGCCCTCACACACACACACACACACACACCCCGCCATCAGTGTGAGCCCTCACACACACACACACCCCGCCATCAGTGTGAGCCCCCTCACACACACACACACACCCCTCTCCGACGACAGAGGTCCGCTGGTCACATGACTCTGTGCCGCTCTCTCCACAGGTCCTCAACTACAGCGGGCCGCTCAGAGTGCGCATCTCCTTGGTCACCAAGAACCAGCCGTACAAGCCACACCCACACGAGCTGGTGGGCAAAGACTGCAAACACGGATATTATGAGGCCGACTTACAGGAGCGGCGGGTACACAGGTGTGTGTGTGTGTGTGTGTGTGTGTGTGTGTGTGTGTGTGTAAGAGAGTGAGTCAGTGTGTGTGAGAGTGAGTGAGTAAGTGAGAGAGAGAGACAGTGAGTGTGTGTGTCAAGTCAACTTTATTTATATAGCACTTTTAACAATGTAGATTGTTTCAAAGCAGCTTCACAGTGTTAAACAGGAAAATAATGCAGCATAATAATAATTATGCATTACAATAATCTACAGCTCATGAACGACTCAACTCACTGTTCAGCATTACACGAGGACTGGACAGAGCATCAAGTGTTAGACAGTATTCTAGGTTACTACTTGTGGAGCTTTTTTGTCCAATAATTGAAAATTCAGTTTTTTCTGAATTGAGTTGCAGGAAATTACCAGTCATCCAATGTTTTATATCAGCTATGCATTCCGTTAATCTTGTGAATTGGTAAGTTTCTTCAGGGCGTGAAGAAATATAGAGCTGAGTATCGTCAGCATAACAATGAAAACTAACGCCATGTGTGTTTTCATTCGTGGCCAAACAGTTTTCCAAGCGTCCGATCCGTCTGTCTCAGCTCCGCCCACTCTCAGCTCCGCCCACTCTCAGCTCCGCCCACTCTCAGCTCCGCCCACTCTCTCTCTGTTTCAGTTTCCAGAATCTGGGCATCCAGTGCGTAAAGAAGAAGGACGTGGGAGACGCAGTTTCCTGTCGACTGCAGACACAGAACAACCCCTTCAATAGTGAGAGACTGACACACACACACACACACACACACACTAGTGAAGAGCTTCTGAAAGTTGCATCTTGCATCAAAAACACAGATCAGGCAAAACATTATGACCTAATATTGTGTAGCTCCAGTAGCTGGTAGGGTTGGGCATCGAGAACCGGTTCCAACTTGGAACCGTTTAAAAAATAACGATGCCATTGGAATCGTTTAGAAATTTTGTTTTCGATTCCGATCATCGGTTCCAAACGCGCAAGTTTTCGGAAGTGCTTGCCACGCCCGTTTGTTCTGTTGCAGCCATGGAGCATGGTAATCGGCGCTCAAAAGTGTGGCTTTATTTCACTTAAAAAAAAAAAAGCCTGGGTCGGCACAGTGCAACACATATGACAAACTTATTTCTTGCACGGGAGGATGCACTACAAATATGTGGTGTATAAATTAACGAGTGTAGCGTGTTTGAAATGCTGCGGAGGTCTGTCCTCCTCGGGCAACCCTGTGCTAACCAACGTTATTAAAGGGATAGTTCATCCTGAAATGAAAATAAAGCCTTCTTTTACTTACCCTGATGTTGTCCCAGTGCCCTATGTCCTATGACATTTAAAATACTGTTCCTGCACGCGCTCCTTCCTATTATGGCAGTGAATGGCGATCAGCTAAAACATTACAAAAAATAAACAAATGTATCACGCAACGATACAGGGAGACGCGCGCCATATGGAAAGTGTTCAGGGGGCACACTATAAGGTTTCGCGAGAAAGAAACCGTATTATTCAGTCAAAACACTGAGCTCGGCCGTTATTCTGAGCGCACTCAGAATACACTACGAGCACTAGTAGGCGCTCATGCCTACTATAATAACTCGCACTGTTGTCATTGCACCCAGGATAAGCACACACACACACGCACCATTTGGAGAAATCAAGCTCAATAGAAAAAAACGCGATTTTCGTCTTTTCTATAACGTATATGATAAGAAATAATACTAATAATATAACCTCCTTAAGTGAATATTGTGTACCGGTTGTCATGACAATATTGCACGAGGCTACTGCGGCTTGGAGTGCGCACACACATGAACACGCGCATTTGAACAACAGCTGGGTGAGTAAAAGATGGCTTTATTTTCATTTCAGGGTGAACTAACATTATCCCACCTCGTCATAATCAGGTAGTGTAATAACAAAGCCCTTGACCAAATTGCGAATTGTGGTGAACAACAACGTTACTGAAATTATTTTTCCCCCTCGTAGATAAATGTAGCTATACGCAAATTGCCCACGCTAGTAGCAGTCCTAATATGACTGCTGTTAATGCTATTGCTAAACCGGGACTCGGTGTGAAACTCCATTCACCTTTGCAGCAAAGCAAGTGAAAATGCCAGCGTTGAAAGTCCCAAAACTAAAACTCATTATTGAATCAAAATACAATTTTCCTCTGTGAAATGAGCCTGTGACATGTTGTGACTCCACCCCTCAAAGAATCGGAATCGAGAATCGAAAAGAACCGGAATCGAAACTAAGAATCGGAATCAGAATCGTTCAAATCAAAACGATGCCCAACCCTAGTAGCTGGTCTGTGTGATCGGGCCACACTTGTGCTGCTCGAGAGACGTTTGTGATTGTTGTCCTGTTTGTGTGTAGTTCCTGAAGCCAAGATCTGGGAGGAGGAGTTCGACCTGAACGCGGTGCGGCTGTGCTTCCAGGTGTCCATCACTCTGCCGAGCGGAGAGCTGTTCCCGCTGGAGCCCGTGGTGTCTCAGCCCATCTACGACAACCGTGAGTGGCCGTCGCTGAGCGAGCCTGTGCATGTGACCCGCACGGAGTAAGCATGAGGTTCTGTCCTGTGTGTCCTCAGGAGCGCCCAACACCGCCGAGCTCAAGATCTGCCGCGTCAACAGGAACTCGGGCAGCTGCCGCGGAGGAGACGAGATCTTCCTGCTGTGTGACAAAGTGCAGAAAGGTGTGTGTTCCTCTCTCAGGGCGGCCATCTTATGCTCATAGTGGCCCTGTCCCGGTGTTAACCCGCTCTCAGGGCGGCCATCTTATGCTCATAGTGGCCCTGTCCAGGTGTTAACCCGCTCTCAGGGCGGCCATCTTATGCTCATAGCGGCCCTGTCCAGGTGTTAACCCGCTCTCAGGGCGGCCATCTTATGCTCATAGTGGCCCTGTCCAGGTGTTAACCCGCTCTCAGGGCGGCCATCTTATGCTCATAGTGGCCCTGTCCAGGTGTTAACCCGCTCTCAGGGCGGCCATCTTATGCTCATAGCGGCCCTGTCCAGGTGTTAACCCGCTCTCAGGGCGGCCATCTTATGCTCATAGTGGCCCTGTCCAGGTGTTAACCCGCTCTCAGGGCGGCCATCTTATGCTCATAGCGGCCCTGTCCAGGTGTTAACCCGCTCTCAGGGCGGCCATCTTATGCTCATAGCGGCCCTGTCCAGGTGTTAACCCGCTCTCAGGGCGGCCATCTTATGCTCATAGCGGCCCTGTCCAGGTGTTAACCCGCTCTCAGGGCGGCCATCTTATGCTCATAGCGGCCCTGTCCAGGTGTTAACCCGCTCTCAGGGCGGCCATCTTATGCTCATAGCGGCCCTGTCCAGGTGTTAACCCGCTCTCAGGGCGGCCATCTTACATCAGGGCCACTGTCCAGGTGTTAACCCCTGCTCTTCCCTCAGAGGACATCGAGGTGCGGTTCTTCCGGGACTCGTGGGAAAGCAAAGGCTCGTTCTCGCAGGCGGACGTGCACCGGCAGGTGGCCATCGTGTTCCGCACGCCGCCCTACCACGACCCCAACCTGACGGAGCCGGTGCGGGTGAAGATGCAGCTCCGCCGGCCCTCCGACCGCGAGGTCAGCGAGCCCATGGACTTCCAGTACCTGCCGGCCGACCCAGGTGAGACCATGTGCACTTCATATGGACGCTCCTTTACACTAGGGGTGCACGATATATCGACTCAATATCGTTATCGCGATATCACGTTGCCCGATATTATATCGGAAGTCTCGCGATAATTATGCAATATTTTGTTTATGACAAAATGGGATGCGTTTCACTGTATATACATTCCTTATCGTATCAATTAAAAAATAAAAACGGGTCCCTACTACTCACTCCTAAGCTTACCGTCACTCTCTCACTTCTCCCTCGCTCTACACACACACACACACACCCTTGTCGGGCCGGCTCGACGCACACACCAGCGCACAACACAATGAAGTGAAAGAAAAGAAAGGACCTAAAGAGAGAGCGAAGGGAGCGAGTGGAGCAAAAGAAAGAACACAAAAGTAAGAAAATTAGTGTTGCTCAGGGAGAAGAACCACCACAAGCCACTTTACGATGGGTGGGGCTTACGATTTTTATTTCTCTCCGTTTTAAATATTTCTCTCAGTTTATTTCGGCTCTGTTTGAGTCTACGCGCTGATATGAGCAGATATCCGATCATATGCACACGTTCGGGTATGTTTAGCCACGGCTGGTGTCAGAGAGTTATACTCACAGAACACTAGAGTTATTCACAATCACCAAAGTTCATTATTTGAATGCGTTTTAAAGCATTACGTTACCGGTTAAACATTTAATTTGCGTGCTCATGCACTGTTTTAACATGAGCTGAGTGCGCGCACTAAACGCTTTTCAAACACGTGATTACTGCGCTAATACTGTCAAATACACACATAAACATAAACACAGTCAGTTATGTCTAAAGTGAAAGTAAAATTGCGTGTGTCTGTATATTAGATGCACGCAGGTCTTAAAGTGACAGTAGCGCAGCCTATAGTGAACACGCTGTCCTTAAAGGGACAGTTCACCTCTAAAATTATGTCATTATTTACTCTAATGTTGCTCAAACCTGTGTTCATTTCTTCTGTTGAACAGAGACAGCTGAATACCAGACAGCTGATGGTAGCGATTGACATCCATATTATTATTTCCTACCATGGGGACCAGCAACTGTTGGTTTCCAACATTCTTCAAAATATATTTAATGTCCAAAAGAAGAAAGAACTTTATTCAGGTTTAACACAACTTGAGCGTGAATAATAGATGAACGAATTTTCATTTTTGAGTGAACTCTCTCTTTAATTTTACATTTATTCATACACTTTCATGCTGTACTGCTCTGAGCTGCCACTGTAAATCTTTATATATATTTATTTTATATTATACTATACACTAGGAATGTGTACAAGGTTTTTTTAAAGTAAAGTTTTAAGTAAGGTTTTTCCAAGTCTTTTAAGTAAAATTAAAAAAGAGTATTGGAATAAAAAAATAATTTATAATAAAAATAATAATAACTCTTTCTGTTCCTGTCGGCTAAGAATAGAATAGCAAAAAAACTGATGTGACAAGCCATCAGAACCCAACCGAACCGAACTGAACCAAAACCGTGGTTAAAAACGAAGGAATGTATTGAACCGTGGACTAACTGTAGTGTTGCATCCCTACTGTACAACCAGACATGATTATTATTTATTTATTCATGTTGTACCAGTCCAATATGACTGTCAGTTGAAATAAACCTTGTGTTGTAAGAACTTGTTTTATTTGTTATGAATCTATTTTGATGCGTTTTCCAGGTTTAAAAATATCGAAATTAATATCGATATCGCAATATTCATTATCGATATCACAATATCACATTTTTGTGAATATTGTGCACCCCTTGTTTACGCCACAAGGGTCAATTCCCTTTTGGCGTAAACGAGCTTCTGTAGTTTCCCATAATGCATTAGCGTTCTGACCCAAACTGAAGTCCTGTCGTGCTCTTGTTGTTGATTGGTCGGCTCTGTCTGTCGCTGGGATTGGTTGGACGAGCAGACGAGCACAGGCTGATGGAGAAGCGCAAGAGGACCGAAGGCATGCTGCAGAACCTCAAACTCGGCAACATCATGTCAGGTGTGTGTGTGGCGTCCGGCTCTGTCGTGTTACGGTGTCAGAGGTCAGTTCTGCAGTGAGTGTGTGTGTGTGTGTGTGTGCAGGATCCTCCGTCCCGACAGACCGGCGGCTGTTTAGTACGGCGAAGCGAACTCTCGGCGTCTCCAAACCCTCCTCCTCCTCCTCCTCTGCCGCCGTCAGCCTCCCTCCAGGTAACGACCGTCACATGACCTCTGAGTGATGAACAGCTGGATATCTCCTGATTGCGACTCGTTGCAGGTCCGTCCATGAAGCCCCAGACGTCCTCCTTCTTCCCGGCCCCGGGGCAGCTGTTCACTCAGATGCCTCAGAGCTCCCCCAAAGTGGAGTCTCCGCAGACCTCGGTCGCCGACACGTGGAAGTTCCTCCAGAGCCTGACCGTAGACTCTCAGCCCAAGGCGGAGGCGGTGGGCAGCTTCACAAGCCCCGCCCCCTCCGCCCTCACGCAGGACTTCCCCACCGTCAACCTGTCGGACCTGCACGACTTCGCCCTGAGCAGCTTCATCGCCCCGGAGCAGATCAGCACAGCGGCCGCGGGCGCCCAAGAGCTGCAGAGCGCCTTCAGGGACGACGAGCTCCCAGAGTTCCCCAGCTTCTCCGAGGTGCAGAACTCCGACGTCGACAACATCAACATCGAGGACTTCCAGGTCAGTCGAAGCCCACCCTCAGATGTAGGGACGCACCCATATCAACATTTGGCCGATACCGATAATTCTTTATATTTGAAAGCCGATAACCGATATATTGGCCGATAAATCTAAATACAAATTTTAATAAACTTTGAGAGCCTGATTACAAAAACAAAAGGCTTACCATTAAAAGCCATGCCCCAATCACTTCAACATAAATCAAACCTATACACTACAGTAGCCTATTTGAACCAGTGTGAGATTCCTTACCTTTTCAAATTAATTATGACCCTGTCTGTGAAAACCCAGCTAAAGTCATTTTTTTGTCATTCGCTGTTTTATACATAAAATCATCCTACATAATGTAAAGAACATTCTGTGAAAATATAACCTTGATATCTTTAATATTGACTGAGTAAGATCATGTCAAAAGTTAGCTGAATTTCGGCCTCAGAAAATCATGATTTTGAGAAATTCCAATTTCAAAATCAAGCTTATTTTTGAAATTGTAAAACATTTTAACCATTATTATTCTGATAGTGTGCCATACACCACATAAAAGCTAAGATTCTCCCATTTTCAGTGATATAGGACACATTTATGGGAAAATTCTTAGTTTTGTAAAACAAGTGTATTTATTATGATGTGCATGTCCAAAAAGCGTGAAACATTGAAACGAATGGGGGCACCACAAGAGCTTGATTTACCAAGTCAGTTCACTCTAATGATTTGTAGACTATAACTTTATTAGTAAAATGAAATCTCAGTAGAAAATGTCATGAATAGGCCTATATATATATCCATTAATATATAAAACATCCATAGAAAATCTCACTGTGTAACATTTGGAGTAAATCCAGGACTAGGCCTAATGCCCTAACAAGTGAACAGGTCAGTCTCAAACTTTGTGCAGATAGTTAGTCATAACTGTGAATCTTCACTTGTCTCACAGTTCGATAAGATTATGATTCATTAGGATTTTTTTCATGGCTCATTGTGCTTAATAACTCTTTTAGCCTACATAAAGCACGTCCTGCACTTTATGTTCTCATTCATGCATGTTCTATTCGTATAGGTTTACAAACCGAAACCAAAACATCAGACGCAAGAGCTTTGCTTCCGAAGGACACACGCAACTTTTTTATATTAATATATAATACGGGTTCTTTATTTAGCCTACAAAAAACAGTAGGCCTATATTAATCCTTATTAATTAAACTATCAGCTGTTCTGTTCCTTGCACTTCGCTTGCCGCGGCCGCCCTGTCAGAGAGCAAATTCATAAACCCAGCGCATCAGCATCAAAAAAACAAATTATTTCGACACGTCGCAGCCATTAAATGTCTTTAAAATAAGATGGATATATAGGCAGAAGGTGGAGTTAGGAAACAAATAAGCTGTTCCTGAAATGTTGGTGATGACACAAATAAATCCACACAGAAATCGTAACCCGGCTTAAGTCGCCGTTTTCTTGCCTTTCCCGACACTGATCTGATCGTTGGTCGTGTGGATTGATATTATGGTCTGTTTGCACTTTGTAATTGTAAAAAATACGTTTCTGAACCGAATGATATAAGAATCAGGAGTTGTTTCTTCGTCGAAAGTAAACAAAGAGACGATTCCGGTATAGAAGCCCACGTCCGGTATTTTTTGGTGCAAAATAATAAAACGTAGCATCAATAAAATCATTAATTTCAGTATTTATAATATTATAAATGAAAAATTGAGTACTGCATCTCAAAGCCCTTGGTATAATCTATCATTTACAGCTATAAACACAAATTGCCTGTTTTGGTCATTTTTATGGCTATGACTACTTTGACGCTCTATATCTCATTATTAGATTATGCGACTTTACCCGGGGTTTCACAGACGGGGTCAGAATTTTACACTCAAATTTATTTTAAACGCAACAACTAAACCCAGAGAATTCACAACGTTTTATAACAAAAATATTCTCATTATAGTGTTATGTACAGGACAGTCCCAGTAGTTATTAATGCTGTGCATTTCTGTTTGAAATGCGCACGCTGAAGCTGAAGACCGGTACAATGAAGTGCTTTACTGCATCGTTAATTAACTCAACCAAACGCATCCTATATGAGATTATATACACAGAATAATAAATATAATTTTCTTATCGGACCGATAACGATAACATCAAAAATAATAATTTATCGGCTGATAACGATATGTTGCAGATATATTGTGCATCCCTACTCATACAACCCCAAATCAGAAAAAGTTGGGACAGTATGGAAAACGCAAATAAAAAAAAAAGAAGTGATTTCTAAATTTACTTTGACTTGTATTTCATTGCAGACAATATGAACACAAAATATTTCATGTTTTGTCTGGTCAACTTCATGTCATTTGTAAATATGCATCCTTTCCTGTCATTCAGACCTGCAACACATTTCAAAACAAGTTGGGACAGTAAAGCATTTACCACTTTGTAATGTTGCCATTCCTTTTCACAACACTTAAAAGACGTTTAGGGACTGAAGACACCAAGTGATGAAGTGTTTCAGGTGTAATTTTGTCCCATTCTTCCTGCAAACAAGTCTTAAGGTGGGCAACAGTTCGGGGTCTTCGTTGTCCACATTCTCTATTGGAGACAGGTCGGGACTGAGGCAGGCCAGTCAAGTACCCGAACCCTCTTCCTCCGCAGACAGGACTGCAGAATGTGTGCAGAATGTGCTTTTGCATTGTCTTGTTGAAATATGCATGAACGTCCCTGGAAAAGATGTCTTCTTGAAGGCAGCATATTATGCTCCAAAATCTCTATGTACTTTTCAGCATTAATGGAGCCTTCACAGAAGTGCAAGTTACCTTTGCCAAGGGCACTGACACAACCCCATACCATGACAGAGCCTGGCTTCTGGACTTGTTGCTGGTAACAGTCTGGATGATCCTTTTCTTCTTTGGTCCGGAGCACACGGCGTCCATTCCTCCCAAAAAATACCTGAAATACTGCTTCATCTGAGCACAGTACACGTTTCCACTGTGTGATGGTCCATCCCAGATGCCTCGAGCCCAGAGAAGTCGACGGCGCTTCTGGACACTGTTAACATAGGGCTTCCTTTTGGCACAGTACAGTTTTAACTGGCATTTGTGGATGTAACTACGTATTGTGGTACTTGACAAAGGTTTGCCAAAGTAGTCCTGAGCCCATGTGGTGATATGGCTTCTAGATGATGACGATTCTTGATGCAGTGCCGCCTGAGGGATCGGAGATCACGGTTGTTCAGCTTAGGCTTGCGCCCTTGTCCTTTACGCACTGAAATTCCTCCAGATTCCTTGAATCTCTTAATTGTGTTATGCACTGTTGAATGTGAAATATCCAAATCTCTTCCTATCTTTCTTTGAGGAACATTGTTTTTAAACATTTCAATAATTTTCTCACGTATTTGTTGGCAAACTGGCGATCCTCGGCCCATCTTTGCTCCTAAAGGATTAGACCTTTCTTGGATGCTGCTTTTGTACCAAATCATAATTACAATCACCTGTTGACATCAGCTGTTTCAAATCACATCATTATTTAACCATTTTACCTCATTACTAGCCCTAAATTGCTCCTGTCCCAACTTTTTTTGAAATGTGTGGCAGGTCTGAATGACCGGAAAGGATGCATATTTACAAATGACATGAAGTTGACCAGACAAAACATGAAATATTTTGTGTTCATATTGTCTGCAATGAAATACAAGTCAAAGTAAATGTAGAAATCACTTCTTTTTTTTTTGCGTTTTCCATACTGTCCCAACTTTTTCTGATTTGGGGTTGTATGTTATATCAGTCTTCATTAGCTCATGACGTCCCTCTGTTCCAGGCCATGTTAGGCGGGGATTCGGTGGGGAAGGCCGTGTGTCACATGTCCACATCAAACGCGGGCGACGCCCCGGAGCAGCCCTCCTCCGACCACACGGCCAGCAGCTCCACCTGGATGAGCTTCAGCCTCCTGCAGAACGAGCCCATGATGGAGAGCGCTCCGGCCTTGGCTCCGGCCCCCGGCGTGCTGGACGACCTGGAGGTGCTGGACTCCATCGACGACGACCGCTTCATGTCCATCTTCACCAGCAGCAGCCAGATGGGCTTCATGTCCGGACACCCCACCTAAACCCAGCCCAAAGACTCTAGATCAGGCCCAAGACCACGGACGGACCCTCAATACACTCTTAAACTCTCTGATGAACCCATTATACACCAGATCATGATGGGTGGCGGTTTCCAGTCAGATGTGTGTCAAAGAAGCAGATGAATAAACCTCATCAGTGCCTTATCAAGCAGCTCGGCCAATCACAGCTCAGAACCGCTGAGCTTTAGTCCTACAGAGAGTCTCAGTTCAGTGATGTGAAATATTGTACAGTAGAATGAACTTTAACAATAATATCTCAACAAATGATCATCTAATGTCACGCTTGTCTTGTAATCTCAGTAAACTCTGTTACACTTTCAGTTTTAAAGGATTCATTTGTTCATTTGATTACGTTTGGGCCTTATTATTGTAAAAAATATCAATAAATTATTAACTTGGGAAACGTTTTATTTTAACGTAAACACAACATTTTGGGGGATAAAGCAGATTTCAGGTCCTGATCCAGATTTATATGAGTTACAAATCATAAATAGAGCTGCAAGCAGCATTACCAGGGCCAAGCGCAAAGAAGACGACAAGACATGCCAAAATGGCTGACAGTGTCAGATCAACTGCAGCAATTAAACACATTTAAAGATGATTTTAGGCAAGAAAGGCTGAAAAAGCATTGTAGTCTATGGGAATTTCATGTTTTGTTCACCAAGTGGCACAATCCTAATTTTTTGTGTGTGTCTTCGGAGTGAGCCTATTCATGTGTGTGTGTCAATTGTGGTGAAAATATCTAATTTAGTTTTGGAGTTAAAGACATTAATATGAAAAAACACATGAAAAATGACTGACACCTGACTTTGATTGGATTTTACTCCCCCTTACTATCAATATTTTGACATTTGGGCATTAGCAAATAGCTATTGACCTATATTTCTGAACTTCTGACGCTGGTTTCGTCTCGATCGGACTAGCGGTTCCGAAGATATCAGCTAACGTTTTTTAAGCGCTAAATTACAACGCTGCACAAACCATACGCCGAAACCTGGCAAGTCTGGTATCGTTGGACTCGGTAAAGATTCAGGAGACTAAAAAAGTTACTCCCATGAAAATAAGTCTATCTTACCCAAAGTTATAAGCGTTTGAAAAAAAAATTATCCACTAGGTGGCGCTGTTTGGAAACTTCTCAGGCTCCTTCAGGGCATCGTGTTGATGACCCATACCGAGTTTCATAACAATCCATTGATGTGTTCATAAAATACAGCCTTTTAGCACATAATTCAAAATGGCTGACTTTATATGGTAAAATTTGATATCATTGGATATGTCCTGAATCTAACGAGACCACTTTATGATTTTGACAAACGGTTCAACAGCCATTTTTTGTATCTCCAGACCAGTAGGTGGCGCTGTGCCGAAACACTGCATGCTGCCTCAGGTCATGCTTGTGATGACATGTACCAAGTTTGGTTTGAATACGATAAAGCAGGGGTGTCCAAAGTCCGGCCCGCAGGCCAAATGCGGCCCGAGGATGAATTTCAAACGGCCCGCAGCGTGTCTATTAAAATATACTAAATGTGGCCCGCCACGGATCATTTATAAATCCTGCAGTTTCACGAGCACTAGACTTTAGGCCAGGGAAACAGCGCCAAAAGCGAAACGAAACAGCGCTGCTTGTGCTCTGCGCAACTCATGAGCTCTGACTCTGAACAAATGTGTTTACCTGCTGAGCGTCTCGATCACATGACCACTAAACAGCCAATGAGAAGCGTAGTTCAGCGCAGAGGTCTCCGGGACGAGCTGCGAATCTCTCATTTAGTATTTTTGTCTTGTTTCTAGTATTCTTAAATCAAGATGCATTTACTAGATAAGTTAAATGACATTAAATATTTTTCTTATTTTCTGGAAAATAAAATTAAATTGAAGTGAGGTTTTGGTTAAAACAAGCAAATATATCTGCCAATGGGGTGAGAACAATAATGTTTGGAATCTTATTTCTGTCCCGAACTAAAACAAGGTAATTTTTCTAATCCATTGGCAAATAATTTAGTTTGTTTTAATGAAAAACTCGATTCATTTAGATTTTTTTTTTCCAGGAATCAAGAAAAAAATATGTAATATGTAATAAAAATATGTAATTTTCCTCAGCATGTTGATTTAAGAATTTTTTGATATTTTAGAATTTTTTTATATTTGGACTGGAAAAAAGACAGAAATGCCAAGTAAGAAAAGTATTTTTGTAGTGTGGTTTTACCTGTGCTGATCTAAATAGAGCACTTATTCAATTTAAATAAGAATAGAGTTCTAACTCAGTAATAATATTACAATTTCACCCGTTAAAACTTTTTGGTTGTTGAAAGTTTTACACCAGATATTGATAAATATCTATGAATTCCCTGTGTCCTATCTCAAGCTACTGTCAGCTCAAGCTTTTGTCAAATCTGTCATGTTTCCAAGAAACAAAACGTGTCATTTATATACAGTGAGGAAAATAAGTATTTGAACACCTGCTATTTTGCAAGTTCTCCCAGTTAGAAATCATGGAGGGTCTGAAATTGTCATCGTAGGGTCATGTCCACTGTGAGAGACATAATCTAAAAGAAAAATCCAGAAATCACAATGTATGATTTTTAACTATTTATTTGTATGATACAGCTGCAAATAAGTATTTGAACACCTGAGGAAATCAATGTTAATATTTGGTACAGTAGCCTTTGTTTGCAGTTCCAGAGGTCAAAGGTTTCCTGTAGTTTTTCAGCAGGTTTGCACTGCAGGAGGGATTTTGGCCCACTCCTCCACACAGATCTTCTCTAGATCAGTCAGGTTTCTGGCCTGAGTTTGAGCTCCTCCACAGATTCTCTATTGGGTTTAGGTCTGGAGACTGGCTAGGCCACGCCAGAACCTTGATCTGCTTCTTACAGAGCCACTCCTTGGTTCTCCTGGCTGTGCTTCGGGTCATTGTCATGTTGACCCATCTTCAGTGCTCTAACTGAGGGAAGGAGGTTGTTCCCTAAATCTCATCCTCTCCTTAATACAGTGCAGTCGCCCTGTCCCTTGTGCAGAAAAACACCCCCACAGCATGATGCTGCCACCCCCATGCTTCACAGTAGGGATGGTGTTCTTGGGATGGTGCTCATCATTCTTCTTCCTCCAAACACGTTTAGTGGAATTATGATCAAAAAATTCTATTTTGGTCTCATCTGACCACATGACTTTCTCCCATGACTCCTCTGGATCATCCAAATGGTCATTGGCAAACATAAGACGGGCCTGGACATGAGCTGGTTTAAGCAGGGGAACCTTCCGTGCCATGCATGATTTCAAACCATGACCATGTCTTAGTGTATTACCAACAGTAACCTTGGAAACGGTGGTCCAGCTCTTTTCAGGTCATTGAGCAGCTCCTCCTGTAGTTCTGGGCTGATTTCTCCCCTTTCTTAGGATAATTGAGACCCCACGAGGTGAGATCTTGCATGGAGCCCCAGTCCGAGGGAAATTGACAGTCATGTTTAGCTTCTTCCATTTTCTAATGATTGCTCCAACAGTGGACCTTTTTTCACCAAGCTGCTTGGCCATTTCCCCGTCGCCCTTTCCAGCCTTGTGGAGGTGGACAATTTTGTCTCTAGTGTCTTTGGACGGCTCTTTGGTCTTGGCCATGTTAGTAGTTGGACTCTTACTGATTGTGTGGGGTGGACAGGTGTCTTTATGCAGCTAATGACCTCAAACAGGAGCATCTAATTTAGGATAATAAATGGAGTGGAGGTGGACATTTTAAAGGCAGACTAACAGGTCTTTGAGGGTCAGAATTCTAGCTGATAGACAGGTGTTCAAATACTTATTTGCAGCTGTATCATACAAATAAATAGTTAAAAAATCATACATTGTGATTTCTGGATTTTTTGTTTTAGATTATGTCTCTCACAGTGGACATGACCCTACGATGACAATTTCAGACCCCTCCATGATTTCTAACTGGGAGAACTTGCAAAATAGCAGGGTGTTCAAATACTTATTTTCCTCACTGTATATATATATATATATATATATATATATATAAATAAAAGGGGCCGGCCCCTGAGTATGTCCAAAAAAACAAATCTGGCCCCCTTTAAAAAAAGTTTGGACACCCCTGCGATAAAGCGTTGTGGAGATATAGCCTTAAAGGGTTAGTTGGATTCTTACTGATTGTATGTGTCTTTATGCAGCTAACGACCTCAAACAGGATCATCTAATTTAGGATAATAATTGAAGTGGAGGTGGACATTTTAAAGGCAGACTAACAGGTCTTTGAGGGTCAGAATTCTAGCTGATAGACAGGTGTTCAAATACTTATTTGCAGCTGTATTATACAAATAAATAGTTAAAAAATCATACATTGTGATTTCTGGATTTTTTGTTTTAGATTATGTCTCTCACAGTGGACATGCACCTACAATGACAATTTCAGACCCCTCCATGATTTCTAACTGGGAGAACTTGCAAAATAGCAGGTGTTCAAATACTTATTTTCCTCACTGTGTATATATATATATATATATATATATATATATATATATATATATATATATATATATATATATATATATATATATATATATATATAAATAAAAGGGGCCGGCCCCTGGGTATGTCCAAAAAATCAAATCTGGCCCCCTTTAAAAAAAGTTTGGACACCCCTGCGATAAAGCATTGTGGAGATATAGCCTTAAAGGGTTAGTTCACCCAAAAATGTAAATTGTGTGATTAATGACTGAGCCTCATGTGGTTGGACACCCGTCAGACCTCCGTTCATCTTCAGACACAAATGAAGATATTTTAGTGTAAATCTGATGGCTCTGAAAGCTTTGAAGCATTATGAATCAGTGAGTTGAATCATGATTCGGATCGCGTGTCAAACCGCCAAACTGCTGAAATTTGGCGATCCAAACTGCTGAATCGACTCACTGATTCATAACGCTCTGAATCGACTCACTGATTCATAACGCTCTGAATCGACTCACTGATTCATAACGCTCTGAATCGACTCACTGATTCATAACGCTCTGAATCGACTCACTGATTCATAACGCTCTGAATCGACTCACTGATTCATAACGCTTCGAAGCTTCATGATGCCGTCGTTATTATAAGTCGTTATTTAGGGTTTTTTGCGCACAAAAAATATCCTCATTTGTGTTCTGAAGATGAACGGAGGTCTGAACGGGTGTCCAACCACATGAGGGTCAGGCACGTGCAGAGGGGGGGGCTTTGGGTGCTCGAGCCCCTGCCCTTTTTCAAAATGAATCAAAAGTGCCCCTCTCAGACAAATATCAATGATAATATCGTGGTCAATAAAACTAAATAAATGTGATTATTATAACATGACAATGTACACAATAGTAACGAACGGCTCAAAAGTCGGACAATTTCTGTTGAGGCGTTGCCATAACGCGTTGCTATGGGTCGCGTGCGTTTTGATTGACAGCTGATTTTCCACTGTTCGGAAGCGGCTCTCGAGCCGAATATGGTCCTTTCAGAGAGTGTGTGGCCTCGCGGGAAAAAATAAACCAAAAATTTTTTTCATCCATAATCAGAGCTAATGTGTTGATTTAATTACAAATCTATATATTATATATTTTAAAGTATTACACAATTCACCAATGCCCGTTTGTCATGTATATACACCAACCAATCGTGATCTGGCAAAGCAAGTTCAAATTCCATTGGGCGATGTGAAGCGGTAATTTTCTGTTCTTATTCATAAATCGGTTGAAAATGACATGGACAGACGAACTAACGTTTGTGGAACGATTTCCTGCGGTTTGTCTCATTTTATAAATTGCATCACTGACAAAATGGATTTTAACAGACAACTAACAAATCCCTGCAGAAAACCATTCAGCAGCAAAAGTGGCATTAATGGTAAGTAGTGTTAAATTCACTTGTATTTATGTATATTGATACACCGTTTACTATTTCATGAAACTATCAAAGTTAACAAAACCCAAGGGCCAGCGGCTCCTACAGGCCTATTATGTGAAGTGTAAGCTGGAGAAATGGAGACGGGAAAGGACTTTATTATATTACCATTTTTTAATATTATGCAGCATTATGAAAGAAGTCTCTTATGTTCATCAAGCCTGCATTTATTTGATAAAAAATAGCAATATTGTGAAATATTAAAATAATGGTTTTCTATTTTAAAATAATTTAAAATATAATTTATTCCTGTGATCACAGCTGTATTTTCAGCATCATTACTCCACTCTTCAGTGTCACATGATCATTCAGAAATCATTCTAATATGAGGATTTAATGTCAGTGATGGAAACTGTGAGACTCTTTTCAAGATTCTTTAATTAATAAAAAGTTAAAAAGAACATAATGTAATAATATTTCACAATATTAGGATACTGTTTTTTCTGTGTTTTTGATAAAATAAATGCAGGCTTGATGAGCATAAGGATCTATATATATATATATATATATAATGTGTATTGTTGTAATGTGTTTGACGAATCAACTTGAATTCCATAACATATTGTCAGCACCGTCTGAAGATGATCTGGTTAAGTTTTTGTGAAAATTGGAGCAATGACCTAGGACGAGTTCACAAAAGTAGGTTTTTCGGAAAATTCAAAATGGCGGGAATATTTTCTTGACGTCTTAGGGTGCGATCAAATGATCTCGGGCCAAGGAATCAGAGGAAAACTTTGGACAGGGGGTGGCGCTAGAGGAATTGAAATCAAGATTTGCTATAGTGACAGTTGGGACTGTCCTGTGTGCCAAATTTCATAACTTTCCCGCAAGTGGTTCGGGAGCGGAAGAATAATAATAATAATAGGAATGCTAACGGTTTCAATAGGAGCCTCCACTCCTTCGGTGCTTGGGCCCTAATAAGCCCAATCCAATCATGAAGACGTGAGAGATTGAGTGACAGGAGGCGTGTGTGTGTGTGTGAGCACTGAGACACATGGCTGAAAGTCCTGATGTTTATTTGGCAAAAGAACACATGAACCAAACGAATCTCGTTAAATACAAAAATAACATGAAGAATAACTCAAAGGCCTCAACATCTCGGCACAGTTCTGTCCTCGCTCCAGCTCCGCTAGGTGACCTCCGCTAGGTGACCTCTTGACCTCTGCTAGGTGACCTCCAGGCTGCTGACCCGGTCCAGGACGTGTGAGCGGCGCGGGACGCTCTCCAGGTCGAACTTGCTCTCGTAGATGGTGGGGCAGATCTTCCAGCGGTTGTTGCGGTAGATGCCCAGATAGGTGTAGACGTCGGGCTTGTAGTAGAGCGGGCACTTGACCCCGGCGGCCCGGATGGCGGAGTCCAGCCGCATGACCTGCTCCTGGTTGGTGAAGTCCTGGTTGTAGACGCAGATGACGTGCCTGGAGTCGGAGCGCGGGTTCCGCGGGCTCACCTTGGCCGAGGCGATCTGGCCGTCCAGCGCCGCTCTGGCGATGCTCTCCCAGGCGTGGTCCACCTTGAAGCCCGTGTCCAGGTGCATCAGCCACTTCCCGTCCAGCACCCTGTGGTTGAGCGCCAGCTCCCGGATGGTGTGGAAGCTCACGGGCCGGCCGCTCTCCAGCAGCGTCTCCCAGCTGTCCTGCAGCCCGTCCACATCGCCCGCCTCCTCGCAGTAGAGCGGCCCGCGCACCGCGATCCAGCCCACCGGGCCCTGGCCCTCCTCCCCGTCCCCGAACCGGCTGACCCGCGACGGCCTGTTGGACTCCAGCCAGCCGCTGAACTCCGCCCGGGGCGTCTTGCGCGCGTCGAATATGATCCAGGGCTCCATGTCGGCGGCCATGGACTCTGCGGCGTAGTCCTCGGCGGAGAGATGCTCGGTCCGATCGGCCTGGCCAGCCTCGCCCTCCGCCATACTGCAGGACAGCAGCACACAGGGTCATCATCAGTAGTCAGATTAACATACTAATAAAACACTCAGACTCTCCTGACAGATACACACACAACTGAATATAAAATCATCTGACACGGCAAACATTAAAATGTCAATACTTGTGTTTGTGATTAAAGGCGCAGTACGTGATTTCTGAGAAATCACCAACAGCAAACACACCCCTACCTTTATAGCCCCGCCCCCAAATTCATGAACACCATATGCAAAACAGGCACCTCCCCCTAATGAGTGGACACGCCCCCTACAGCTGATTGGCTCACTCTCTCCTCCCCCTAATGAGTGGACACGCCCCACACTGCTGATTGGCTCACTCTCTCCTCCCCCTAATGAGTGGACACGCCCCACACTGCTGAATGGCTTACTCTCTCCTCCCCCTAATAAGTGGACACGCCCCACACTGCTGAATGGCTCACTCTCTCCTCCCCCTAATGAGTGGACACGCCCCACACTTATGATTGACTCACTCTCTCCTCCCCCTAATGAGTGGACACGCCCCACACTGCTGATTGGCTCACTCTCTCCTCCCCCTAATGAGTGGACACGCCCCACACTGCTGATTGGCTAACTCTCTCCTCCCCCTAATGAGTGGACACGCCCCACACTGCTGATTGGCTCACTCTCTCCTCCCCCTAATGAGTGGACACGCCCCACACTGCTGATTGACTCACTCTCTCCTCCCCCTAATGAGTGGACACGCCCCACACTGCTGATTGGCTCACTCTCCTCCCCCTAATGAGTGGGCACGCCCCACACTGCTGATTGGCTCACTCTCTCCTCCCCCTAATGAGTGGACACGCCCCACACTGCTGATTGACTCACTCTCTCCTCCCCCTAATGAGTGGACACGCCCAACACTGCTGATTGACTCACTCTCTCCTCCCCCTAATGAGTGGACACGCCCCACTGCTGATTGGCTCACTCTCTCCTCCCCCTAATGAGTGGACACGCCCCACACTGCTGATTGGCTCACTCTCTCCTCCCCCTAATGAGTGGACACGCCCCACACTGCTGATTGACTCACTCTCTCCTCCCCCTAATGAGTGGACACGCCCCACACTGCTGATTGGCTCACTCTCTCCTCCCCCTAATGAGTGGACACGCCCCACACTGCTGAATGGCTCACTCTCTCCTCCCCCTAATGAGTGGACACGCCCCACACTGCTGATTGACTCACTCTCTCCTCCCCCTAATGAGTGGACACGCCCCACACTGCTGATTGGCTCACTCTCCTCCCCCTAATGAGTGGGCACGCCCCACACTGCTGATTGGCTCACTCTCTCCTCCCCCTAATGAGTGGACACGCCCCACACTGCTGATTGGCTCACTCTCTCCTCCCCCTAATGAGTGGACACGCCCAACACTGCTGATTGACTCACTCTCTCCTCCCCCTAATGAGTGGACACGCCCCACACTGCTGATTGACTCACTCTCTCCTCCCCCTAATGAGTGGACACGCCCCACACTGCTGATTGACTCACTCTCTCCTCCCCCTAATGAGTGGACACGCCCCACACTGCTGATTGGCTCACTCTCTCCTCCCCCTAATGAGTGGACACGCCCCACACTGCTGATTGGCTCACTCTCTCCTCCCCCTAATGAGTTGACACGCCCCACACTGCTGATTGGCTCACTCTCTCCTCCCCCTAATGAGTGGACACGCCCCACACTGCTGATTGGCTCACTCTCTCCTCCCCCTAATGAGTGGACACGCCCCACACTGCTGATTGACTCACTCTCTCCTCCCCCTAATGAGTGGACACGCCCCACACTGCTGATTGGCTCACTCTCTCCTCCCCCTAATGAGTGGACACGCCCCACACTGCTGATTGACTCACTCTCTCCTCCCCCTAATGAGTGGACACGCCCCACACTGCTGATTGACTCACTCTCTCCTCCCCTTAATGAGTGGACACGCCCCACACTGCTGATTGACTCACTCTCTCCTCCCCCTAATGAGTGGACACGCCCCACACTGCTGATTGGCTCACTCTCTCCTCCCCCTAATGAGTGGACACGCCCCACTGCTGATTGGCTCACTCTCTCCTCCCCCATCATGAGTGGACACGCCCCACACTGCTGATTGACTCACTCTCTCCTCCCCCTAATGAGTGGACACGCCCCACACTGCTGATTGGCTCACTTTCTCCTCCCCCTAATGAGTGGACACGCCCCACACTGCTGATTGGCTAACTCTCTCCTCCCCCTAATGAGTGGACACGCCCCACACTGCTGATTGGCTCACTCTCTCCTCCCCCTAATGAGTGGACACGCCCCACACTGCTGATTGGCTCACTCTCTCCTCCCCCTAATGAGTGGACACGCCCCACACTGCTGATTGACTCACTCTCTCCTCCCCCTAATGAGTGGACACGCCCCACACTGCTGATTGGCTCACTTTCTCCTCCCCCTAATGAGTGGACACGCCCCACACTGCTGATTGGCTCACTTTCTCCTCCCCCTAATGAGTGGACACGCCCCACACTGCTGATTGGCTCACTCTCTCCTCCCCCTAATGAGTGGACACGCCCCACACTGCTGATTGGCTCACTCTCTCCTCCCCCTAATGAGTGGACATGCCCCACACTGCTGATTGGCTCACTCTCTCCTCCCTCTAATGAGTGGACACGCCCCACACTGCTGATTGGCTCACTCTCTCCTCCCCCTAATGAGTGGACACGCCCCACACTGCTGATTGACTCACTCTCTCCTCCCCCTAATGAGTGGACACGCCCCACACTGCTGATTGACTCACTCTCCTCCCCCTAATGAGTGGACACGCCCCACACTGCTGATTGGCTCACTCTCTCCTCCCCCTAATGAGTGGACACGCCCCACACTGTTGATTGGCTCACTCTCCTCCCCCTAATGAGTGGACACGTCCCACACTGCTGATTGGCTCACTCTCCTCCCCCTAATGAGTGGACACGCCCCACACTGCTGATTGGCTCACTCTCCTCCCCCTAATGAGTGGACACGCCCCACACTGCTGATTGGCTCACTCTCTCCTCCCCCTAATGAGTGGACACGCCCCACACTGCTGAATGGCTCACTCTCTCCTCCCCCTAATGAGTGGACACGCCCCACACTGCTGATTGGCTCACTCTCTCCTGCCCCTAATGAGTGGACACGCCCCACACTGCTGATTGGCTCACTCTCCTCCCCCTAATGAGTGGACACGCCCCACACTGCTGATTGGCTCACTCTCTCCTCCCCCTAATGAGTGGACACGCCCCACACTGCTGAATGGCTCACTCTCTCCTCCCCCTAATGAGTGGACACGCCCCACACTGCTGATTGGCTCACTCTCTCCTCCCCCTAATGAGTGGACACGCCCCACACTGCTGATTGGCTCACTCTCTCCTCCCCCTAATGAGTGGACACGCCCCACACTGCTGATTGGCTCACTCTCTCCTCCCCCTAATGAGTGGACACGCCCCACACTGCTGATTGGCTCACTCTCTCCTGCCCCTAATGAGTGGACACGCCCCACACTGCTGATTGGCTCACTCTCTCCTCCCCCTAATGAGTGGACATGCCCCACACTGCTGATTGACTCACTCTCTCCTCCCCCTAATGAGTGGACACGCCCCACACTGCTGATTGGCTCACTCTCTCCTCCCCCTAATGAGTGGACACGCCCCACACTGCTGATTGGCTCACTCTCTCCTCCCCCTAATGAGTGGACACGCCCCACACTGCTGATTGGCTCACTCTCTCCTCCCCCTAATGAGTGGACACGCCCCACACTGCTGATTGGCTCACTCTCCTCCCCCTAATGAGTGGACACGCCCCACACTGCTGATTGACTCACTCTCTCCTCCCCCTAATGAGTGGACACGCCCCACACTGCTGATTGACTCACTCTCTCCTCCCCCTAATGAGTGGACACGCCCCACACTGCTGATTGGCTCACTCTCTCCTCCCCCTAATGAGTGGACATGCCCCACACTGCTGATTGGCTCACTCTCTCCTCCCCCTAATGAGTGGACACGCCCCACACTGCTGATTGGCTCACTCTCTCCTCCCCCTAATGAGTGGACATGCCCCACACTGCTGATTGGCTCACTCTCTCCTCCCCCTAATGAGTGGACATGCCCCACACTGCTGATTGGCTCACTCTCTCCTCCCCCTAATGAGTGGACATGCCCCACACTGCTGATTGGCTCACTCTCTCCTCCCCCTAATGAGTCATTTTTGGGTGAACTATCCCTTTAAAGGGGTGGTAAACCACGATTTCACTATTCTAACTTTAGCTAGCGTGTAATGTTGCTGCTTGAGCATAAACAACATCTGCAAAGTTACAACGTTCAAAGTTTAAAGCAAAGGGAGATATTTGCTTTTAAAGAAATCAGTTTCTAAGAACTACAGCAAACGGCCAGTAGGCGACTACACACATTCCTCCAGGGTTGGTGACATCACCAGCCCCAATATTTACATAAACCCCTCCTCCGAGAATATTAAATAAGGGGGGGGGGGGGGGGGGGTGAGGCCATTTTGTATCGCGGCGCTGTTGTGGTATAGTAGGCTGGAGTGATGTTGTGGTATAGTTAGGCTGGAGTGTTGTTGCCGCGATGCCGAGGAAACGCTGTTATTTTCATCCGGATTGCAGGTCTGGGGTACTTGCTCTGTTCAGCCTTCCTTGGGACGGGGGTGCGTTGCAGAGCGTTTAACACACAGCATGTTATATGCACATGTGTTTGAGTCAGCGGGGAATCAGGCGCGCGCAGGGCTCCCTGCAGCACATCTAACAGAGGAAAACATCCACCGTCTTCGCGATTTCAATGCCGGATTTGCACAACGTCAGCTGCGTGAAAAAAACACTGCCGGTGCGTGGATGCACGACGCGCGCGCTGCACATTTCACGGAGGACAACACAAACTTTCACAAACTTCGCGAGTTCAATACAGGATATGCACAACGGCTTGTCCTGAAAGCTGGATTTACAAACAGAAGCTGTTTACGGGCCACAACCTGTAAGTCTGATTTATTTTTCATCGATGTGTTTTCCTGTAATTGGTTGTAGCAAGGAAGTAAACAGATGACAACGCTGTTCTGCAAACCAGTCTGTTAAATGCTTATTCATACTTAACGTTATCCGACGAACACTTAACGTTACAAACACCTAACGTTAAAATCTCAACAGCGAACCTGGCATTAGTGTAAATGATTCTTTGATTAGAGCTTTTATGTATTGTTTATCTACAGGCATGCTTAACATGGTTCTGTGTGTGATTTGGCTAACTTACTAGTAAAGCCAGTGTTTAGTGTTTTGGGTTAATAGTTCTTGCGACAGATATTTGGCTATAATCGTTCTAAAAATACAAAAGTTAAAGTGCCATTCAGTAGCGATCACTATAGATCCGCAGTCTTTACTCTTGAGGACTGAACAGCTTCTGCTCGATCATCTTCACTCAAATGTTCTGGGTCTGATTCGGGCTCAGATTGGTATGGTTTTATTGACGCCATTGTTTCTAACACTGACCAAAGCACAGCCTCCGGTAAAGGTAAGGGGCGTGACGTTTCCGACAACCGTGCACTGCGGTTAGCGAATCACAACACACTGGGCCAGCTAACCAATCAGAGCCCACTGCGTATTTTTGAGGGACTGGCTTCATACAACCCGGAAAGCATCAGACCGTTTTACAAGGAGGGACAGAGCAGTGTAGAATAAAGGTCAAATATATGAAAAATAAGGCAACATTTTTTTTAAAACGAAGCATGAACACATGTTACAGTGCAGCCCACAAACACAGTCAAGCCTTCAAAACAATGTGTTTTACCACCCCTTTAATCTATATTTCACTTATTATTTCTGCAGTTCTGAAAGGTGTTGATAACTTTTACACTTCTGTATATGTCTAACAGGGAAGGGTAAATATATCATTTATTATAATGGCTTTATTTAAAGATTGTTTAAGTTCACTTAAATTAAAAGTTGTTTTTTAAAGTCTAATAAATGTTGAGATTGGCATCTTTCAGTTCTACTGTAATGTGATGTCATTAATGTTTCATCAGTGATTCTGGCCTTGCTGTCTATAAACTGTTTCTACATTCATTTGGAGAGCAACTGAAATTAATACAATATCAAAATATTAAAAACTTGCGATTAATTACAGAAAATGAGATTAATTCGATTTTTTTTATCGATTCCCAGCATTAAACCTATTAGTCTTAATTGTGTGACCAATTAGACAGTAATTTTTTTAGGATTCAAATTAGACTTTAAGTTATTGCCCAGTTTTAAAGACTATAATTGGATGTGTAACTCTAAGCTGTTTATGCAGCTAAAGTCTTTAGCATTAGCACAAAAACATTGTTTAACGTTACAGTTTTAGTTGGACGTTTGTCTGAAGTCTTTTTTTTTTTTTTTTAAATGTTTCTACTTGTTTCAAAACATTCAAAAGTAACTTTTCCAAAATTATACAAAAATATAATGAATGAAAACGGAGCATGTTTTCGTAGCTCATAGGGCACGTTATGAAGAAGTTTGTAGAGCTGGTGTTTGTGTGTTTATATCGTCAGATCTTCGCTGTTCGTCATCAGGCAGGGCAGAACATCGCATATTTAATCTCAACCCCCTGTATCACCATAGTTTAATGTGTTATTGGTCATATTAAACGTATTAAAAGTGTAAAATTCTCACTCTGTACTGTGTTTTTCTAGCAAAACTCTGCTGAGTCACTGCGGCTCTTCCGCCTCAACACTTCCGGTTTCCGCCTCGTCTTCTTCTTCTCTGTTTTATCGCGCGCGGTGTTTTCCGTTGGCGCATTACCGCCTCCAGATGTAAAGGAGCGCTGGTTCAGAATGAGAACAACAATAAAGCAACTCTAATCAAAAACCGTGTATCTTTATCAATATCCTCTCATACACATTTGTTTAAAAGTCCTGTCGGTTTCCAGCGCGACTTCGGAACTTTATTTAAAACCACCCCGGAAGCACAAAAACAAACCGTAAAGCAGCGAGAACTCGCGCAGACGGAAATCACGGAAAAGATTCAACCGTAAAATGACGATAAAAATCGCATAAACGCACGGACGGCGCTCGGTGATGGCGCTTTAATCGCTTGGGCGACGGATCCGCGGGAATCTAACGAGTTTATCTTCACATTGATCGAGTTTGGCGACAGACTGACGGAACCGAGCCCGAGCCGCTGCCGCCGGTCCGTTTCCGCGCAGAGATGCCGAGCAAAAAGAAGAAATATAACGCCAGATTCCCTCCGGTGAGAGCCGACACACTCCCGTCACACACACCGGGCACAACACACGCGTTTACAGGCCTTTCACACACACACACTTTGCGCTTTAATGAGAACCTGCAGCGAAGCCAGTCATCTTAGCCGCTAGCTCGCTAAACCTGTGTTGGGGATTAATCCGCGTTAATCGAATATAATCGATCAGTTATGACGTGGGCGAGAGTATTGGGTCACATTGACCTCATCAGAGTCTATCAGAGAGGTTTATTGTGCAGATTTGAGCACCTGGAAGGGTTAGCATGAATGCTAGTGTGTGTGTGTGTGTGTGTGTGTGTGTGTGTGTGTGTGAGTGTGTTTAAAGTGCTCTGTGATATACGGGTTTTCCAGCTGATCCGGATCACACCGCGTTCACACTGGCACTGTGTGTGTGTGTGTGTGTGTGTGTGTGTGTGTGTGTGTGTGTGTGTGTGTGACAGATGAACATGTGCTCTTGTTGACATCTCCCCTCAGGTGTTTGCATGTCTCGCCTGACTGATCTGAGATCATCTGAGCTGGTTTCCCCTATGACTGTGTCTGGAGTGTCTCTGTGTTTTGTTTTGCAGGCCAGGATTAAGAAGATCATGCAGACGGATGAAGAGATCGGCAAAGTCGCCGCAGCAGTTCCTGTCATCATCTGTATCCTTTACACACTCCGCTTCACTTTACACACACGCTTCACTTTACACACACACACGCTTCACTTTACACACACGCTTCACTTTAAAGGGTTAGTTCAGCCAAAAATGTAAATTGTGTGATTAATGACTGAGCCTCATGTGGTTGGACACCCGTCAGACCTCCGTTCATCTTCAGACACAAATGAAGATATTTTAGTGTAAATCTGATGCTCTGAAAGGCCTCCATTGGCTCAACTTTACACTCTCAAGACCCTTAAAAGACACTAAAGACTAAAGTTACAAAGTCCATCTCACTACAGCGGCTCTACAATAACTTTATGAAGACGAGAATAGTTTCTGTGTGCAAAAAAAACCTAAATAATGACTTATATAGAGATGACGATTTCAAAACACGGCCTCATGAAGCTTCGAAGCGTTATGAATCAGTGAGTCGATTCAGCGGTTTGAAGCGTTATGAATCAGTGAGTCGAATCAGCGGTTTGGATCGCCAAAGTCAACTGATTTCAGCAGTTTGGCGGTTTGACACGCGATCCGAATCATGAATCGACTCACTGATTCATAACGCTCTGAACGGAGGTCTGACGGGTGTCCAACCACATGAGGCTCAGTCATTAATGACACCATTTACAGTTTTGGCTGAACTAACCCTTTAACACACACTCCGCTTCACTTTAACACACACTCCGCTTCACTTTAACACACACTCCGCTTCACTTTAACACACACTCCGCTTCACTTTAACACACACTCCGCTTCACTTTAACACACACTCCGCTTCACTTTAACACACACTCCGCTTCACTTTAACACACACTCCGCTTCACTTTAACACACACTCCGCTTCACTTTAACACACACTCCGCTTCACTTTAACACACACTCCGCTTCACTTTAACACACACTCCGCTTCACTTTAACACACACTCCGCTTCACTTTAACTCACACTCCGCTTCACTTTAACTCACACTCCGCTTCACTTTAACACACACTCCGCTTCACTTTAACACACACTCCGCTTCACTTTAACACACACTCCGCTTCACTTTAACACACACTCCGCTTCACTTTAACACACACTCCGCTTCACTTTAACACACACTCCGCTTCACTTTAACTCACACTCCGCTTCACTTTAACACACACTCCGCTTCACTTTAACACACACTCCGCTTCACTTTAACACACACTCCGCTTCACTTTAACACACACTCCGCTTCACTTTAACACACCCGCTTTGGTCTATTTCACTTCCATAACGTGTCTTCTCTCAGACTAGCTGAAAGATAACATCCAAAAAAAATTGTTTTATTGCACTTTATCGATTTGCGTAAATATTTCAATTATAATATATCATTAAATGAGTTGTTCCTCCACTTCAGGAACACTTACACACACCAAAACTTACAGTATTATTCATATCTATATTCTGAAGGTTTTTAGTGAGGGGTTTGTTCATATATCATTCAACCTGATTTATAGAACATTTTATTCCTAAAAACATGGAGAAAACGTGTGTTTTTTCTGTCTGTTGACTGTGCTCTCCTATATTTATTTTATCAATGTACAGTTTTATTACTATGTTTTGAAGTTTTTTACAATGTACAAATTCAGAAAATATATTATATCCGCCTGGAATAATTATACAATTTGTATCATAAATTAAATTGAAATATTCTATATAATTGTTACCACTATTGTTATACATGTATGATTATGTATATTTATTGGTTTTAAGACCGTTATTGTAGACAATGTATTGAAATATTGTAATCTTTATTGATATACTGTTGATTTTACAGTGAATATAGCCAATGCTGCTGCTGTAGCATTAAATCGTAGATAAATGAGGTTTTATTCTTAGAAGGTTTCTTGCAGTGCAGAGATCTGAGCTGTGATTGGTTCTGAGCTGTGATTGGTTCTGAGCTGTGATTGGTTCTGCTGTTTCCTTGACTGACTGGAGCTCGTGCTCTTGAGCTGTTCCTGGAGTCCCTCCTGACGAAAGCCTGTCACGTCACCCAGTCACGCAACGCCAAAACCATGACCACATCACACCTGTACGTCACGCCCATCACATGACCCCGGTCTTTAGAGCGCTTCATGTGCCAATGCGCGTGTGTGTGTGTGTGTGTGCAGAAAGCAGTGCATTGAGCTGGAGCAGCAGTTCGACTTCCTGAAGGATCTGGTGGCAGCAGTGCCAGATATGCAAGGAGAGGGGGATGAGAACCACACAGAGGGAGGAGAGAAGATCCCACGCAGGTCAGATACACTCACAAACAGATGAGGTGTTGCAGATGCACATCACATTTACACCGCTTTAACAGGAACAAACGTGATGTGATGCATATTTGTAATGCATATACATGAAACGGGTCAGATTTAATTTTATTTTATTTAGATAATCATACTTTCATATTATAATTAGCATAAGTTATTGTGAAAAAAATCAAATGTATTCACTTAAGCGTTGGAATGAACAATATTCAGTCAGTTAAATTAGTTATTAAAACACATTTAGTTTATTCCGACTATTACAGAAATCTGACCCGTTTCATTCATGTGTGACTGACTAATTATATTATGTTGTGTATATATTTTTAAAAACTGAATAAATGTACAACCCCAAATCAGAGAAAGTTGGGACAGTATGGAAGACGCAAAAAAAAAAGAAAAAGAAGTGATTTCTAAATTTACTTTGACAATATGAACACAAAATATTTCATGTTTTGTCTGGTCAACTTCATGTCATTTGTAAATATGCATCCTTTCCTGTCATTCAGACCTGCAACACATTTCAAAAAAAGTTGGGACAGGAGCAATTTAGGGCTAGTAATGAGGTAAAATGGTTAAATAATGATGTGATTTGAAACAGCTGATGTCAACAGGTGATTGTAATTATGATTTGGTACAAAAGCAGCATCCAAGAAAGGTCTAATCCTTTAGGAGCAAAGATGGGCCGAGGATCGCCAGTTTGCCAACAAATACGTGAGAAAATTATTGAAATGTTTAAAAACAATGTTCCTCAAAGAAAGATAGGAAGAGATTTGGATATTTCACATTCAACAGTGCATAACATAATTAAAAGATTCAAGGAATCTGGAGGAATTTCAGTGCGTAAAGGACAAGGGCGCAAGCCTAAGCTGAACAACCGTGATCTCCGATCCCTCAGGCGGCACTGCATCAAGAATCGTCATCATCTAGAAGCCATATCACCACATGGGCTCAGGACTACTTTGGCAAACCTTTGTCAAGTACCACAATACGTAGTTACATCCACAAATGCCAGTTAAAACTGTACTGTGCCAAAAGGAAGCCCTATGTTAACAGTGTCCAGAAGCGCCGTCGACTTCTCTGGGCTCGAGGCATCTGGGATGGACCATCACACAGTGGAAACGTGTACTGTGCTCAGATGAAGCAGTATTTCAGGTATTTTTTTGGGAGGAATGGACGCCGTGTGCTCCGGACCAAAGAAGAAAAGGATCATCCAGACTGTTACCAGCAACAAGTCCAGAAGCCAGGGTCTGTCATGGTATGGGGTTGTGTCAGTGCCCTTGGCAAAGGTAACTTGCACTTCTGTGAAGGCTCCATTAATGCTGAAAAGTAAATAGAGATTTTGGAGCATAATATGCTGCCTTCAAGAAGACATCTTTTCCAGGGACGTCCATGCATATTTCAACAAGACAATGCAAAAGCACATTCTGCACACATTCTGCAGTCCTGGCTGCGGAGGAAGAGGGTTCGGGTACTTGACTGGCCTGCCTCAGTCCCGACCTGTCTCCAATAGAGAATGTGGACAACGAAGACCCCGAACTGTTGCCCACCTTAAGACTTGTTTGCAGGAAGAATGGGACAAAATTACACCTGAAACACTTCATCACTTGGTGTCTTCAGTCCCTAAACGTCTTTTAAGTGTTGTGAAAAGGAATGGCAACATTACAAAGTGGTAAATGCTTTACTGTCCCAACTTTTTTTGAAATTGAAGTTGACCAGACAAAACATGAAATATTTTGTGTTCATATTGTCTGCAATGAAATACAAGTCAAAGTAAATGTAGAAATCACTTCTTTTTTCTTTTTTTTGCGTTTTCCATACTGTCCCAACTTTTTCTGATTTGGGGTTGGAATTGTTGCTTAACAATTACTAACACACAAACAGTAAATGTTGAGAGTAACATTAAGTGATATTAATAAATGCTGACTGTATCAGACGATATAACTGATGTTAACCAATGTGTGTGTGTGTGTGTCTCAGAGGTCGTAAGCCAGGCTCGGGCCGCAAGAACGGCGGCGCTGGGGCGAAGGGCAAAGACAAAAAACTCTCAGGCACCGAATCCGAGCAAGAGGTAAATGAGTTCAGCGCCACACACTGATACTGAGATACTGCGTCCCACAATGCAGTGCTTCATGTGAAGTAGATGAGTCCTCAGAACCAGTGTGTTGTGTTCAGGAGGATTCAGAGGACAGCGAGACAGACGGAGAGGAGGACGAGGACACGTCTCAAACCAGCACAAACACACAGCCTGCCTCCTTCTACCACAGGTACACACACACACACACACACACACACATAGAGCAGGCGTTCTCCAGCCTGTCCTGCTGAGTTCAGCTCTGACCCTGATCAAACACCGCTGAGCTGATCATCCCCTGATCTCTGCAGGACAGTGGCTGGAGAACGCCTGCTCTAGAGCATAGGAAACATGTTTGTGAAAGTAGATTTCATTCATATTCATATTCAGATGTCCTCCGCAGGGACACCAGGACTCATGTACAGGCAAAAACTATGGCATTTATTTTTCATTCACCAATCAATTTTTAGGTTTCAGGATTTTTTAGAATCAAACTTTGTTTAAAGATGATTCTGAACTATGTTATGAAAGATATAATGGAATGCATTGAAATACCATTTTACCATTTTCATACTCGGATTTTCCCATTCAATACACGGCATCTCATTTGCATATTAATGTGTTCTTGGTGCAACATGTAATGAAACAAGAAGTGTAATAATGGGAGTAATAATTGGCAACATTTTCATAATATCTAGTATTTCATAGGAATATTGATTTGTAATTTATTTCCAGAATGCCTGATAATCATGATTTAGTCCTGGCGTCTCTACAGTGCACATTTATGAAATCAATTCCCTGTTCAATAACAGTCATATTTTGATTAGAAACGCCATAACATTTTCCTGAGATTTATAACAAACAATCTGAAAATTGAATCCCATTTAAATTATAATTGCAAGATATGATCATATTTCCATGAGAGTGCTAAACATTAATGTCAGCCGTTTTTAAAGAGCAAGCAGAAGTTACATTAAAACTGTGATGTCAGAGAAATTCACTGAAATATAACGTCCACTCCTGCATATGAGCACGGCTAATCGCTGATATACAGTCATATCTCACGGCCTAGAGTGTAATATTGCCTTTATACAACAGTTCAACAGTGCCTTAATAAATCAGAAACATCAGCGAAGTGTGTTTAAAAACCCTTCCTTCCGCTACGCTACACATTCACATTCACATCGCTTCATTATGAGAGAGAGGTCGGCTAAACGAGTGTACTATTCATTCTTCAGCTCTATAATATGATACCATTATAAATATCATGTGAATGTCCGCTGAGGAAAGCCATATCAGCGCTAAAACAACTTCCTTATGTACAACCAGTCCCTCATAAAGACTGAGATCACCATCACTGACAGACCCTCTCTCAATGCCTGATGGGGCTGGGGATGGACACACATTTCACAATTCCATTCGAATTCGATTCACAAGCTTTCGATTCAATTTGATTCCATATGGATTATTTTGGATATGTATCAGGTATAATACATGGAAAATGTTCTCAAGGAAAACTAATGTTGTAAACTATGGGAGTCAGTTGATACTACATCAGCCTAGGCTACTAATATTGAAGGTACAAATTAACTGATTTCTATACAAACACTTAAATGACACTAAATTATATATATTTTTTAATATAATCATAAAGTTATAATATTAACTTTACAATTACATAATCATAATTCTACTCCAATTAGTGTTTTTTTTAAATATAAACATTTAAAGGGTGGCTGTCATAAAAACTTGCCAGATTTATTAAATATTGAAGAACATTGTCAATGAATATCCTCTGTAAAGGTGCATATAATGAGCAAAATGCTCCTCTCTAGAGTTCATTTTTCTAGCTGACTGACGAGTTTATGGACACTGGTTATGTTTTTTCTGAGGTAATGACGTTACATGACATTGTTTACTTGTTAGCCGTTTTACTGACATCTTTCTGTGGTTGAAACACTGATTGAGTGATTCTATGACATGATACGGATTTAGGTAAGTTGTCCTGTATCTTTAACACACTTTCAGAAGCTCATTCGTGTTTATTTTGCGCTGTTACTGGTATAAGGCGGAAGAGAAGATCAGCTCATGTTCATGCTCTTGCTGGTTCTCTTGAGCTGAGCTGAGCCAAAACGGTGTTTATGTGTTTGAATTTCGTAAAAAAAAAAATTTGACTAATCGATTCTTGGGATTTAAGAATCGATATTATTTTGTAAAAGTGAGAATCGATTACAATCGAGAAATCGATATATTTTTTTTACCCAGCCCTAATACCTAATGCAGGATATTATTCATATAACAGCATATTTATATTAACAACAATAGCCATCATAAAAGACAACAGGAAATAAACACAAGCAAACAATTCAGTCAAACGTACAAAAGCGGCTCCAGCACAGGATTCAAGATGTTGTTTTACGCCAGAACACACTTCATTTCTAGTTTCAATACACACTTACTGAAACACATCATATGTGGTGTAATCGCTCGGTTTCTCAACGGCGGAAAGACGTCAATAAAACCGCTTGAGAACAATGATCGCGCAGCATCACATGACCTCAGCAGCATCACATGACCTCAGCAGCATCACATGACCAGCAGCATCACATGACCAGCAGCATCACATGACCTCAGCAGCATCACATGACCTCAGCAGCATCACATGACCAGCAGCATCACATGACCAGCAGCATCACATGACCTCAGCAGCATCACATGACCTCAGCAGCATCACATGACCTCAGCAGCATCACATGACCTCAGCAGCATCACATGACCTCAGCAGTGGTTCAGTGTCCCAGCAGTGAGTTGAGCTGGTGTGTGTGTGTGTGTGTGTGTGTGTGTCCTCAGGCCGGCCGCCCCGCCCCAGTGTGCCCCCGTGGTCTCCCAGCAGGGGGCAGTGTCCGCGTTCTCCCCTCACCCGTCTCTGATGGCCGTGCTGCCGCCCGCCCCCGCCCCCCCGCAGGCCAACCACCAGGACGACGACGACGACGAGGACTACGACTCGTAGCTCCGCCCGCCAACTCAAAGAGGTCGTAGGTCACAGGAAGATCCATAGGTTCTGTATTAGCTGTTTTAATTTTTTTTTAAGGTCTTATTTTATTGTCCAGGAACAGTTCTGCGTGTGTTCTGGAGGAGGTGTGTGTGTGTGTTTGGTTCCCGGGGTGGAGCGAGGCTTCTTTTGCTTTTGTCCGTTTTAAGCTGGTTTTCCTCATCCTGCTCTTTCTGTTGGACGATGCACATTTGTACATGATTTCCCTTGTTTTATATGTTTTAGACTCTTTTAATGTTTGCTGTGAGATGGAGAGGAGCGTTCTCTCGCTTTTAACCTTCTCTTGATTTTGTATGAGTGAAATAAACTTTGAGGTTTCAGTAAATCTGCTCTTGTCTTTACTCTGACCAATCACAGACCATCACTGACCCTGACCAATCACTGCTGGAGACTCATGACGAGGCAGACGTGAAAAAACATCACGTGTGTTTGATATATATACAACCCCAAATCAGAAAAAGTTGGGACAGTATGGAAAACGCAAATAAAAAAAAGAAGAAGTGATTTCTAAATTTACTTTGACTTGTATTTCATTGCAGACAATATGAACACAAAATATTTCATGTTTTGTCTGGTCAACTTCAATTTCAAAAAAAGTTGTGACAGTAAAGCATTTACCACTTTGTAATGTTGCCATTCCTTTTCACAACACTTAAAAGACGTTTAGGGACTGAAGACACCAAGTGATGAAGTGTTTCAGGTGTAATTTTGTCCCATTCTTCCTGCAAACAAGTCTTAAGGTGGGCAACAGTTCGGGGTCTTCGTTGTCCACATTCTCTATTGGAGACAGGTCGGGACTGAGGCAGGCCAGTCAAGTACCCGAACCCTCTTCCTCCACAGCCAGGACTGCAGAATGTGTGCAGAATGTGCTTTTGCATTGTCTTGTTGAAATATGCATGGACGTCCCTGGAAAAGATGTCTTCTTGAAGGCAGCATATTATGCTCCAAAATCTCTATGTACTTTTCAGCATTAATGGAGCCTTCACAGAAGTGCAAGTTACCTTTGCCAAGGGCACTGACACAACCCCATACCATGACAGACCCTGGCTTCTGGACTTGTTGCTGGTAACAGTCTGGATGATCCTTTTCTTCTTTGGTCCGGAGCACACGGCGTCCATTCCTCCCAAAAAATACCTGAAATACTGCTTCATCTGAGCACAGTACACGTTTCCACTGTGTGATGGTCCATCCCAGATGCCTCGAGCCCAGAGAAGTCGACGGCGCTTCTGGACACTGTTAACATAGGGCTTCCTTTTGGCACAGTACAGTTTTAACTGGCATTTGTGGATGTAACTACGTATTGTGGTACTTGACAAAGGTTTGCCAAAGTAGTCCTGAGCCCATGTGGTGATATGGCTTCTAGATGATGACGATTCTTGATGCAGTGCCGCCTGAGGGATCGGAGATCACGGTTGTTCAGCTTAGGCTTGCGCCCTTGTCCTTTACGCACTGAAATTCCTCCAGATTCCTTGAATCTTTTAATTATGTTATGCACTGTTGAATGTGAAATATCCAAATCTCTTCCTATCTTTCTTTGAGGAACATTGTTTTTAAACATTTCAATAATTTTCTCACGTATTTGTTGGCAAACTGGCGATCCTCGGCCCATCTTTGCTCCTAAAGGATTAGACCTTTCTTGGATGCTGCTTTTGTACCAAATCATAATTACAATCACCTGTTGACATCACCTGTTTCAAATCACATCATTATTTAACCATTTTACCTCATTACTAGCCCTAAATTGCTCCTGTCCCAACTTTTTTTTAAATGTGTTGCAGGTCTGAATGACAGGAAAGGATGCATATTTACAAATGACATGAAGTTGACCAGACAAAACATGAAATATTTTGTGTTCATATTGTCTGCAATGAAATACAAGTCAAAGTAAATTTAGAAATCACTTCTTTTTTTTTTGCGTTTTCCATACTGTCCCAACTTTTTCTGATTTGGGGTTGTGTGTGTATACGTGTGATATTTTCAGATTTGCATTTAATTATTTCCTGTTTGGCTCCTCATATACAATTATTATAACCGTTTGTTTTATGGTTTTAGTTTTCCTTTATAATATCTGATTTGAGCACGTTCTCGACGGCTCCATCTGAGCTTCAGCCCGCGACCTTTGACCCTGAGCTGCTGGATCTTCAGTGATGTGGCGTTCCCAGAGGTGATGATCTGACCACACATGAGGAAGAGCAGCGGTCACTCTCACTGACCACATGAGCACAGATAATGACACGCGTTTATGACCTCCTGGGGACGGTTATGGGGACTCATGAGGAAAACAGTGTACAAATCATGCAACGTGTGTGTGTGTGTGTGTGTGTGTGTGTCTGTCTGTGTTCTAGCAGTCAAAAGCTCCGTTGTAACCAACACACTATATAAACAAGGGCATCCTTCCTGCAAAAATGATGACTCAGGCCTCTGTGTGTGTGTGTGTGTGTGTGTGTGTGTGTGTGTGTTCATCATCACTTCACCAGTCCAATAACTCTATTGTGCATCTGATGTGAATATTCAGGTGTTTCTTCAGTGCCGCACACACACACTCACTCTCTCTCACACATACACACACACAGACGCGCACACTCACACATTCTCACACACACATACACACACACACACACACACACTCTCACAGACACTCACACAAACACACACTCTCACAGACACTCACACAAACACTCACTCACTCACACACACACTCTCACAGACACTCACACACACACAAACAAACACTCACTCACACACACACACACACACTCACTCACTCACACACACACACACTCTCACAAACTCTCACAGACACACACACACACACACACACACACACACGCAAACACTCACTCACACACACGCACGCACGCACACACACACACT